>NW_027531562.1:4996472-5141009 GCF_008692635.1 Crocuta crocuta
TTTAATTTTTTCTTTTTTTTTTTTTTTTTTTTGTCTAGAAACTTGTTACCCCAGATATAATGACCGTTTACCCTCTCACTTTCTTCAGGGTTTTGCTTGTATGTTCCTCTCTAAATAAATACTCTTGTGACCTTGCTATTTAAATTTGCCGTCTCCTTCCTCCATGCTTCCAGTACTACTTAGGTCTCTTCTTTACCTCCCTTCCGTCTCTTTTCTTTAATTGTCTATTATGGCATATTATATCAAATTACCCCAAAACATAGTGACTTTAAAAAACCGAACATTAAAAAAAAACATTTATTTTGTCACATTTCAGAATCATTCCTGGCATAGCACAGCTAGATACGTATGGTTCAAGTCTCTGATGAGATTTCAGTCAAGGTTCTGGCTATAGTTACGACCTTATCTGAGGTTTGCTCCAGGAAGAATACATTTCCAAGTCCACTCAGACAGTTGTTAGCAAGATTCACTTCTTTGTGGACTACTGGACTCAGGGACTCAGTTCTTCCATAGATGGTGGCCAGAGGTCTTCCCTGGCTTTATGTTACATACATCTTTCCACAAGGCAATTACAACATCGCAACTCACTCTCCTCAGAGAGAAAGCAAAAGAGTGAGGGAGAATCCCAAGGTGGAAGCCACAGTATATTTGTAATCTCTAAAGGGACACTTTTGCCATATTCTATTAAAGTATGTCACTAGGTCCAGCCTGCATTCAAGGGAAGGGTTTTGCCCAACTAGGTAAATATGCATAAGAGGGGATCACTGGGGACCATCTTAGAGGCTGTCTACTGTACAAAGTAGGGAATTTTGTTTCCCTCACAGTTCTATCCCGAGTTTTTTACAATGTCTAGTGGATAGTATATTTTCCATCTATATATTTGTTGAATGAACAAATCTAATCCAGATTCTGCACACAGTGCTTAGTAAATGATTGCTACTATTATGAGTTCTTGTATAATAACAATGACTATTATTCCTTAGATTATTATATTAGATTTGAATTCCTATGACACCAATGAATTAGATGGCAAGAACACCCTAGGGTTCTTCCTCTAAAATCTTTATGTTCTGAAAACATCTCTTCTAGCTATCACGCCTGCAAATAATAGGAAGACCAGAAATCCTAGATGAGAAACTGTGACACCATTAGGAAAGAAAACTGAAGACTGCGAGTACCTATCACCTTCTACTACATACCAGTTGTTGCAAAGTGAGGTTCATGAAGAAAACTTTTGAGAATTACTCATTCTTTCTCACTGTACAAGTCTGTACCTCTATTGTTTTTATTTCTTAAAAAGTGTGAATTGCTATGAAGGAATAAATACCCATTCCTGAAGGCTCTTCTCCTTCATGAAAGGAAGGTCTTGCCCTCATACAGACACCATTTACTAGGAACTTATGCTTTTTATGGAAGCGAAACCAGGGGAAATCGTAGGAATTAGAAATTAGCAGCAGAAGAACATCCATAGCAGAAAGAACATTTTGCTCCCATTTGAAGCTAAGTGAGATTCAACTGAAGAAAAGTGTACAATTTGATGAGCTCAACAACATCTGTTTCCCTTGTTTTTAACTGTTCTCGTGAGTAAATGAATAAGTGACAGGTGCTGAAGAAGAAAAAGAATGCCAATAAAGCCCTGACTTTGGATGAGATGCTCTCTGGTCCTGAAGGGGCAACTGTGCAGTGGCAGAGAGGCAGGTGTTCATAAGGCTGGCTTAGGAGAAGGTGGGAGAAGCCCACAGGCACCAAGCACCCATTCTGTGAGAGGGACCCTGTGTGTGATCCAAGGTCGTTGTCCCTGAGGAATCCCACCCAAATGGTTCCTGTGTGGTATATTTCTGAATAGGATGGGAAAATAACCACCTTTTGCATTTTCACTTTGTTTCACCTTTGCTCTTTGTAGCTCTTACTCAGGTTACTGATCTGGTGGCTTCCTATTTCTGTTATTCCAGAAAAGGAGATAGTTGTATGTTCAGATACAGACACCTGTACCTTTCTGTTCTTCTGGAACTCTGATTAGAGACCTTGTAATCACTTGAGCAGACAGTGGTCCCTTTTGCCACTAATGATCATTGCCCCCAAGATATGGACACCAAAATTTAAGCCCAAAGCAGACTGGAGAAATAACTGGGTGCCCATCGCTGTGCACTTTTCTGGGCTCACTGATTCAGCTTGAGGTGAAACATCCCTTCCAGTTCTAATTTGGCCTGTGTGGAAGCTTTACCTCCAAAGTGGTGGGGACTCACCGTCTGGAACCCAGGTGGACAGGTAGTTAGGTTGAAGCACCCTTCACTCCCTCTGTGAACCCTGTAGCACAAGGAGGCAGGAAGTGTTTCTATAATACATCTCTCTTTGGAGAAACAAAAGCCTTGAGGAGATGAAGTGGCTTGCTTAGAATGATGCAGCTTATTAACACCAGAATTGTAATCGTAAGCAATCAGGAAGTGCTGGAAGGAAAAAAAAAATTTAGATAATCATACCAAGAATAAGAATATTCTTCAGGAGCCATGAAATGATAAATGGCATTTTTTTGGGATACCTGGAAGTGAAACTGATGAGAGTCTAAATAGAATAAATTTCGTTTCTCAGCAAACAATATATTAGATTATTTTAATTCTCCTCCCTGTAAACTGCAATACCGTGTGCGCACCAGTAGTTATGGAAGTCACAATAATGTAAGCGCAAGGGAGTCGAAGGCTTTAATGGAATTGGAAAACAGGAGCAACATTTCTTTTAGAATAAATCCTAGCTTCATTTAATTTAGAATTAGAAGATTTGCAAAAGAATGAGACAAATATGGTTAGGCTAGAGGTAGCAAAAAAGTGTAAAAACAGTCAGCAAAAATATGCTAAATAAAAGCTGTTATTTACATTAGCACTTAACAGAGTAAACAAGAGAAAGATTGTTTTACTAATAAAGACAAAGGTAACAATGCAGTTGTAACAATTCAGGTTTTTAAAACTATATTTCAATCATTTAAGAGGCATTAATGGAAACTGCTGTTAAACCAAATACAAACAACTGTAAAAGCAAAGAGGTAGTGTTGTCTGTGGCTGGAACACGGAATTAGGAATGCCTGGCCTCGGAAACTGTATTCAGCCGGGCCTCTGACTCTCTATGAGACTCCGGGAAAGGCACTTCATTTCTCAGGGCCACTGTTTCCTTATCTGCAAAACAGAACTCATGAAAATTTTAACTATATTTAGCTCCTAGATGTACTGTATGATGTATTGGTTCAGTTTCAGGTATGCAGAAAGTTGCAAAAAGGTACCTAAATACTTCGTACCAGTTTATTGAGTCCTGCTATTTCTTTCTTCAAAAAATAAGATGAGGGGAGCTTCAGCATATCTGACAAATCAAAGTCATTTTACTCTTGGGGAAGTAAACAATGTGCAGAACACTCTGCCACCCACTTACCCCCTCCATTTGTCCCATCCTGGCTGTTACTAACGGGAGTCTAAGAATCTCACAGCTCTGTCGATGACCGTTTAGAAACCCTCTTCTTCAAGACGACAACAGAACTCAGTTCCTGGGTTCTAGCTCTGGGTCCTACATTTATTACCCACAGAGTTTTGGCAACTTCATTTATTTTACTTCCTCCTGTGTGCAATGAAAATCTTATCAAATAGATATCATGGTAACACTGTAAATTTATGGAGGCTTACTGGAGTCAGGTTATTTCAGTAAAGGCATAGAATTTTGATCAGAGCCTTCATTAACGGGGGAAAGAATAGGAGCGTTAGATAAATATTTGTTCTCCACTAATAGATTTCTGAAATGGAGATACCCCATGCCTCTCTGAACTAAGATTGAACCTTACATTCATGATGTATGAGGGGACAAAAAGTGACCATAATATCAGGCAAAACATACAAAAAATAACTGTACTGAAAACAATAGTGTATTATTTACATAGACTTAGAACCCCTCTACATCTGAAGAGAAAACATTTCAAGTTTTAAGATTCCATGCTGTATTCAAATTCTTAATATTGTTTTGTTTGTTTGTTTGTTTACCAGTTTCTTTATGCAATCTTCTCTCCACGTACTCACAAGTCACCTCCTCTTCCATCTGCCACCTACACTTTCTTTATTTTACTTTTGGAACCATACAGTTCACATACTGGTTTCTGGATTTTCCTAATTTTGCTCCCATAGTTACAGGAGAAGTTATGGCCATATAATTACACTAAAATGTGGATAATATTGAAGTCCGTTAAAAGAATTAATGCATAACCCATTAGATGAGTAGCTTTTAGATTAGTAGCTGCAAAGTGGGTGTTGGCATTCTTACACTTTCTCTTTCTCTCCTTAAATCCCAGAAAATGAAGAGCATCAAAAGAGAGAGCAGTCTGGCTGTCAATACTACATTATTAGTCCTGTCCTGACCAAGGCTTCTTTGTGTAACATTCACTTTGTTATAATTATGACTGAAGAAAAGACATTGCATTAGCACTCTTTATCAGCTCTTATTAAGGGTATTTTGAACTAAATGCCTTTAAATTGTTTGAATGTAAAAATAAGAGTTATTTTGATTATGTAGGTGACATCTTTGTCATTTGAAAAGGATCAAAACAAGAATTTCTAAACTTTAAACTTAAATATGCTCTCTTCTTCAAATGCAATGAAAATGCAACACGTTTTATTTTTTTTTAATAGTTTATTGTCAAATTAGTTTCCACATAACACTCAGTGCTCATCCCCACAAGTGTCCTCCTCCATGCCCATCCCCCCCTCCCCCCACATCCATCAGTCCTCAGTTTTTGTCAGCATTCAAGAGTCTCTCATGGTTTGCTTCTCTCCCTTTCCCCCACCATTTCCGCCCTTCTTCTCCCCCTTGTTCCTCCGTCAAGTTCCTCCTAATCCTCCTATACGTGCAAACATATGATATTTGTCCTTCTCTGCCTGACTTATTTCGCTCAGCATAACACCCTCAAGGTCCATCCATGTTGCTACACATGGCCAGATTTCATTGTTTCTCATTGCCATGTAGTATTCCATGGTATAGATAAACCACATCTTCTTGATCCATTCATCTGTTGATGGACACTTAGGCTCTTTCCATGTTTTAGCTATTGTGGAGAGTGCTGCTATGAACATTGGGGTACATGTGCTCCTATGCCTCAGCATTTCTGTATCCCTTGGGTAAATTCCTAGCAGTGCTATTGCTGGGTCATAGGGGAGTTCTATTGTTAGTTTCCTGAGGAACCTCCACACTGTTTTCCAGATGGGCTGTACCAGTTTACATTCCCACCAACAGTGTAGGAGGGTGCCCGTTTCTCCACATCCTCGCCAGCATCTAGAGTTCTCTGATTTGCTCATTTTAGCCACTCTGACTGGCGTGAGGTGGTATCTCAGCGTGGTTTTGATTTGTATTTCCCTGATGAGGAGGGATGCTGAACATCGTTTCATGTGTCTGTTGGCCATCTGGATGTCCTCTTTGGAGAAGTGTCTGTTCATATCTTCTGCCCATTTCTTCACTGGGTTGTTTGTGTTTCGGGCGGCAACACATGTTTTAAATATATACAAAAATCTTTCATCACGTTTTCTACAAAAACACTTCAAAGTCTAATATATTGGCTAAATATAATTCTGAGTATATTTAGTAAACAACTTGTAAATAACTCAATTGAGTATAAACACTCTCAGGCTTGAGTTAAGAGAAGTACACTTAAAAATATAATTTGGTACATCTGGGTGACTCGGGTTAGTGTCCAAATCTTGATTTCAGCTCGGGTCAAGATCTCCTGGTTCATGAGATGAAGCCCTGAGTTGGGCTCTGGTCTGACAGTGCACAACCTGCTTGGGATCCTCCTCTCTCTTTCTCTCTCACCCCTCCATTGCTCACATGTGTATGCTCTCTCAAAATAAACATGAAAAAATTAAAAATATAGCAATTTTAATTATACATCGAAATACATTTTTGTCTTTTAATGACCTGCTTGGGCTACCATTGACTGGAAGTAGCACTGCATGAAGTCTTCAGCCAGTTTCTTAAACCTCTATCCTATTTATTAACTCCTGTTTAATTACTTTTAAATTCCATTGTCACTAAGAGGAAAGTCAATGATTTGGTGTCAAATACTTGAAGAAGAATAATAGGAGTGCACCCAAATTTAAAAAAACAAATATTGTCCTTTGAGTCCACTGGTTTTCATTATTACCTTATAAAATATCATGATCAACATAAATATATGAAAATATACAGAAATTATATCAGAATTCAGTGGGAGCAGTGGCCAAAGGTAGGGTAGCACAATTTGACCAAAAAGCTTACTATGACCAGACCTTAAAACTACTACTGGATTCTTTTCTCCATTTTCTCTAAACAAAGTTCCCCTGAACCAGAGTTCTTTTCAGATCTTACTCTGCCCTAATGATAACACATTTTCACATCATCCTTCCTTGGTCTTCACGTCTGGTAGGCCATTAGGGTAGGTTCTTTCAAACATGGAGTACTAACTCAAATTCTTCAAGTGGATGGGAAAGACATTAGGCACCTCTCTCAGGACAATTACTGGTAGATCGTGTTCCCTTTTCTAATTGCATTGTTTCAGTGAAGTCACCCAAAAGATAAAAAGCATGTGCATTCCACTAGTCATGATGGAATAGAATTTTTAGAGGAAGCGTCAGTGATACACTTGCACTCTTCAATACAGCACCTAGCACTTCTTGGGTGCTTAATAAATATTGAACAACCCAGCAATCAAGCCCTCTAGGCAATGGCTGCAATTGTTCATTGACACATACACAGACTGTACACAGTAGGAATTGCCAATCAAACAGCCAGATCTGAACACACAGAAAATAGCAGAGACAATAACAGCAGCATCACCTTCAAATACAAAGGGCAATCTATATGGATATATTGTGCTACATATGAATTTAAAAGGATTCATAGGTTTTACATAACTTGCCGCATATGAAATTAACCAAAGGCACACTCTTCCCTTCAGTTAATATGCTTTGCAAAAGGTCAACAGTCTCCTATTAGTTTTTAAGTCACTAATGCCTTTGCTTGAACTAAATCCAAAATTGTCCTGGGTACAGCTCATCTAACTCTTTTATGCCCTAAAACGTGGAATTTCCACCAGCTCTGAATTATTAGAATTACTCACTTGTGAGGGGGGGGTCTCTTCACTAACATGCCCACGTAAGAATTAGACATTTAAACTGTACCTTCTGCACGAGGTGGTAGCTTTGACTGTCAAGCCTTTGTAATTAAAAATCCTCATTTGGATTTCAGACAATTAAGATGCTATTTAGTAAACTGTGATGCTACCTTTATTGCAACATTTTCTTCCCAGTGACCTCAAAGAGTTAATGAATCTCAAGATCCCTAATCTTTGTGCAAAAGTCTAGCTCCTCCTAAAGGATCTGACCCAGTTCTAAAAAAAAAAGGAAACGAACCCCATGTATAAAGCGAGATAAATAAGGGCATGACGGTGCTGAGATGATGGGAAGAGCCTTAGCGTGTGTATCCTTTCTCTTCTCACCTACATTTTCCTATGATCCTGGTTCTTGTGTCAGCCCTTTAGTGAATACTGCTTGAGCTGCTTAAAATTATACAGTCAATGTTAGCTTTATGCTCTAAGGAAAATTTAATGTGAGACATCATTCACTTTTGCATAGAAATTAGCTCTGCACTGTGAAAACTGGCTTCAGGTGAATTCTACTTTAAAGAAAAAACAAACACTACAAGTGAGAACAGGAAGAACCTGGAAGCAAGCACCACAGTGGTAAGAGAATCACAGTCAGCAGCTGGAAGATCCATATATTCAGAAAATTACCTTATAGCCAGATGAGTGGAGTATCTTTACAGAGAAGTTACTTTCAAAATAGGAAATATAAGAGTCCTGGAATATCTAAGGCATACATGCAATTTTTTTCTGCTTTAAATTCTCAGGAGCATCATGAACTGGATTCACCCTTTGACATTTAAGAAGGCACTGAAAACAGCATACCGAGAAGCTAGTCTCACATTTGCTCTCTAAAATGCACCTTGATACACTCTGATTCCTCCTGACCAGCAGGTAATACTGAATCAACTCACCCAAGCACGGCACTTGGCAGAATTGGATCATCTATTCGGTATCTATTGAGTGCTTATGACGTGCTGGGCATGGTAACAGTTGCAAAGTATAAATGAGGAAGGCATGCCCTGTATGTTTTCAGGAAACCTATGTCCCAGAGGAGAAGATAGACATGTACAGATCATTACAATGTTAGGTGGTAAAGGATAAACGAAATGCATGAACAATTTCTTGGAAGCACAGAGCAGGGAACAGCTAATCAGGGATGGCCAATGAGAAGGCAGCATAAGTAGGTTTTGAAGAGATTTGAAAGAAAAAGCAAAGGGCTATGTACATTCTAGGCAGAAAGAGCAGTTAACCACATCCTCAAAGGCCTTTCCCACAGTTCTTTCAGAATATCTTATTATAGCGTCACACAGATTTCCCCCTCAAGTGTGTAGAGGTGCAGAGGTATTCACTCTAAAAGGTAAAAATAATTTTAGGATCTCTCTCAAAGACTTGATACTAACCTGTTTGCCACTCAATGGCAGTGGGATTTCTACTGACATCCCTAATGTTAGCAGAAGTAAAGAGGTCACTTTAAGCTTGGCACTAGATACAAACATGGACAGAATTTGGCCCATGTCCTCTCAGAGCTTAGGGTTCAGGAGAGCAACAGACAGGTAATCATGGAATTCCAGCTCTGTCCCATTAAGTACAATTACAGTTAGAGGCATTGGGTGCAAGGGGAACATAAAAGAAGGAAAATAGGCCCATGTAGAGAGGCATCCGAGAGGGAGGTTGTTTGAAAGCATATCATGTTCGATTTGAGTCTTAAAGAGGAAGACCTGGACAAAGATGGAAGGGGAAACCAAGCAGAGGAAATGGATGAAGTAACACATGGAAGCATCAAACAGCACTGTATAATCAAAAAGCTAAGTATCATGGAGTATAACGAAGACCAGAAAGAAGGGTGAACCTGGGGGAGGTGAGCAGGCAACACGTGCTTAGGAGATATCAGAAAGAGCTCTCTCTTAAACTATAATCAATAGGCAGGCATTTTATACATAAGAAAACTGGTATTTTCAAAGTTTAGTCATTTGCCAGGGTTGCAGAAGGAAATAGCAGAGCCAGAGGTGAGATTCAGGTCTGTCATCTTCCAGAGCCCACCCCTTGACCACTACTCCATAAATGACCATTTTAGGGCTGGAGAGCGTTTCAGATATTCCATTAACTTCACTCACCTTTTCACCTCTCTTGTTATCCATCTATAATGGGNTCCTGCTATGCCAGAAATGTGTTTTAGGATTTACAAATATGGCAGATGTGAAATTGTTGGAACGAAGCATGCCACACAAGTCCTAATGTGATACCAGAAGCCAGTGATTTTATTTTGCCACTAAAGCAACAGAGTATTATGAAATTAAAGTCATAATTGGGCCCAGAATGCTAATAGGTGCAGCTGTATAACCCAATCAGTCAACAAAGATGATGACAGAGAGAAAGGAAATAAAATGCAAGAATGCACGACAACTAAATATGCAGCCTGGATGATTTGAAGAGGAAGAGGGATGGATGTAATGTTAGCATAAAATACATAAAATAATGTTTCTCAGATGGAGGGAAATTATTTTTGTTCTCTGGCAATGAGATAATCAGAAAGACTGGATTTAAGTTGATAGAGAACACTAATTTACGTAGGAGAAAACACTTGAACAGGAAGGTCAACCACAGAATACAAAACCTTGGATATATGTGAAAGGAAAAAAACACTTGAAATTTTCAATTTGTAGTTTTTAAGACCAATTGGATCTATCCTGTACACACTGGAATCCATCAGCATTCAGCAGTGGCTGATGTACGCAGTTGACTTAACAGGGGCCCTTTCTGCCCTAAATTTTCAATGCTGCTATGACATCATATCAAGTTTCACTAAAATACTGTCCAGGAAAATGGTTTGCTGCACTCTTTGAAAGAGCAACATCATGTCAATAATGGCTGACAATTGAAAGAGACCCTGATTACCCTCAAACACGAAGAAAACCTGCCCCTCCCTTTTCTTCCTCCTCTGAGTGAAAAATGGGCNAGGGGCGGGGGGTGGGGGGGGTGGGGGAAGGTGTCGAAGTTAAAACAGGAATTAAAGAATCTGCAGGAGGTGCACATGCTCTATGAGCTTATGTTGGTTAACATCTCTTCTGTCCAATAACAGGTCAGATTAAAATCTGAAAGGAATAAAGTGTCTTTTTGAGGAATGCAGTTTTAAAGCTTCCAGTCTGAACACAAAACGTGTGTTATTAAGCTGAGTTTGTCAAAGAGAAAGATCCTCCTGAGATCATTTGCTATGGATTCATTTGAAAATGTAATGACAAATACTCCGTTGAAGACCAGCATTTCAATCTGTGCATACATATTCATCAATTTCTTTAGGAAAATATTGCAGGTGGCACTAAAAAAAAAATTGTGTTTTGGCACCAATCTTGTTCATTTCTTAGATGCAACATGTTATATACAGAGGCTAGGTCAGTTGGACTACGAGTTGTTCTCAGTTGAGAACATTGAGTGCTTTGCTATCTTAAAGGTATTTTTAGGGACAGCAGAGCATATGATTGAGTACAAGACATCATCTGTGTCCCTAAGGAACTTAGAAAAATTGGGGAGGCATAGTTGAATGCATTAACAAATTTTAACGTGAAGTAGAACAAGTCATTGGTACAGAAAAGAGTCAGCAGAGGGATAAAGGCAGTTACTCTTTTCAGACAGATTCAGTCTACATGAAATAACAGTGGTTTGATCCTGTGCATACAAATCTCAGCTAGACCTCATAATTGCCCGAGCATGTTCATTTCTGGTTTTCTAAACAGCACTTCTACATATTTTCTTCTCAAATCCTCTGCATTCCTCCTCAATTTACTCCTTTCCTTCATTAACAAAATGGAAACCCTCATAATTCAGACAACCTCACTCTATCACCTATACTTATATAATATCTTCCCACTTCTTTAAAATAGAATCCAGACTTTGACCATGGCTGCAGAGTTGCCCATGGTGTGTCACCTGCCTGCCTCTCTTACCTTTTTTTTTCTTTTACCTTTTTCCACTTAGCAGTCTTGACCCCAGCCTCCTCGACCTGTTTCACTTCCTGAAGAGCCCCTCCTTCTTGCTGTCCTATACGTCTGAGTGGGCAGTTCTTTCTGCTGGAATCATCATTCCCGTTGGCTTCCTCATGCTTGGCCTTTTCTCCTCATTTAGTTCTCCACTCAAATGTCCTCTCTTAAGAAAGGCCTCCCCTTACCATCTAACCTGAAGATGCTCCCACAGAACCTCGTGCCCTAAACCAAGCATCTTCTACATAGAAGCTTTAAAAATAAATCTGCCCCAAATGAAGATAGTCCTGGACCAGTTTCGCTAGATTCACTTCACATTAAAACATAGGAGTAAATATAGTTAAAAGTTACTGCCTCACTATAGAAATGAGTCCATTATTTCAAAATTGATAGATCTGTTTCTCTTTGCTCCTCAATATCACATCAAAGTCTCCCAAGTTTTTATATCAATCATTTATAACTGGTTTGAAATAAAAATTGTATATATTTAACAAAGAATATGATGTTTTGGTGTATATATACATAGTGAAATTGTTATTACAGTCTAACTAATTAACCTATCCATCTCTTCACATAGTTACCTTGTGTGTGTGTATGTGTGTGTGTGTTCTGAGAGCACTTGAGATCTACTCTTAGTAAATTTCCAGTATATAATAGAGTATTATCTGTAGTCACCATGTTGTACCTTTGATCTCTGGAACTTATTCCTTCTAAATAACTGCAATTTTGTACTCTTTGGCCAACATCTCATTTTCCCCACTTCACCTCCTCTTGTAATCTCTGCTTCTATGAATTTGATTTTCTTAAATTCTGCATATGACATTGTGCATCATTTTTTCTTTCTGTGTCGGACTTCTATCTTTTCTGAAATTCTCTTTCAGTCCTTATTTGTTTTGCTGGCCTTGCCTGATCAGAATGGAAGTTCTGGTGGGTAAGGGACCTGACACACTCAGTATCTCACCCCATGCGTGGTATGTGAGGCTCCGACTATACCTGCTGAATGAATGAATCAATGCATAATTTTAAAAATGGAAAAACTTGAAAGTAAATGTGCAAAAGAAAAAAATCAAAATTATATTGTTTGTAGGTTAATCCTTATACAGTAGTTAGAGCACTATTGGCTTCCAACGCCTCTTTTCAAGTGTGGAAAAAATATTTCACCTTTGTTGCTCATTGTGTGCATGGTTATTCTAAAGAATTAGATAAATCCAGCTTATGTCTGGTTTGAATGCAGAGAGAATCAGAAGGATTAAGGAATATTTTTTAAATGATAGACTTTAATTTCTGTAATTTTTACCCACTAATTTCACACCCATGTATTTTTGGTATTATTTCCTGCTGTCCAACTGAGTTAACAGATCACCTACCAATAACAAATTGTGAGTGTGATATAGCACGACTACATATTCATAATTATGCTGAAGAATGCAAACACTGTCAAGTAACGAATAATTCTATTACTCAGCAATTAATGGTGTGATCCCCACCTCTAAGTCCCTAAAAAAACAAACAAAAAACAGTAGCTTCTAATTTACCCAAGCTATTCTACCAAACAAAACAGAATATTTACTGTTACAGAATAATACAGGGACTTAATGTTTTTCTTGATTGGAATGAAGTTTACGGTCAGTGATATATGTGTTCCTTTCCATATTTCTTAATTTAAGATTTAACATTTCATTAATGTGGACTTAGGAAGAGAAAAAAGAAGTCTAAAGGGTCCAAATCAGAGCAAGTAGCCAAGATTATTAAAATGGCTTTATATACATTTTTCTTTGCACACATTTAATTTAACTTGAATCTCAGCAATAGCTTCAAAGAATGAGTACCTCTTAAGAGATTTTTAGTTACTTTTAGAACCACTTTCTGGGTTCTTAGAGCCACTTTAAAATTAAGATGGTTTGGGGAAAAACTCCTACCACTCCTGAAAAGAAGCTTTTTTAAGTAAAAGTCTTTTTTTCTTTTCTTAATTTCATTCTTCAGCTATTTCCTTCAATGTGCTTACTGATATAATGCAGGATAATGTTGCTCATAAGTTCTGTACATGTAGTTATGGGCTGATAATTTCATAGGTTAGAACATTCGGTCAGAACACTCATTAGATTACCATGTCCTCTATCCTATTCTATAATTTTTCATATATCCATATGTCTATCTAAACACAAAAGACAGTGGCTGCTCTCCGCTGAGAGATGAAACAGAAATCTCCATTACAATACATTGTCTCCTGTATGAATGCTCTACATTTTCAGCTGTCTTCACTGTATTCACTGATGTCATCTTGTGGATTTTAGCCTTGTCTAAATTGCTCTTGCAATGACACTAATAACGAAAAGCTACATCATGAGGAGCAGTTATAAATATATAGCGCTAATTCATAAAACATTGTTTTGTCTAGCACTACTATATTACATCAAAAACTGACCTATCATGTTCATTTAATGTCAACATAGTCTATACATGGAGAAGTATATTTTGAAAGGGAAGTTAGTTAACTCTTTTTAAAGTCTTATGAAAAGTGGTTTTGAAATTACTATATATCACCAACCAAGCCATTACCTAAATTTGCTTTTGTGAATGAAGATCAATCTGAGAAGGGAAAGTTTAATAATCCAAAACGAATATGAATTATTCAGAAAGGAGCAGACCTTTTATGTTTTCCTTTAATGAAAATGCTGATAATAAAATGGGAAATGTCTTACCAATTTGGATCTTTTTACAATTCTGTGCTTCCCACTCATGCAAGTGTAACAAAATTCTCTGTAATCTGGAAACAGCATGGAAATTGCCGTATTGAAATATACTGAATCAATACATGCCTTTATTGGCTAGAATCCTTCTTGTTAATTGCATACTCAAATCTTTTGCAGTTGAGAGATAGAAAGGGAGAAGATGTAACCAAATTTTATTAATAATAGAATATGGCATGTTTAAGTTTCTTTTTTTAATATTTATTTTTGAGAGAGAAACAGAGCATGAATGGGGAGAGGGAGGCAGAGAGAGAGGGAGACACAGAATCCGAAGCAGGCTCCAGGCTCTGAGGTGTCAGCATAGAGCCCAATGTGGGGCTCAAACTCACAAACCGTGAGATCATGACCTGAGCCGAAGTTGGGCACTCAACTGACTGAGCCACCCAGGTGCCCCAAACATGACACATTTAAAGTTGTGTTAAGGACCCCAATGAAATGTATAAAATGGTCATAACCTTTAAGAAACTAATTTTTTTTTTAGTAATCCTATCGCACACTGGCAAAGCCAGAGGGACTGTTTAAGAAAGCACTCTAGTTTTTGGCATCAGAATTTCTTTACATTGTCTCCCACTTCTCTGTCCCACTATTTCTCACCATTGGCTTCCCTGGTTTCTTCACCCTTCAGTTCTTCTAAGGTTATACATTAGATTTCAGCCCCTGCCTCTCCTGTGGTTTGGCAAAGCGGTTGCACTTAGTTACCCTCCCAGATCTCAGCCTCTTGAAGGACATAATTTCCAGTGTCTACCTGGTGACTTTATGAACTCTCTCCATAGGCAAGAGGAGAGGTCATACCCTTTCTCATCCTTTCAGTTCCTCCTCATAGTCCCTCCTCACCCAAGCCACTTCAATGGTTCCTCAACTTGGTCCTAAGTAGTCTTTTCTGGGATGATAGAGAGGAACACACAAATGCATGTAGCTCTCAGGGGGGTAGAGCCTTCTGTAGTGGGTTGTGATGCAAGTAGAGGGCTGTCTCACGGGCATTGTCTGCATACATGATGGGTACCTGAGTAGTGGCTGAGGAATTTTTGGTGACTCAGATACATACTTTGCTAAAGAGAAGAAATGTGCTACAACTCCCTGCAAATGTCATACAAGGCAAATGGGCAAAAAGCTCTGCAGAGAAAAAGAGCTAACATTTAGTCTAAGTTTTAGACTAAATGATGTATTTTTAGTCTAGAGCAAAGAATTGACATCTAACTCAGGTTGAATCTGAGTAGAAAGAATACTCCAGCAAACATCGCTTGAGAACCATGAGCATAGATCATTTGTATTTCTAATTCTTAGCATAGACCTGGCATATATTGGCATCTACTAAGTTAATAGGTGCTCCATAAAAATAAATGAATGAAGATGAGTTTGGAATCTAAGAAGAAAACTGTAATTTCCACAAATAAGGCCACTGAAGATCATGTTTTCCAAATAAACAGTAAAGAAATTGCATAAGAGATAATTAGATAATAAAGGAAGAAGAAAATAATATGATCTGTGTAGGTGGAAATAAAGGCAGTCATAGTTTTAAAATCAAGGAGTCAAGATACAGAACCGGCTATAACAATGGATGTGGCATACTGTTCTTTTTAATCCTGTGAGCAGATTAACTTTTATTTTCTCTGTGTACTCTGAAAGGCTGAAATCTAAAGAAATAGATTCAGTAAGACTAAATAATCTGTGAGTCACTAAAGAAGGGAAAAAAATCAAAAAGTAAGATAAATCTGGAATCGCCTAATAGCGTGTGTCACTCAGAAATATACTGTAAGGGTCTTCCAGGTGGCTCAGTTGGTTAAACCAGCCCTTGATTTCAGTTCAGACCATGGTCTCGTGGTTGTGACATCAAGCCTCGCATCTGGCTCCACAGTGAGCAAGGAGCCTACTTGGGATTCTCTCTCTCTCTCTCTCTCTCTCCCTCTCCCCCCCTTCTTACTCTCTCAAAATAAATAAATAAAAATAAAAAAGAAATACTATAAAATATAATCCCTTTGAAAGAAAGAACAAGTATACTGTCGAAAGCTATAGCTTGTAAAAATTTTTTGTTGCGAAGAATATGTCCAAGTACCTAAAAAACAAAATTGTAACTTTATCAGTCTGATAACTTCTGTGTCAGGACTGATTCATTTGCTATTTATTGTATTAGCTCATTTGCTATTCATTGCTATTTGTACTTTTATCATCATAACTTAGCATTAATTACCACAGCATTAAAATAAAATGCCATTGTAATTCTACATTCAGGCCATAAATGTCTCAAAGTGACATCCATGCTCAGTAATTTATCTACCAAAGAGAAGTCCGTTTATACTTTAAAGACCTTTCCTATAAATTAATGTCTTGATTAATTTTGTTATCTGATTAATACAGAGATTGAAGTATTTTTATACTTTAAAAATGATTTAACAACCTACCATTCTATCATCACTGAGAACCAAAATTTCATGGTTAATTGAATTTTGATGCTATAAGAAGAAAGAAAATAGTTTGCTTTTGGGGAGCAGCATCATTTTTTTCTTGGTTAATTTATACTTCATTAAAGAATAGAATTATCTTCATTGATATTTTTAATATGGCTTAGAGGTGCTCTTGAAATTAAGTCTGACTAGATATAATTCATCTCCATTTTTTGATGACCAATTTAAAAGCATAAAATTCAATATGTTCACTATTCCTCCTAATCCATTGTTTATTTTGGCCTCTATTTTCTTTGCAAACGTGATTAGTCAACATAATGCATAACTTTTGCCTGACTCTAATCTTAATTCAATAGCATGGCTCGACTATCAGATATTGGGGTCTATATCACAATAGGACTTGCTTATTGAGGCTCCCATTTTGTGGGTGCTTCCTGGGCTGTTCCATAACCTCTGGACTGGGGAAACCAAAGAGCACTGTGTCACTGATGAACATCAGTTGGGCCAAGAGCCCAGATCCAAGAGAATTTGACTAGCAAACTCTTCCTACTGATTGCCACCCACTATCTATAAGTGCTTTAGTATATAAACATGAACTGCCTCTCATTTTTCTGTTAGTAATTAACAAACTATGGAGTATGAAAGAATCCCTTCTTTCTTCTACTGCCAGAAGTTCTAATACATTGGTCTGTTGGTAAGGTCCAGTAGCTGCATTTCTACCAATGAGTCATAGAACACCAATGCAGCTGATTAATGCTCAATACATCACGAAATATTCTAAAACTATAAAAAGGTTTTTTTTTTTTTACTGGAATGTATCCATTTTATAAAGATGTGCAAATGAATCATAATTTGTTCCATTCCTTGCAAGACTGAACTACAGTTTGGTCCCATTGCTCAAGTTTCACAACAGGCTAATGGGAAGAGCTGCAGAAAGGCACAGGAGAGTTCAGAAAAATTCTCATAAAGGACTTTTCTTTCTCCATCTACTAAGTTATTTGGGCCTACCTGAAACTAGCTTTAAAATCCAGAAATGGACCAAGACTCAAGAAGTGACTCTTGTCTGTAACTCTAAACTTTTCCAAGTAATTTTGAGGAAATTAAATATGCTTAAAGCTTTTAAGGATCAGTGATATTAATTGACAAATATTACAGCACTCTGTAGAACGTAGTGTGAAGACTTACACCAAGTGTGTGTGAACGCACTCATCAGTCCTGCCACCTCATTTTTAAGATGTGTTACCTGCTATGATTTACAGGTACGAGGACCTAAAAAGAAGACATCACTTCACACTATGAAATCGTCCAATTATACCCTGATACCTATATTAATAATTGAAAATTGCAGAGACATAAAGATAGGAGTCTACAGTTCTACATTGTTAGTTGATTTATATGTGAATAGGCTATATAATCCTGATTGTGTTTTAAGATTTCTAGTGAGATTGACTCTCTGCCTCTCCCCTGCTTTGTGTGCGTGCGCGCGCTCTCTCTCTCTCTAAAAATAAACATCAAAAAATTTAAAAAAATATTTCTAATGAGATTAAATTTGACTATTTACTGTTTATGACCTAAAATATTTTGAAGTAAGCTTGAAATCTATAGCTACTATTCTACTTTTCCTAAAACACAATCTGTATTAACTACATGCTAAATATGTCTCCTTAAAGAAGTTGAAATTCTTACAGTCTGGATGAGTTAAATGAGAAAATATGATGAGAAGTAAGAAAATCAGTTTAGTAGGCACATAATTATTCGTTTAATTTCTGGGAGAAGGGAAGTTACTGGCAATTTCTTGTTGTAAGAACAGGATAGGTGTGGGAAGAAATTAAGGGGTTAACTGGTATATTCTAAGTCATTTTCCCCAAGTAAACTACATACTTGAATGCCTATGTGTATGTTTGGCTATATAGATAGATAGGTATATGGATATTATATATAAATATATATAGTCTTAATGATCATTTAATCTGCATATGTGCCTATATAGATATATAGACATATAAATATAATAGCCATGTTGATCATTTTACACCATTTTATAAATCTTATAATCTTATATGGACAATTAACAGTTTGTTTCTTAAAATCTTGAGCCAAATTGGCCTCAAACACCAACCAAGACATAAAGAAAATTCAGTCAAATTATTTTGGAATAAATGTGACTAGATATTTTAAAAGAAGTATTAGGAACAAGGTAATATTATGATCTGTTTTTCTCTCCTTTTTATGACGAGATTTGACTTCCTGAAGCCCACTAAGCAGAAAGGAGAAATAAAAGAATCAATTACTGCCAAACCGTTCTTTTAAAAAACTCTTTAAAAAAACTAATTTTTCCTTTGTGGAATAATCCTTGAGTTCAAAAGAACTAAACAATGAAATTGCCATTATAAAGTATAATAAAGTTATTCGTAGCTGAATTTTTTAAATACCTACCTATTTAGTGTTTATTTCCATTTACAAGATTAAATGCTCGGATGGCAAAGTAAAAACTTTTGAACCCATTAAACTTCATTTCTTTAAATTTAGATTTTAATCTGAAGTGTGATGTTTAACTTTATAAATGCATGAGTTAGATTTATGTGATTGGTGTCTCTGTGGCCATCATTCTACTGTACCTTTTTAGGTAATATGAATATAATTACTCAGAAATTTCATGTATACAGTACTGCTTTATATTTATCAGGCAATACATTTTCCTATCCCCATGGACACAATTATTTCAATCTACACATGATAGCACTGAGTAAATATTTATTGAAAAAGAAAAGGTTTTTATACTTATTTAAAGGAGATTATATAAATGAAACCTTCAAGAGTAAAAATTTCCAAAATATTTAATAATCTACCTACATGCAATGTTTGATTAACGATAATTGTGATATATAGAGTTATCTGTGGAATTAGGTAGCTAGTCTCCTGATGAGCAGGCATGGGAAAACTTCAACTGGGAAATTAAAAAACAAAACAACTAAGGGCTTGAGAGCACGATAAGCTAAGGTGACCCATTGCAAACATAATATGATATTCAAAGCTTGGTGGCCAAGTGAAGAAATTCAGATTGGACAAGGAGGCTTACCTGGCAGAAGCAAAATTAGGATCTAGGGTAAAGCAATAAATAAAAGGAGTTGAATAATTGGAGCCCATTGGGAAAATGAAGGATTTTTTGCCATTTTGAATGATAAACAGAAAACTAATTCATCACCTTTGGCTTTTAAAACTGGATGACCCATGACCTGAATTAAAAATAATATTGTAGTGGTAAAATTAAATGATGTGGTAGGCAGAATGGGCTGATACTCAACATCATTCCACCTTCCTTCCAATGTGCTGTGTTTTCCAGACTCCCCTGCAGGTAGACTCTAGATGTCATCTAGGGTAAAAGAATCTGAGGCACTCAAATGACATTGGGAGGCAGGAGAAAAGTAAAGTTGTGCTTCCATTCCTTCTGCTGTTCTGGTGGCAAGCATAGTCATGGTGACATTGGACTTCTCTGTGGCAGCATTGGCCCCATTGTCATCAACTTCAGAGGTGTTGAGAAGTGAAGTGTCGGATTAATTTTGGTGCATCTTCTCCTTTATGAGAATTTATAATGTGGAATTTGAGGATGTGTCCTCTTGAAAAACTTCCTTGTTCTTCTCACAGTTTTGACCTCTACTGGTTTAGATGCTGTAATAGTCAGGAAAATAATATTCTGCCAGATGACACACTGCTTTCTAGAGCTGGAAAATGAGTCTGCCATAAGGCCTTTTGTGGACTCCTTATGACTATAAAGCAACAGGAGAAACAAAGAGGTTTCTCTGTTGTATAAGAAGATTAATTCTGCTTTTACAGAGACATAGAGCTGCTCTTAAGATGTTCCGGGGCAGTAGCCTGTGAGTATCTGGAATGGAAGGGATATTAGGGATCTGTCTTTATATTACCATGTCCCCAGATCTAAGTTCTAGTACATTCCCAGCAATCCAAAACCAGCAGGACCACTAATGGCCCAGGCTCATCAGGAATGAAGGTTTGCTTTAACCTACCCATCATTTAACTTCAAACAGCTGAGAGCACTGGAACATGGAATTCCGAGGGTGTAAAAGCATGCTTTAAATAGCAACCATGGTCTTATGACCATGTGGAGAGAAGAAAGCTAGAATAGCCTCTTGTTCTTTATGTAAATATGTCTATGTAGGTACATTTCCTTTCTGCCACTCAGTTTTCCTCATTTTAGGTTGTAAATTGTTCTTTGATAACTCTCTAGGGTATCTAGATGGGAAAGCTAGTGAACCAGAAGAGTAAGAAACCTCATCTAGAGAAGGATTCTATGAATAATGGAAGCTTGAATTTCTTCTCTTGGGAGCAGTGACATATTTTCATTTATATAAGGGAATAGTTATATTGGATGAAAATCAGTTGTGCTGCTACTGTAGTTTGGAAATTTATGTATGGAAAGAGAAATCTGAGTGGTCAGGGGACATTGCTCAATATCCACCCACCATTTTTCTAGCATGCTTTCCTTCACTTCTGAGGTTGAGAAGCTTAAAACCTGCCTTTGAAAATCTCCTTTGAAAACAGGACTCAGAATGTGGTTTAGATTTGGACAGTTGAACAACATTCATACCTATGGAAGGGAAAGTAATGGGGAGGCCAGAGGTCTAACATTTCTGACATTTTTTTTTAAATCATCCTACTCAAAGGGACCCTGGATTTTTCTATAACAACATTTGCAGAGATCCCAGTGCCCCATAATTAATTTGTGAATATTAAGAAGGCCCAGGGCATCCATTTTTGCCAATATATAGATGTAATGTGACTCTAGAGTCAACATACCTGATTTTCTAATCTAGAGATTGCAATAGCTATAATAATACATTCCTGGATCCTATATTTGCAATGACAGTGCCCTGAATTCTTAATTATAATAGAGGAAGAGATTCAGCTGGTAGATTACTTCTACAGTATTGGAGTCTGCCCTCCAGGCTTTCCAATAGTTTGTACAAACTTAATTCTTGTATTAAATCCTTTTCTGCTTAAAATAACCAGAGTAGTTTCAGTTATCTTCAACCCTGACTCAAACAGATGGTATAATGAGAAGAAACACAATTAACTAAATTAAACCATTCAATGTGATAAAAATCTATCCTCTGTAAGCAAAACATGAACTGGAAACAATCATGTGTTGGAAGAGATAATTTCAGTGCAAAGGATGTTGACTGGTTTATCAAGAACCCAAACTTAGTTTGTAATTTGCAGTAAGTTCTTGCTTTTTTTCTTCCTGTCCTACAGGCATAGCGAGGTAAAAAGGCATTACCCACAGAACTAGTTCATTCCTAACTTTGAACTTGGGCCATCAGCTTTAATTGTTAGACCACACATGCATTTTTATTTGAATTTCATAGTAGTTTACTAGTCACAGTTGTTTACTTGCCATTTATATGCTTCTTATGAACTATATATTTATCAACAAGTTTTGACACCTGAAAAGCAATGACGCATATCC
This sequence comes from Crocuta crocuta, assembly GCF_008692635.1. NCBI lineage: Eukaryota > Metazoa > Chordata > Mammalia > Carnivora > Hyaenidae > Crocuta > Crocuta crocuta. The sequence continues at coordinate 5,018,225 of NW_027531562.1, forward strand.
ATATGGATGTTTTCATAGTATAGAGATGAAAAGATGTATGTCATATAGATGTTAAAATCTAACAGTTTAGGAGAAAATGTCCTTATCTGTAAACAGAAAGAAAACTCACAGGTTCAGCTAGGATCAAGCATTAAATATTTATATATTGATTTAATTTTTGTTGTAATCTCTAATCCTTTTTCAATCCAAACTGAGACATTTAAAGAGACAGACACAGTCATGGGTAGTGTACATTGCTGAAATAGTGGCTGATTACAAAGGCCCAATCTGGGGCTAGGTAGGGTAAGTCACCACAGTTCACTCATGAGATCAATATCTGATCAATCTGTGAGCTAGTTAAGTGTAATGTAGTGTAATGTAGATCTTCTCTAAATCTCCTGCTTTCACTTCTTTCCCTGTCAAGGATGCCAAACACTCAGTTAGTATTTGAGCAGTTTGATTGGGGAGTAGAGGCATATATTAACTTTATTTAGCTTTGCAAACCTGACCTGTAATGGAATTGGCTTTCAGGTCTATTTAGGAATGGAAGTAAACACTCACTTTCGGTTGCAATTCAGAATCTATTTTCCACATATTCTGAAAACCCATATTACTGGTAATTTTAGCATAGAAACAATTCCAGTGAGCAGAAATTGTGCATTTAAAGATCATTCACCAGGGGCGCCTGGGTGGCTCAGTCGGTTCAGCACTCACTATTGATTTCTACTCAGGACATGATCTCACAGTTCATGAGTTTGAGCCTTGCACCAGTCTCTGCACTAACAGCCAGGAGACTGCTTGGGATTCTCTCTCTCTTTGCCTCTCTCTGTGCCCCTCTCCCATATGTACATGTTCTCTCTCTCCCTCTCTCCCTCCCTCCTTCTCTGTCTCTCCATCTCTCCCTCTCAAAGTAAATAAACTTAAAAAAAATAAAGGTAATTCACCAATATCATAACTGTAGGACTTTACACCTTTCCCATATAACATCTAATATGTTGTGTTCTCTATACTTACTTAGAGTTACAAATAATGATTGGTATATTCATTCTTGTTTTAATTTATCAGGCTGACTTATTTTTTTGTCTTCAGGAAGCACAGGCACATACATATATTTGGGAGCCAACAGTTTCTTTTATCTTTAATTATAGCTTCAAATCTGTTCTCTTTCAGCCAGGCAAATCACTTGTGAAAGGTGGAAGTTTTGATACATTATTTATCAAGTTGATTTCCTGTTCTGCTGTGTATTACTAGAAGCATAATGTAAGAAAAAAATGTTATAATTTCAAAAAAGGTAAAAAGCAATCATTAGAAGATTTCTCAGAAATAAAAGAAGATAATATTTTTATATAAACAGAAATCAGAAATTCCCCTCTCCTCCCCAAAAAAAGCCAGCCCACAGACCTGAAATAATTATATGCTGAATAAAAAATATATATTATTAGAAGAGATTTATACATCATGGATCCAGGGACCCTTTCTTCACTCAAAGCTTTGTCTCCTTTCCAAAGTTTCTGGCGGCTTACAGTGTAGAAATAAATTTTATGGTACAATGACTTCTAAATAGAAGCATTGGAGCAAACAGTACTCACCGTGACTTCGTGTTTTCTCATCCCTCCATGTCCACAGACAGCAGGAAATATCTTGTTGACTAAGGCTGTATTTGATAATAACCTTTCTCTCCTTGTTATATTACTTGGAGTGCTCATCATTTGAGACATGTAATGTGTTGGGAATCTCCTACAGTCACCTTCAATTGCCAGGCCCCATACCTTCCATACTCTCTCTGCACGTTATGTTTTAAAATCCAACTTTCCAGCTGAGTAGAGGGAGGTACACACTATTTCTGAGTATCCCATGAATTTCGGATATGGAATTGGCAAGAAAATGTGTGCTGACCTGTCACCCTCTGCATATAGTCATAAAGGATGAAAAAAAAACTTTCAATTGATATTTTCCCCATTTATTTTGAGTGCCTCCAAACATTTCAGAAAGTTAACATATTGGAAAGAGACAACAAAAATTGAAACTAGAAGACAAATTAAGTTGCATAACTCTTAGGAAGAAATATCTTTTAAGATAAGATTTATTTAAAATTAGGAATAAATAGAGACATGGCTTGGAGGTGTGGACATTTAAATTTTGACACCAATTTTGGTGTAGTTGTCTGGATACATATGTACCAGTCGAGTTCCTGGCTAGCTGTTCAAAAGAGCAGTGCTTTTGGAAGGGACATATCTAGACTCTTTTGGAAGAGGATAGCAAAGTACAATTTTGAACTAGATACTCAAGTCAAGATATAACTACTATATGCCTTTTTTTTATAGTTTATTTATTTTTGAGACAGAGAGAGACAGAGCATGAGCAAGGGAAGGGCAGAGAGAGAGGGAGACGCAGAATCCGAAACAGGCTCCAGGCTCTAAGCTAGCCGTCAGCACAGAGCCCGACGCGGGGCTCGAACCCACGAACCATGAGATCATGACCTGAGCCGATGCGGGTCGCTCAACCGACCGAGCCACCCAGTCGCCCCTACTATATGCCATTTTTAAAGTATCAACATACAACTATTTGTTCATATACCTTGTAGAAAGAAGGTAAGATTTGTTCCAGAGTTCTTATTCAATTGTACACAAACATGCATCAAAAACACTTATACGTATGTGCATGTAAACACCCACACACATAGGCATGAACACATATGGATACATTTGCCCCCACTTAAACATGTACACATATACACTCACCCATATGTACACCTACATTCACACACAATACACACGCATATACACAGACTTTGCCCTGTCTCAGAAGAGTACTGGTCTAGCCCTAGGTGTTTGTCTTTCTGTGAAACATTTATTTCTCCCTTTCACCCTCTCTAGATACATCACGAAGACAGGAGTCAGCAAACCTCAGCCTATGGGCCAAATCCAGTCTGCCACCTTTTTAAATACTGTCTGAGAGCTAAGAATGGTACATACATTTCTAAATAGTTTGAGAAAAAGCATGGTATTTCATGATATGTGAAAATTGTATGAAATTCATAGTTCAGTATTCATAAATATTGTTGGAACACAGCCATACTCCTTGATCTCATATTTTCTAAGGCTGTTTGTGCTCTAGAGACCACATGTGGCTCTCTCAGTGGTTCACACTAGGGCTTAAGGCACTACCATCATAGTAATGCAGCTAGAAATTCTCAGTACTTCAAGTGCCACGCATAGCTCTGTCCCATGACCTTTACTATTTTTATTACAGTGCATATGCATTAAATTAAGCAGAAAAAGAAGGGGGAAGTGAACTTCTTATATTGTATTTTGAAGACACAGTAGAGTGCAGATTATTTGGTTACTGAAATAGATCAATAAATAAGAAAAACAAAGCATCAACATCATACTGGAAGTCTTAGCAGCCTGAGTGTCCATGGATAGATGAATGGATAAAAAAGTAGTGGTACACACACACACATACACACACACACACACACACACAGAAATATTATTCAGCCATAAAAAAGGAAATACTACCATTTGTAACAGCAGTCACTATGTGCTACTTTATACGTTTCCCACAACATCAGAAGTTAAAACAAGAGGTGAGATGTCCATTTGCACAAAATATTTTAGTGGTTATAAACTCAAACTACAATTTCCATAGCATTTTCAGACCTCAGTGCAAGTGCCAAAGAAATTTCTGTATTTCAGAATCCACTTAACTGTGCAACTGAGAAGCTTCCACCTAATTTTCTTTTGAAGTAATTAATCTACACAGTAATGGCCTGGTAAATGGCTGATGACAGAAGAATTATAGAATTCTATAAATGCCTTCCAAGTGAAGAAAAAAGTTTAATTTAAGGTGATAACTCAAGGAATGCCATTGGTATTTGTCAATCCTTATCTGTGTGGGAACAAAAAGGTTTTTTAAGGTGAAATATGTAAAATCTCCTTACAGATCAGCTTTGCCAGATGAATATTTGCAGTTAATGTTGGTGATAGAAAATATTAACTAAAGCAAAATTAAGCAAAATACTACCCTAAAATAGGAGTCCATTCTTCTCATCAGTAGACCTGGATTACAGAAAGCATTATTATATTTTTAACTTGTCATTAAAAAATGTTGAAGTTTGTTTGCTCTATTGTTTATAAATACCTGCATAATAGCTTTGATTTGGCCTCCTGGTCCACAAAGCCAAGATATTTACTATCTGGCCTTTTACATAAAAAGCTTACCAATCTTTGTCCTCCTAACTGCTAATAGTCCAGGGACCAGAAGAGACTAATTCTTCTCTGTGGATGGGACTTCAGTGAATATGGAATGCTTTCTTTTCTCAATGCCATATATTTTAATATTTTAAAATCAAAGTTGAAATTTGGAATATATTTTTCACTGAGGTTAGTTTGTGTGAAATAAGTGTATTCCTACATATACTTCCAGTCCATTAAGCAGTCAACCTATTTTCATGGACCTGAGTACCTAAACAGCATTTTAAGTAAGTTTCTCAAGAAAATGAATACAATGTTTCTTTAAAATGACTAGTAATAACACCTTGAGAGCGGAGCTCTATTGCAATTCAACAACTACCTATCATTTTTATGAGTTCTTTAAATAAGACAGCATCATGGGTAACTTACACTATTTTCTAATTCCCGGGCAGTTGTCTAACTTCCCTAGCTTTTATCTCCAAAAAGCACCTTTTTCAAAACTACGTTAGAAACTGGACACTCAGACCAGCAAACAGCCTTGTTAAATATAAATCAGTTGATGTTGATAAAATACACTGAGAATTATGAGTGTGATATTATGTCACTTACATTATTACCTCCAAGGAGCATGGAAGTGCTGAGATGGAATAAACTACTCTTCCCTGGTAGCCAGATTGACTCCCAGGCAGGAAACCACCTCATTCCCTTAAGGTGGATAATTACACACTGAAAGCCACATGAGTCTCATTAATGAGCAGGCCAAGGTAATAAACAGATCCCACAACATTCTTATTAGCCTAATACAACTGCGCTTGGGGTAAAAATAATTCCACATTGAGTAAACCTGATAATCAAGAGTCTTAAGCCAAGTGTCAGGCTGAGTGTATGGAAGAAAAATATAAAGCTAAAGACAGGAAAAAGAGTATACATGTAATAAATATTATTTATTCATCTATCAACCACATATGGAATTATTTTATTAGGCTTTCCTTATTTCTTGCAGCTAGATCTCAACATCCATTTTTTTTAATTTCTGAAATTTCTTTTTACTAGGTTCCAGGCAAGTTGTTAGAAAATAAAATGACATTCTCAGTAGCCAATCATGGAAACTGGTTACAAATATTTAATTATGGAGGTAAATGGATGGCATTTCAATTCTTAGATTTGAAAAACTTTTACACTTCAAGATTAAGGGAAATAAATAGTGTATCATTTGTAATCCTCAACAACTTTCCCAGATAAGAAAGAACTGTTTTCTTTACCTTACACTTGTGAAAATTGGTACTCAAGTGAAACGTTGTGTGGCAGGCTCTCCAGTAAACTCAAGTCTTCTGATTCAAGATCTAAAACTTTTTACACTATATCAAATCTACCTTATTCATTTTGATAATATTGATTTTTAACACCCTGCTGTCTCCTCAACCTCAACACTTAAATAAGAGCTTTATCAAATTTGCCTCAGCATTTGCAGAACCAGTTTCCTTATTGCAGTATTTCTACAGCATCTTTGAAATCCTCTTCACCTTCTCCTCAAACCAAATGTAGCAAATCCTACCTGCTCTCATTACGATCTTACATTCAATCCCTTCTTCTCTTCTCTAACCCTTCAAAGCATTGCTCTTCTACATTTGTACTTACTGACTTTACTACCTCTTTTTAATGTTTATTTAGTTTTTGAGAGAGAAAGGGGTGGAGGAAGAGAGAGAGAATAAGCAAGGAGGAGCAGAGAGAGCAGGAGAGAGAATCCCAAGCAGACTCTGTGCTATCAGCACAGAGCCTGATTCAAGGCTCAGACTCATGAACCATGAGATCATCATGAGCCGGGCAGAATTCAAAAATCGGAGCCACTCAGGTGCCCGACTTTACTTAAACACTCCCTTTGACTACCACTCAACCTGACAGACCGTGGACTGAACACATTTTTGCCTGACAATCACCACTATGTTGTAGTGGTCTAGGAATAAAATACTTGATCTTCAATAGTTAAAAGTTTCTCCTTTTGATGAGTCTCCAAGCCCTTAAGATTTAGAGAAGTAGCAATAATTGTGGACTGCTGTGGAGCTATCCTATGAATTTTAGATAATGACATTATGTGGAAATGAGTAGTAATAAAATAACAATGTATAACATTCAGTAGATATGTACTATGTGCCAGTATTGTGTTAATCACTCCACGAATATTATCACTCATAACCTTCAGTAAACCCCTTTAAGACAGATATTCTCACTCTCCGGTTATAGAAGTGGACCCAAAGTACTGGGATTAATAGCATGGATTCCATAGCCAGACTATGGGGATGTGAACTTTACTCCCATCACCTTCTAGCTTTTGTCCATGAAAATTCTGGTTTCAATCCTTAGGGACATTTGCCAGATACTCTTCTAAAAGAGGACAGGGGCACGTGTGCATGTGCATTTTATATGCACATGTGCAAACATGAGTGTATACGTGTGTTTATGTGTGTATAAATGTGTGTATGTTTGTGTTTTCATGTGTGTACTTGTGAGTGGGTGTGTATGTTTTATGTGCATGCATTTCTGTTTATGCGTGGTTGAGCGAGCGCTCAGGAACAAATGTCACCCTTCTCCCACAAAGCATATGTACAGATGGTGAGTTGTGTGCTGATAATTTGGAGATGCCAATGCATTAGCTCTATCTTGGCTTCAGAATCTAGTTCAAAGTACATCATATAAATTCACCATAAATTTGAAATGGGTGTGGAAAAAGTGGAGCTACCAGCTTCTAATATTTCTGTCTCATCACTCTGTTAGTTTCCATGTGTACCTTGATATTTAGCTGTTTTCGTGGCTTTGTTATTTTATCATTTCATTGCTTTGGATATTTTTTGGTTGATTTTCTTGAGTAGGTATATAATGATTGTATTCACAGAAACCTTTTTCTATTTTTAAAAATTTTCCTGTATTTGTATCTTAATTATTTTCCTTTTTGAATAATTAGGGCTTGGTATGTTCTGTTATGTTATTAAGTAAGAATTGGTACAGAGTACATTAACCATGTTTCACCCTTAAGTATAATGCTAGCTCTAGGTTTTAAATACATATTCTTTGTCATGCTAAGAAAGAAATACTCCAAACATAGTTTTTGATGTTTTCATCATGAGTAGATGTAGAATTTTATCATTTCTTCTCATTATCTATTGACATAATAATATGATTTTTTACTATATTTCCTACTAATGTAATGAATTATATTAATAATCTCTCCTGTGTTATGCCAGAATTTCTTGGCTACATTAAATCCTACTCAGTCATAATGAAAATATATGTGTTTTTTTTAACTCTGTGAAGTGAGCTGAAATGTCATTTGTAATTTCAATATCTCTACTAATGAAGTTACCTGCTACTTTGATTTAATGTGTTTATTCTTAATGTGACAAAGGTACGTTCACATCCTTTCTGTGTATTACAGTCATTTTCTATATTAAGAAACAACGTTTTTAATAAAGGGATCTTTTTCTTTAGAAAATTAAATAATTCTTCAATAAATCTATCTGAGTCAGGACTAAAGCAGAAAAAACGAGTGTACAGCTCAAATGTGGTCCTAAGGGCTACCGTCTTCAACATCATTTGAGAAAGCTCCTAAAATTTCACAGACTTATTCACAGGGCCATTTTATGACTTTTGTGGAACTTGCCTTCTTTTTCCTCCATGGGCCACTGTCTCTATAAGAAATACTAAAAATAATTCGTTTACATATGTGTTAGTATACAGTTAAATAGATTAATATATATTTAAGTTTTTATTTTTAGCCTAAAGGTTCACATTCTTTCTTATGGTTTTTAAACATATTGAAATATTTTCATAGGCCCCTGAAAATGTGTAGACCCCACGCCCTATGTTTACTGTGCCTATTAGGTTCTTTGGCCCTGCACATTGAATGGGAACTCCTCAGGCCACCGTTATGTTGAGCAGCTTCTGTGGTTCATGTGCCCAGTGGCCTGGTGGCTAAAAGAAGAAATCTAGTTGGTGAACCTAACTGAGGACCAATCCAACCTTTGCCATTAACGGATAACTTACAGCATCATGGAGGCTAGTCATTCAACCTCTTCAGACTTGAATGGTTTTGTCTGTAATAATATCTCTAAATGCCTCTTGTTACATATTTTTATAAGGGAGGACCTTTACTGAGAACTGATAACCTTGTCATCCTCTTTGTATTCTTTCACTTAACCACTAGATAAATGGATACATCAAAAACTGTGACAAGTAGTATATGAGGTAGTAAACGCATCAGTCACTAAATGAAGTATATTTGGTCCCCAGCTGCACTTTTGGTATAGTAATAAAATAGACAGTAGGTAAATAAATTGTGAGGATGTTAAAATAAGGAAGTATGGGATGATAAGAAGGAGACTTAACCCAGCATGGGAAGTAAGACAATGTCTACTTGAAGATGATTGGGAATCAGCACATCAGGGATGGTATTCATGGTTATAAATGGAGAAAACATTCTTGAATGCATTAAGACAAGGGAGTATGATGCATTCAAAAATTTTAAAACAGAGCAGGATGCCAGGAACAGAAAAGGAAATGAGAAGAATATCATTCCCTATAGATGAAGAAGTTCATTTCCCATTGTTCTATTTCATTCTACAAAATTCTTTTCTTCTTTTTTTTAACTACATGGAATATACAAGTTTAACAAAGTACTTCAGAAATGTCCCCTTTATTTAGGGGGTGGCACTACTCTTTTAGAGTTTTTCAGATGATAGTTACCTCCATAGTTATGAGCATTTGTTTACATCAGATGATGTTGTAGAAGCCGCCTTTGGAAGTGAATTCTATAGGGTACCCGAATCTTCATCTTGCCTCTACTGGTATGATAATGATTTGTAGTTAGATAAAGCTGAGATTTGGTTTTTCAAACTTCCCAGTTGTTAAGGTTAATTTTCTGGAGATTGGTTATAGTTTTCTTTGTTTTAGGATGTTAAGTTTTTGTTTTATTGCTGGGATGGGGTAGAGAAGTTTAGGAGGAGTAACTTGCATTATCAAATATCTGTTATTTTCTGTAAAATCATTTCCTATTGCTTTTAGAATCTGTACAGTAATATTTTATGTTTACATCAGCAGTAGTAAGGAAACGGCTGATGACATTAATCTCTTACTCCCAAATCTCCTTACATATTCAATTTAATGATTGCCAGAGCTAAAAGGACTGAAATTATTCACTGAAGTTTTTAAGATGTAATTTTCAATTGCCTTTTACAAAATTTAAAAAGTAAATACAATGAATTCTATTGACTTAGCACTTGCTAAGAAATAATTACAACTAAAAGACTAGTTTCACCAACTCACAAAATGTCCTATAAATTGAATAGAGAAACTAAGTCAACATTTATATTCAAGTTATAGTTGTTACCACTGACAGATTTTTTTCTTACAGATGCCATGTTGTTAGAAGCCGTTGGCTAGATCTTCATCTTGTTTAATCTTTTTGTTTTCAGATATCATGAAAATATAGTGCTATTTTTATTGTATATCATCTCATGAAATATATAGCCTTTCCTTCCAGAGCCATCTCCTAAGATACAAGAATAGGTAGATTTGTCACTTGTACAAACAAGCTAATCCATATAGAGCAGGTTTATTCAGCTAGTGAAAACTCTGTGAAACTATACTAAAATTTTAAGGGCAGTCCCAGGGATCTCACTGTCCAATACAATGTTGATTTTTCAGTAAAGTAATATGCACCCCGCCCCCCGGTCTTAATAAAGTATAATCACCGCTCTCATTCTAACAAGACTATGCTACATCAAGTCAACCATATATTTTCAGTTCTACATGTACAATGTAAACTCCTTATATATTCTCATTGTGAATGCTGAGTACAATATTTGAAGCAAGCAAACAAAAAATCCAGATAATCAAGTATGTAATGAGAGGATCTCCAGAATGTGTTAGGCAGTAAGCTTTATTCTTTTCTTTTCTTTTTTTTTTTAATTTTTTAAAATTCCAGTTAGTTAAAATATAGTGTAATATTGGTTTCAGGAGTAGAATTTAGTGATTCATCACTTACATATTACACCCAGTTGAGCTTTTTAAAAAAACTTAAGCATGGGGCACCTGGGTAGCTCAGTCAGTTAAGCATCCTACTTTGGCTCAGGTCATGATCTCACAGTTCGTTGGTTCAAGCCATGCATCGGCCTCTGTGCTGACAGCTAGTTCAGAGCCTGGAGCCTGCTTGGGATTCTGTGTCTCCCTCTCTCTCTGACTCTCCCCTGCTCACGCTGTCTCTCTCTCTCTCTCTCTCTCTCAGAAATAAATAAAAATGTTTAAAAAATTTAAAAATAAAAAAACTTAAGCATATGTCAGGCTTTATGTTTGCCCCCCAAAAAGTGTTGCTGTGAAATCAAAACTTACTTAGGTTCTCAAAGCTTTAAGTTTTGTCAAATGCCATGACATATATCTCCTGAGCATTTTGAGATGATTCTTCTCAGGTAATTTAATCAAATCTTTTAATTTTGTGTGTTAATAAATTTGAAGTCCAAATTCAGTTCAAATGATGAGCCATATAGCCTCATCTCCCAAATCTTGTCTCTGTTTTGGGGGAAATTTTGGTATTATTTTTCATAATCATAAACCAAGAAATAAAAAGTATGAATCTCATCTTAGACTGAGGTTGGATCCCCAATCAAATGTCATATTTGAAGGGAATGAAATGGCTAGCAGGAGTCATTTATGTATCTTTGAGCTAAACTCCTTTTAACAGGTTTAATAAAGACCAGAAATCTATGCACACAGCTCGTTATTTTGGGACCATTTCAGCAAGTGTGTGTATCGTGCAACAACAGTCATTCAGAATCTTAAAAAACAACAGGCACAATATTTCTTTTTCCAAGAAAGGAGAAATGAATGTAAATTATTAGCAATATAAAACATTTAATTACTCTGATATTTAGGTATTGTCTTTTTATTGGCACTTCTTTCAGTAAGGAGTACAAGTGGTGGTGATTATAAAGCAAGTGCAATAATGACCACTGAAAATTTTGCTCTGCCCTGGGGGATTTGAAGGTGTTTGAAAGAAGTGAAAGCAAATCTGCATTATAATGTTATGTATCCGTAGGTAGGAACGCCACAGAATAATCTTTAACCACCTGCCACGGTATGTGAGACTATATGTATAGGAGATGAATATGGTGTATGCGATTTGAATCTTAAATGCTTGCCTACTATTTATAAAATTTCTTAAAACCATTTTTCTGTTAAAGTAGAAATTACATAAATTAGTAATAATCAGAGCCGTTATTACTTAAGCTATGGACTTTTAGTCCCTTTTTCTCTTTGCTCACAAGAAAAATATATGTAAGTTGTCAAAACTACTCTTTTAAAAAATGTTTTGGTTCCTTTTTGTTTCCATTTATTGATGTCAGTTTTGCCAAATTCTGATCCTGTAGTGCATTTCCTGTTGCTATTAATGTAAATGCTTTTGTGGTCAAATCTCCTTTTGTCCTTCCATGATACCCTGAGCAACTTCTATTTAGCATTTAATTTCATCTTGTTATGACTTCTTCTTGGCCATTAAAAAACAAGCTTATTTATTTTGAGAGAGACAGAGACAGCATTAGTTGGGAAGGGGCAGAGAGAGAGGAGAAGAATCCCAAGCAGACTCCACACTGCCAGTGCAGAACTCATTTCGGGGCTCAAACTCACAAAACTGCTAGATTATGACCTGAGCCAAAACCAGGAGTTGATGTTTAACTGACTGAGCCATCCAGGTTCCCCCTTGGCCCTTTGTTCTTGCAGACTGTGAGCTTCTTGAGGGTAGGGACAGTGCCTAAAATAGTATGTAGTATTAACACCAATTACAATAAGTATTTCTTGAATTAGAGAATTAATCAAATATCTTATTAATTTCCCTCCTGATTACAACAAACATAGTCAACACCTCGAGTGGATAGGATGTATCAGACACATATAACTTATCTGGTCCTCATAACACTATGAGATCGGTGCCATTACCACAAATGTACAGATAAGAAAAGTTGAAACACAGAGGTTAAGAAACATTATGAACCCCAAATGGCTTGTAAGTGTCAGAGCCAAGAAATGAATCCAACACAGCCTTACCTGCACTTAATCACTGCCCTGAGCTAATATTTTAGGATACCTATCTCACAAAGGCCTGATCTATACAGATAAGGCAAAATGGTGAGTGGAGGTAATTCTTAACCATTTCATTAAACCTCTTTCATCCTCGGGCAAAGGGATATTTAAGCATCCTTGACCTAAAACTTTATTTAAATGTACCACACTGCAGTCCTATTAATGTCTACAAAAGAGCAATAGCTAAAGTGTCCTTAAATGTTGGATAAGGAATGATAGTTGGATAATGAAATGGGCCCTAGGAACATTTAAGAATTAGGAAATACAATACTTGAAATCTAGCTCCAGTATGACCACAAAGATCGGTATGTCATCAATTTATCATACTAGTATGTGTTTAGCATAGTACACCAAAAAATACTATCAGTTATTATAAGTTTTAAATACCTCACTTTTAATTTTTTTTAATTTATTTTTGAGACAGAGAGAGACAGAACACCAGTGGACGAGGTGCAGAGAGAGAGAGAGAGACACAGAATCTGAAACAGGCTCCAGGTTCTGAGCTGTCAGCATGGAGCCCAATGCAGGGCTCGAACCCACAAACCATGAGATCATGTCCTAAGCTGAAGTCAGACACTTAACCGACTGAGCAACCCAGGCACCCTTAAGTACCTCACTTTTAAGCATAATTCGGAATATAAGATTTTTGTTATAAGGTCAATATAAAAGTAACCCAACTTCCTAGAAATTATTCCATTGGAAAAGTAAAGAATGATTTATGTTTTTCACAGCTAGGATACACTGAATTTTATTTTAATTTCTCAGTGAATGACCTAAGTGACTCCAGGAATTATCTCAAATAAAGTCTGTCATAATTACATTGCTTATGCTCACTGGTAAATACAAGAGTAGGTTGACCAAAATCAATTCTTCTTTGTGATTTGTCTGTTTCAGATTCAAATTGTTTCATCATTTGTTCTTAATGTTCTCCAGGTTATTTGGTATTTTCTCCCACATGAACTACAGAAATCTGTAAGGTATCTTCAGCAGAACATGTCACATTTAAAAAAGCACCTCCACATTTCCTTTGGAGATCTATTTCTGTCAGTATGAGACCTTAATATTCATACCTTGAGGATTTGTTACTACATCTATTTCAACCAGAAATACAGTATCTTATTATTCTTCCAATTCTTTCTTATCTCATTACTTTCTGTTAACCCTATAATCAACTATATGATCACTGATCTCTAATAAGCATTTTCCTGTTGCTTCATTGACACTGGCCAATACTAGCCACTCCACATTTCTTAAGCATCTGTTGGTTTAAAAGTACCATTTAGCAAACTCTTTAAATTTCTCAATTTCTAAATTAAACCTTATGATAGTATATCCACCCAAAAAATAAACAGTATTTCCATCCGCAACATGTCCTACTGGACAGAAAGCAGATACAGCTCATCCCTGTGCAGAACTCAGTAATAAGCAATCAGTTTAAAATGTTGTGGAGGATTTTTCTTCGATTTGAAAATTTTGATAACAGTCAGTTAACTGCATATTTATATCCAGAGTCGGCTTTTTTTTTTCATATAATTTATTTTCAAATTGGCTGACATGCAGTGTGCTCTTGGTTTTGGGGGTAGAATCCTGTGATTCATTGCTTACATACAACATCCAGTGCTCATCCCATCAAGTGCCCTCCTCCATACCTGTCAGCCATGTCCTCCTTCCCCCCTCTTCCCCCATGAACCCTCAGTTTATTCTCTGAATTTAAGAGTCTGTATCCAGAGTTTTTTAATGGAAAGGGAAATAGGTATTGATGTATTTTGACAGCATTCCCAATGGTAACCAGGAGAGTAATAAAGTCAGAACAGCAAATTTACAGGAATATGTCAGAAGCTTTGGAGGAATGTAAACTTGAGTAAGAAAACTCCTTTTCTGTACTCTAGGAGTCGCTGGTCTGGAGGCTGAGTTCTGAATAAAAATAGCCTAAACACCAGTAGAACTCAGAGGGTAAAACTGTTAGTCTCTCTTTACACCAGCTTTGAGATTTGACTCTTGTGTGTAGGTCACCAGCAAGAAGAAGGTAAGAAAACACTGAGCTTCCAGAGAAGGGAATATCTCATGCTGTTCAGGGAGAATTCAAGGTGAGCGGCACATGGGCTCACCCATGAAGAGCCATGAGTACTTCACAGAGAGAAGGAGATTCAGGAACAAATAGAAAATGATGAAAAACACTTGTTTTGCTAAACAAGTGTTTGCCGAAAGGCAAAATTGTTAAATTTAACGAAACGTGTCAAGTGCATGAAGGGGCTACTTACTGTGATGTGAAGAGCATTCATGTTGTGGGCAGATTGTAGAAGACCTTTAATGCTTTAATAAATTAAAGGCCTTAAGCAGATATGTAATATGTTCAGTAAATAGTTAGAGAGTCTCATCTGGTATGTAGACCTGGATAGTGATTTGGAGATGATGTGCATAAAAATGATAAATATACATAGAAACAATATGTCAAGAAACAAGGAGGCATTGAAGAAAAGAGAAGAGGGCTTAGAACAGGTTTATGGTAAGCATCTATTGTAAAGGACAAGACAGAAAAAGATACAAAAAGAAGGGGTATTATTAATTACCAGGGAGGTTGGAGGAAGTGGTACTGGAGAGTTAACGGAAGACACAGCATGGAGAACAGGTTGGCAAAAGATGAAATACTCCGGAGAAGTCATTAGTCACTTTCCAGAAAGCAGTTTCTGAAGAATGGTAGGAAAAGAAAGACAATTGTGTGTGGAAAAGATGGAAGTAACAGGAATATTTTTGGGCTGGAAGATTCCTTAGTCTCTTGTGGACAAAAGGAGATGATCCAATGGAGAAAGACTGATGACACAATGAAAGATAATAATTCACAAGGGAGGAGCGCCTGGGTGGCTCAGCTGGTTAAGTATCCTACTTTCTGTTCCAGCTCAGGTCATGATCTCCCACGTCAGGCTCTGTGCTGGCAATGTGGAGCCTGCTTGGGATTGGGATTCTCTCTCTCTACCCCTTTCTCTGATCCTCCCCTGCTTGCACGTGCTCGTTCTCTCTCTCTCTCTCTCTCTCTCTCTCTCTCAAAATAAATTAAATAAATAAAATAATGCACAAGGGGGATTCAAGGGGATATAGCGAGAGCACACGGACATGTGAAGTTCATGAAGGAGAAGGAGGACCTTTTCTTCTGAGAAAAAATATGAAATATAAATCATAGTTAGATACACAGATACACTTTAATAAAGGGAGGGTAAATAGGGCAGTCTACTTCAGTGCCTTTGATTTTTAAAATAGGAGAGGAGATACTTTGTTGCCTGTGATGAGAACCAATATAAGCTTGATTTTTTAAGTTATGCAAAATTCTGAACTCACTGTAGTGGAAAATTTGGCAGGGAATAAAAAGATTTCTGAGAAAAATATAATTGTTCTGATGTAGATCAAGATACAGTTAACTACTATGTACTTATAGTGGACTTTCTACATACAGTTAATAATACTCTTAAATATAGACATCCAGCTTGGGCATGGAATATAGCACATGAAAGGGAGAGATTATTTGAGATAATGTTGGTAATCATAATAAGTCTGGAGATACTAAATCAATGAGATAATATATTTGATAACCCTTCAAAGAAACTCTTAGCATTGATTATGGTAAAGCTTCCATTAAAGCAAAAGTAGAACAATAGATTGCAGAGATGGAGAGGCTAAAGTTCATAGTGAGGATGAGAGGTAAATTCCACAGAAGTAAAAGAAATGGAGTTGGAATAGCAAGTAATAAATTAGAAAATGTAAATCTACCTGTCCTTTTTTGCACTGAATAGAAGAGCTAGTTTAAAGGTAAGCAAATGAATCTAGATGTAAAAAAATAAATAAAAATAAAAAATAAAGGGAAGCAAGTGGCCAATCGGGTGGCCACAAATAAAAAAATCACTTTATGACTTATGATATCTCTGGTGATAGAACTGGCTGGGGTGTAGTTATTTAGAGGATATATAACATCAGAAGTGACTGGCCTCCTGACAGATACAAAGTATCTTTAGAAAATGGTTAAGTTAATACTCAAATTATAGAAAGAGCCCAAATGTCCATCAACTGATGAATGGATAAAGAAGATGTGGTGTATATATACACATACACACAATAGAATACTGCTCAGCGATGAAAAAGAATGAAATCTTGCCATTTGCAACAATGTGAGTGGAACTAGGGGCTGTTTTACTAAGTGAAATAAGTCAGAGAAAGCAGATATCATATGACTTTACTCATATGTGGAATTTGAGAAACACAACAAATGAACATAGGGTAAGGGAAGGAAAAGTAAGATAAAAACACAGAGGTAGGCAAACCAAAGAGACCCTTAAATATAGACAACAAATTGAGGGTTGCTGAAGGAATAGTGGGCTGGGGGATGGGTTAAATTGGTGATAGACACTAACAAAAGCACTTTTTGGGATGAGCACTGGATGGTACAGGTAAGAAATGAATCATTGGGCTCTACTCCTGAACCCAAGACTACACTGTACATTAACTAACTAGAATTAAAATTTTTTAAAAGTAAAATACTAAATAAATATTCTGGAAAAAAATAAATAAAAATGAACTTGATGGCACATGAAGAAAGGAAGAAAATAATTAAGTTAAGGTAAATATATTGATAAATTTGGGGGGGGTGAATGATTGATTACGATGAAGATGGACTGCCAAGTATATATTCTTAGGTATCAAACAGAGTAAGTAAAAGTGAAATTGTACAATTTAAAGTTTATTTCCAAATCAAAATCCCTGTGAAGGAGTGTAAAATTGCCTTCAGTTACTTCTTTGTGTATCCAAAAAGAGCCCACTAACTATGCATCCCAGCTTAGATCTTTTTATACGTGGGAGAAAGGAAGAAAGCAAAAGTGCCCTGAAAATAAAATAGAAAAAGTTGTTGCTCTGTACATTTGAAATAATAGATACAGTCTAGTGATTGTAAAATGTTGCACTGCATGGAAACATTTTGTTTTAGAATGTTTTGGTTTCAATTATATGGGCAAACAGTATGCATTTTGGAAAGTGTGTCAAAGCAATGAAAGCTTCTTAATAACAGAAACTGGAAATTGCCTGACAAAGAAAAACATTGTAATGATGTCAACTTTTCTGAAGCAGAAACCAGTCATTGTTAAAATAGAGACAATTTATCTTTTAATTCAGTAATAATTCTAGTCCATTTTAAGCTATATTCTTTCATAATTCTAACAATAAAAGGTGGTTTGCTGAGTATTGCTTAAAAAGAATATTTCTTTATCTTTTTTATCTTGCATTTTTACAGCAAGGAACATTTAACACAGTTATCTTTGGTGAATTATACAAAATTAGTATTTTACCATTCCAGAAGTCACACACATTTTGGTCTCCATTCAAGATACTTGAGAGCAGCATGAAATTAAATTCTTAGTAATAGAAGACTACTTCAAAATGGTGGGGAATCCAGAAAAAAAAGATAGGCTTGAACAAATTGCATGAAATAACAACTTAGAACAAATTACATAAAATAATTTAATAAACAACCAGCATGATATTTTGGTGATGTAATCTTTGAAAAAGTAATTTTGGTAGAAAGGAGATCCACACAGCAAAGCATACATCTAGCAAACTCATTCAGAGCTTAGATTCCAAATTTCATTTAGGAAAATTGGATTCCACCTCTCCCATTGAACAAGTGAGTGTATGGATATGCAAACAAGAGATTAAGTAGAACTGAAAATTTTATAAGACTTAGCCCTCAAAATCGAGGATTGATACTCATTTAATCATGTAACAAGTATCTGTATAATGTTTGGTATACATCAGACACCATGGTGGCCTGGAAGCTGTAAAATTTAGTAATTCATGAATTCTACCTTCAACTTGCTTATATTTTACTAAAGGAGAAAGACAAAGAAAAAAATAGGTATGAATTTCTGTTTAGAGTCCTGTTTACTTTTGTTTGTCATATTTATACTAATGAATATATACAAAATATACTGTGAAAGTAAAATACCAGCTATATATAAAACACAGTGTAGAAATTACATCCATAGACTTTAATAGCTAACAGCCTAGGCCCACCTTCCACTTCTATTGGTAACCAGTTGTAAGTTAATTTAGGCTTCTCATCTTTAAACTTTTTTCTTTTTAGTGTTTATTTATTCAGAGATGAAGAGAGAGAGCATGAGCAAGGTTGGCAGGGCGGTTGTAGAGAGAGAGAGAGAGAGAATCCCAAGCAGGCTCTGGCACTGTCAGTGTGGAGCCTGATATAGGGCTTGATCTCAACAAAAGCTGAGTTCATGACCTGAGCTGAAATCAAGTCAGAACCCCAACCAAATGTGCCACCCAGGTGCTCTGTAAGTTTCTCATCTTTAAAATAGTATCATAGTATCTACCTCACAGACATGTTTTAATGAGGGTTGAATGGTATAATACATTCACACATATTAAAATAATTTTGGTATTAATAATCACTTGATAAATGTTGGTTAAATAATAATCATTATTTAAAGTAGAGGTAGCATTTTTTTAATGTAACAAATGATGGAGTATGTGAAGCAGCAGATTATGAAAGTATTACCATGCAAGAAACTGGTGGAGAAGAATAATACAGCAAATGTAGTAATGTTCTTGATAGCCCATTTCTATCTAGGAATTCCTCCTCTCTTTCCTCACTAGTTGCTTTCAAGGACATTGTAGTTATTTCTATGGTCATGAGTACCATCTAAATCTTGATTATTTACAAATCTGTATCTCTAATGCAAACTTTTAACTCCATTGGCAAATATGTAACTTCTCACTACCCAGGCCATTAACTGGCATCAATATCCACATAGTAGCTCGAGGCAAAAGACCTGGCAATCATCCTTAATTGCTCCCTTTCCCCATTCTCCGTAGCCATACATCAGCAAGTGCTCTTGATACCTGATTTTATCTCCAAAATGTATCCCCACTGTGACTATCCTCTCTTTTGGCCTACTTCAGTCCTATCCTTGTTTTCACTCATTTCCTTCCAGTCTTTCCACAAAGAAGCCAGTCCCTTATCTTTTACAAATATAAATTGAATTGTGTAATGAATGAAGAGGACTTGATGCTATTACGCAATGCTGGGTAAAGGTGCTGGTCGCTTTGACTGGGCAGACTGCAATAAAGATTCAGAGGCATGGATGGCTTCAAACCATTTACTAGGGTAGAACAAAGAGGAACTGTTGATGGACTGAATGTGGAAGTAAGAGAAAGAAAAGCATAAAGAAAAATTACTCCAGGGGTGTTTATAGGAACAATCAAATTGATGGTAGTGTCAAAACAGGGAATGAAATTGGTTGAAAGAAAGACATCGAGAGTTCCATTTTGTACATAGGAAGTTTGATATGCTTTTGACATACAAGTGGAAATATCAAATTGCAGTTAAACATATGTATTAGAAATCTTTGTGTAAAGTTTAGAGAATATAAAAATTTGTTTTTTATCAGAGTGGAAATACTACTAAAGCCATGGCATTAGAGAAAATATTCTAAGGAGAAAGTATAAGCATCTTGAGCACTGACTCTGCACTAAAGTGTCAAGCACTATCCTAAGCATTTTGTTCATTTTATCTCACTTAATACAATAGTCCTATGAAGCAGGCCCTATTATTATCCCCATTTTACATATAATAAGCCTGAAACACAAAAATGTATTTGCCCAAAGTTGCACAGCTAATAAGTGTTAAGTCTGGAATTTGAACACAGGGTGTCTGTCTCCATAGTTCATGGGTAGATAAGAGGAGTCCCAAGATGAAGGTATCAGATGGTTAAGAAGTAGAGTTGAAAAACTGAAAAATTGGTATAGGAGCGAGTAAGAAAAAATTTGGAGAAGTGGACAAAATCAAGACATAGTGGTGTTACGGTAGGGATGAATTTTCTTCAGAGGAGGGAGTAGTCAGCCACATTGAATTCTGCTGAGAGGTAGAATAAGATATAGACTGAGAAACATCCCCTGAATGGCAGAAAGGAAAATGTTGAACATGGAGAGTACCTAGAAGGTGAATATTTGAAGACAACGTTATTGCATAGTTAGGTCCATAATAGTAATGTTAAGGCATGTGATAATGTAGAAAGAATAAAAGAATAAATAAGTGTAAGAATGTAGTTTGGTAATATGGGAGCACCAAGAGAGAGCATGAGAAATGAAGTTAGAGACATGTTAAGTACCCCATCACAAAGGTCCTTATTTTCCTGGGTCTCTCCATGAAAATAACTATAGTAATTGCTATTTTGCAGGCAAATGTCTCTATTATTTCAGAATGGTATATGTTGCAAGGAAATCAGACCATTTATAAAGTATTTGGGATATGTAATAAATGATAATATTTGGAAGTTTTAATCTCTCAGTTTTTCATATCAAATTTTTATTAAAAATTAGGAAATCTTCACATGTAGATTTTTTTAATTGAAGTTAAATTACATATAGTGAAATGCATGGCCATTAAGTGTATCATCTGTAGCTTTTGATTTATTTATCCTATTGTGTCAGAAATGTTAATTTAGCCTGTGGCCAATCTAGTATCTACTCAAAATTATTTCTCAAGTATGAATCTTTAAGAACTCACCACAAAAAGAAAAAAATATCAAATTTGGTAGCAGAGTAATTAACACTTTGAAATCTGTAAGTGCTACACAAATATAAGATACTAATATAAGATAGCATGTGCCAGATTCACTTTTATAATAAATCTTCCTCCAGTAAAATTATGCAAAAACTGTTAATAAAATAGACACAAGTATGAAAGCATCCAAAAGTAATAAACATCTCAGCAGAGAAAATAGCTAAAAATCCCAAAGAAGAAAGAAAACTATTATTCACTGATACAGTCTAAAGACATTAGGCTTCTTACTATGAACCATTTGTTAAGGTATTCTTGCTAGACCATTACTCTGCAATTACTTCTCTCTTTGAACCTAAATGTTGGACTGTGAGAATGACATTTTCCTAACGACTTCATGCATGTTGTGCAATGATTAATCGTCATGAATACAACCCAAGATCAAGCCATGGGAAACTTGTCTTCTTCCACCTAATTTGATTAATGAGTTTTATGGCTGAGATGCATTGTGAAGGAGAAGTTACAAGTACCTGAGGCAAAAGTAAAACCATGGCAGGTCTCACATGAAGGTTTAGGGAAACACAAACCATCCTGAACATAAAAATTCCATTCTTACCAAAGTGACAAGATCATCTATCCAAGGTGGTTTTCTATATGATCACAAAACTTGATACTACCTCTATCTATATTGTGAAACTAATAAATACTATTTATTTTCTTTCCAAAAGCTAATAACACACTCTAGTAACCAGTGATGCTTCTTTAAATTGGCCCAAGAGTATCAATCTTTCAAAAGTAATAAAGGTCATTCAAATATTGACTCTTGTCAGTCGTAAGACAATGCAGCTCCTTACCTACATAACAGTAGAATTGCATTTATGACGTTTAATTTAAGAATGGTCAATGATCGCCTTTTGGATCCTAATGATTATGTAAAATAATAATAATAATCTCTTAAAACAGTCGATTGAAAGTAAAGCTCCAGTGATTTTAAATGTCAACACAGAGCTACGAATAATGGACAAATAAGGTAAATTATTTTTGTCACATTGTGAACAAAACCCTTAATAGCATTAAAAGTACAATACTCACTTTTTAAAAATATGACAATTAACCTTCATTTCTAGAGATCAGATACTTCCCTGACCTGAATTTATATATTTTCCTAATATATTCTTTATAATTTGAACATTGAGGCTCTTTTGACATTTGCTCGTGGAATAAATTTTCCTCTTCAAATTTTCTTCCAAATTTCCTGTGTAATTGAAATTTGTATGTATCAGAATTTAACATTTTAGATGGATTATTCACAAACATGAATTTTTTTATTATCTCCATTATATAGAAATGGAGAACACAACATGTTACCATTCCCTGGTATGTTCTCTCTTAGGCATTGGATTGTAAGATTATCATATCCAGAAATAATGACCATTGTAGGAGTTTCCTAGGACAGCCATAACACATTACCACAAACTTAGATTGCTCAAACCAGCAGATTCTTATCTCACAATTCGAGAGCCTGCAAGTCCAAAATCAAGTTGTTGACAGAACCATGTCGTCCCCAGTCTCTAGAGGAAGACGGTTCCTTGTGTCTTCCTAGCTTCTGGTGGTTGCAGTTCTTGGCCTTCCTTGGCTTGTGGATGTATCACTCCTATCTCTGCCTCTGTATTCTTTTTTTTTTTTTTTAATATTTTATTTATTTATTTTTGAGAGAGAGATAGAGACAGCATGAACAGGGGAGGGTCAGAGAGAGAGGGAGACACAGAATCCGAAACAGGCTCCAGGATCTGAGCTAGCTGTCAGCGCAGAGCCGGTGTCAGCACAGAGCCCGACACGGGGCTCGAACCCACGAGCCGCGAGATCATGACGCTTAACAGACTGAGCCACAGGCCCCCCTCTGCCTCTGTATTCTTAGGGCATTCTTCCATGTGTCTGCGTCCAGATTTCCCTCTTCTTGCTAGTAATCCAGGCATCCATTATGACCTCATCCTAACTTGTTTACCTCTACAATTACCATTTCTAAATAAGATTGCCTTCACAAGTACTGGGATTTAGGATTTAACATATGAATTAGGGGAACACAATTCAATCCCCAGCAATCACCTATAATAACTAGTTGTAAAATCAATTTTCTATTATTGTAAGTCATTACTTTATTATTTATTAATATGTCAAATTTCGTACTTTTACTCATAAAATATTATTTTGTTAAATAATAACTGGGCCAACATGCTTATGAAAGAAAATAGCTCTATGACAAAATGAATTTTTTAGTTGTGTTTTATAACATCAACAAACACGAACTTGGCCACTTTTTTAATCATTTACTAACATATCATTAAAAAGTAAATATATTAGATGTGTGAACAAGATTATCCTTTATTTTATATTTTTCTATTTAATAATTGAGGCTATTTCCTTCTTTTGTATGATATAAAATTAGGCATGACCCAGGGCTTTAAAGCTTTGACACAACAGATTATGAATTTCACTATAATAACTGTTTAAAAGCAGGTTGTATCTACCTACTTACATAAAATTCATTTGCAAAAACATTACATAATTTATAATTATATATGCAATATCCCTGTTGAAAAGCAAGGAAGTAAGATACAGAGAAAATTATTATAAAAAAATAAGCGTAAAATCTTTTAAAAATATATTAGGTTCAAAGCAATTATTAACACACCTATATTCTGATGGGCTATAAATTTTGCTCTTAGACTTCTGGAAGCTGCTATAAAGAAGGAAACAAAGTACACCATGGGCACTTTTTAAAAAGCAGTTATTCAGAAAATATATATTTCTACTAACAAGATTTGAGAAATAGTTTTACTGTTAGTAATCATAAACTTGATAGTATGGCTGGATGAACAATAGTTATAATTTTTCTACAGATGTTATAATTATAACACTAACATAATACCTTTTACAGGACTTTTTTTATATTAACAGTTGCCTTCAGTTCAGGCTGCAGTAACCAAAAGCCTGAAACCCACAAAGAAACCACTCTGAAGGACTGGCATAATCCACAGATAAAATTTAAGGTGTCGATAAGTAATGGAAGGGATTAAATATTTAATACTAAGTTTCCAAACATATTCTATCACAAAATTAAGCTTTAGCCAAGTTTTGAAATGCAGAGAATTCAATCTACCTTACAAATTAAAGACATTATATGCGGTTTAACAGGACAGCGGTTTTTACCAAAGTTGAAAATACATGGCATATTTAAAATATGTGGGTGGCCCAGCGAATTGAGCTCAGTTGAGCATGCAACTCTTGATTTCAGCTCAGGTCATGATCCCAGAGTCGTGGGATGGAGCCTGCTTAAGATTCCCTCTCTCTCCCTTTGCAACTGTCCCCCACTTGCATATTCTCTAAGGTAAAACAATAAAAATTTTAAAAACATATAATCCAATAATAAAGATATGCAACTGAATAATAGGCCACCCAACGAATGAACAGGAAAAAAATACAGAAAAATATGCAAATAATGTGACTAGGAAAATCACAGAAGAATAAGTATAAATTATAAATAAACATATGAAACATGATCAAATTAATGATAAAAAGAGAACTAGAACCTAAAATCATACAAAGAGGATGTCAGGTTGGTATCCAGTATGTCTAATACGTAGGAAAATATTATGTTATAGCAAATATAAGAGTATAAATTGAAAGGTCAGTTGACAGAATCTATACAAACCAGTAAACTATTTTTTTATACACCCTAAAGGAAAAGCAATACTTACCCACAGGATGCTACATATGAGAATGTTCCTTGCAGCATTGTAGCACAAAATTGTAAATAGCCTAAATGTCTATCAATAGAAGTAATGGCAGGGGCATCTGGGTGACTCAGTTGGTTAAGGTTATGCATTGAACTCTTGATTTGAGCTCAGGTCATGATCTCACGGTTCCTCCATGCTGATAGGGTGGAGGCTGCTTGGGATCCTCTCTCTGCCCCTCCCGTTTGTGCACTTACTCTCTCTTAAAACAAACAAATAAACTTAAAAAAATAGAGGTATAGCAAATAAATTACTATCTACCATTCTGTACAAGAGTCAAAATGAATGGAGCAGAACTATGTGCCTAATAAAAGATTTTCAAGATATACTTTTGAGTAAAAAAATAGCAATTTGGTATCTATATTTCTTAACCATTTTTTTCTAGAAATAAATGTAGAGCACAATCAGCTTGTAAGTCAGAGTTCTGCAAATTTGTGATAATTAAGATCTTAAGGACAGCATATAGATGAATGCCTATCTTTTCCTACTTTACAGTAGCCATTCATCCAATGCATACAAAATCCTATTTTTTTAAAAAGTGGTATTAAGTCATATAAGATAAAAACAAGAGATAATGGAACACAAAACGAGTTTATCCCACCAGAACATCTGCCATTAAGCTTCTCGTCAACACTTACTCATATGGCAGTAAAAGGTTTTATGTAAACATTAATAACTAAGGGTTTAAACTGCATTATTATAGGTTATCCCAAAGGCTCTCCCAGCTCATGGACTCAAAAGTAAAGAAAAGGTGTGAACAAACTTATGTTGTTCCATGAGATTTATCCACAAGATGACCAAGTATAAAAAGCACCAGTAATAGGATAATTGTGCCCAAAGTCTTCCTATATAGCTGGCTATAAGGTATAAATACCCATCAAACTTAAGCTGTACATGACAGGATTTTGAGATGAAAAATCTAAAAATGTACTGTAAAGATGATGTGATCTTTCTATCAGGTGAATTTGCTAAAGAGAGAGGAAGATGGCCTGCAGACCAGTACACTATTCCTCAGTGGATCCATATGAATAAGAGAAAAAATAGGAGATCCCATCTCTAAGACCATAATCAAACATGTCACTAAAAACCTTGATATTTCCTAAGGAGCTCTGAGTTTATGATCATGAACTTATACAACCTCCATCTGATATCAAGTTAGTTCAGAAAATGCTCTCATGTCATTTTTACACATGAAGAATTTGGGGGAGTACTATGACAATGAATACATGTGATATAAACACCAAGTGGCACTGCTCTAACTGAAACTATGCGTACAAAAACAGACTTCCACCAAGAGTTAAAGGCATAGCAAAGTAAAATAAGAAACTGTATAAATAAAAGAAAATTTATTAAACCTGAAATATTGTAGCTATTTAACAAGCTACATGTTTTACAAAATCTACAAAATTATAAGTTTTCAAAATTGGCCTGTAAGATCTGTTTTCATTCTTCTGTCAGGAGTTTATCCAGTTAAGGAGTCCCATCAAAGGCCTCCAGTGGAAATAACTCTGGTGTTTACATCTGAGTGTAAGATTTGAACACCTGTGGCCTGAAAGCATTCCTCTGGCATATCTTTGTGGCAAAATCTTTCAGGTGAGTAATAAGTGCACCTTATGAGAAGGTAGAGAATTTGACTAAGTTTCAGACCAATGAATCAATTAATTCGTGCTATATTACATCTACTGACTGATGGATCCAAAGATGTCCAGGTGCTCTAATACCTGTTTTCTGAGAAAAGAACCTAACAAGGGGCACATCCCAAAGTACAAATAGGGAATTTTGCCTGTCCTCCAAAATACTACCCAAACCAATAGATTTTATTAATTTCTACATTTCTTTTGAACATGTTGAATGAAACATGTATCAGGGAGGAAAAAATTTTGATTCAGTAAAACAAAATTAAAAGCATTTGAGGATATGGTTTCTTTTCTAATTGTATGCAACTCCCATTAATGAGTCGAGTTAATATAAGTGGTTTTCACAGAAATTGGCCAAATCAAGGAAGAAACTGAAGACATTTGAAAGAACTGAGATAATTCTATTTTTTTAAGTTTATTTTTTTTGAGGGCATGAGAGAGTGAGAGCAGGGGAAGGGCAGAGAGAGGAGAGACAGAGGATCTCAAGCGGGGATGCCGGGCTCGAACTCAGGAACCAGGAGATCATGACCTGAGCCAAAATCAAGAGTCCTACGCCTAACCAACTGAGCTGTCCAGGTTCCCCAAACTGAGCTAATTCTATATTGATACAGCAAACAAAATAATAATGTGGCTCATGATGGAAATGTGACAATAACAATTTCATATGCAAAAGCTATAATTTATCAAGGGCTAAGTGCCTGACACTGTGCAAAAGCACTTTTTATAGATTTACTTCTCATAGCAACCTTGAGAAGTTAGATGGTACTTTTTTCATGTTATATATAGCAGGACTTTAGAGCTCAGCAAAGTGTAAAGGCTGGCATAAGTTCAGAAGACTAATAATGTTGATTCTAGGACTCAAACCCAACAAACTTGGCTCCAGAGTTTGTGTTCTTTAACAACTGCAGAGTTGATAAGGGATGTTTTAAATGAAGGGTCTCTGAAAGACACTTCAATTCAAATTTGGTCTTCCTTGTACAGACTTTCAGAAATTGACATTACAAATATTTATTTGTTACATACTTTCTGCTAGTCTGTTTTAGGTACTCAGGATACAATAGTAACTTTTTTTAAGTTTATTTATTTATTCATTTATTTTTACTTACTTATTTTTGAGAGAGAAAGAGAGAGAGAGAGCCAGTGAGCACACAAGCAGGAAAGAAGCAGATTGAGAGAGAGGAAGATACAGAATCTGAAGCAGGCTCCAGGCTCTGAGCTGTCAGCCCAGAGCCCGACATGAGACTTCAACTCACCAACCATGAGATCATGACCTGAACCAAAGTTGGATGGTTAACTGACTGAGCCACCCAGGTGCCCCAACAGTAACTATATTAAAAAAATTTTTTAAACATCCAACTCAAGCCACAAAACAATTTTAACTTGACTAAAACTATTCCTATATGAACCTTGTAGTACAGGAAAAGATATTGTTGACTTTTATTTTTAAAAAGCTGAAAAATGTTAACCGTCCTAAGTAGGTATGCAGACAATATGATAGCTCTGTAACCTTGGAGAAGCACTGTGATTAATATTTAGCATGTTAAGGCAAATATATCCATTTAAAGTGATCTAGCATTCCAATCAAGTAGCACAATGAAGTTAAAAGAGGGAAAACATAATAAATATTGTCATTCCTGAAGTTTAGTAGAACTTTCCTATTTTTTTTCAGTTTCACTTTTTAATCCTGAAGGCATTACTTCAGTGTGTATACATTTATGCTAATCATATACCACAGCCATGGGTTCTTCTATCAATATGAAATGTTTTGTACTTGCTGTTTTTGTGCATCTTGTATTGTTATGTGCAATATACAAAATAATGTGTCTAACTATGCCATTTATGCTTTTGAAAGAAAAAGCAAATTACTTACTGAAGAGAATGGCATTTGCATGCATGTGTGTCAGCTTTCAAGCCATTTCCTTCTACAAAATATTGCTTTCTACACTTAGAAAATGCATCCATCCATCAGTTACAAACCATTTCAAAGCACTTTATGAATCTACAGAGCAAAATGTACTTATCTTACATTGGCAGTGTCCCAGCTGTTACAAAATTGCTATTGTCCTAATACTTACAAGGCAATTTTAGCATCAGTTAATAATTTTACAGGATAGATAACTTCTAAAGCATTATAAAATGACAGACATTAAACAATAGCAACTTAGCATTTTTTGAAACAGTTCATGACAGCTTAAAAACTAAAGTGATTTTAATGTATAGTCTATGCAGTTTTAGTTTCTCATTGACAATTCCTTTAGAAGATAAAAATGTGAAAATCCTTTTAAATAGTGGGTGAAAGAATAAAACAAATTTCTCTTTAAAAGATATTCACTAAAAATCTCAATTAGGAATAATGTCTCAAATCTTGCTGTACAGATAGTAGGTGACAAGAATTTGAATTTATTTAGGCAGAAAAAAAATGATGGTATCATTTAATGGTAGGGTACCACAAAATAAAAAGGCATATCTATTCATTAAAGCTAATACAAAAAGAAAAATATAGCGAACAGCATTTTATATAAATCAGTATGCATTATTTCTTCCTAAACACTGTTTTCTATCAATCTTAGTTTAAAAGCTTTAGTTAAGGGAAGACTCTGGGTAAATGTAACACATGTGTTCCCTCTCACACTCTTTGTTTAAGTTGCTGGGATACCCATACAACCCATGTTGGGCTAGATATTGTACCATTCACCTTTGATAGCTAATGCCTTGATGGTACAAAAAGAAAAATAACTCTAAACAAATTATATTAATTGGTAGTTTGGTGCTTTACATGTGCAATCTCTTCAAGGAAAAATGCATTTTGATAAGGAAAAATGCATTTTGATAAGCACAGTGTTCAACAGTGGCTATTTTCATAAATGGACTTATTAAATATAACCAATTATTCCATGAATTTTCACAATGGCCAAGTAATTTACCACATCATCAAAATACAGCCTAAATTCCCTTAGTACACGATTACCATCTTCTCTATCACTGAGCACATTGATATTGTATGGGCTCGTTGTACACCAGCTTGATTGTCTATAGAAAATCAAGGACACGATGAATTTTCAAGTGATGAAAATCATATTCACACACTTAATTTTTATATAATGTTACACGTATATTTTAATGTCACCATTGTTTTAAAATCATAAAATAAGTTTGTATAATTTCAACTCTTCTCATTGCATCAATATACTCAAAGACAAGCGTAATTCAGAAAGTCTCAGATATTTTTTTCAGTACACAATCCATGGTATTTATGAAATGTGTATTTTAAAGCCTACAGATCCTTAGTTTACTCCTACTTAAAAGTGAAGTAGATTGAGCAGCCAGTCTGTCTTGCCAGATCCACAGAGGTGGGGCCTTTTCCCTTAGAGGTTGCCTGAGTCCTATCATCATGATGCCTGCAAAGAATGTGTGCACTTCAGGTGTCTGCCAACTGACTAATTGATTGGATTGATCTGATTTCATTGAGATGAACTATTCTGATCCTACGTGAGGACTTTTTTAATTTACATTTTAAATTTCAAGTTTTTTTCCCCTGGTATGTATATGCAGAGGATATTTCTCAAAAAGAACCCACTTGACTCTAACTTAGAAAATCAAATGGCCACTTCTTGCCAAACACTAATTGAGAAATTTAAATCTTCCCATTAAAAAACTTGTATCACATTCTTACATTCACTTACAAACCATATGATATCTTTAGTAAATGACTCATATAATAATATGAAACTGACTCGTCTATAGTGAAAATATAGAAAATGAAGGTAATATTGGTTACTTCTTTCCTTTTGCCTTCTTATATCATCAAACTAATTACAGACCTATTTAAATTACCAAATATTTATTTACTTTTCCTTTATTTGCTGTTGATAACATATTTATATTTACTAGCATTGATAGTATTGATACAACATAAGTGAATAAAAAATATAAATAAGTCTTGATACTGAGAGAGTAAAGTGCTAATTAAAGTTGTAATTTTAAAGTGTCATCAAATTCAATCATTTTTGAATCTCAATCTCAAGATACAAGTCCATCTTCCCAATTTTTAGCATGAATGTATTTAATGCCAGTAGTAATGAATTCTTACTTACAGAAGCAAAACTTATTTATTTGGGGAGGGTGCCACAGAAGTGGGTGGAATTTGGCAGGCCCTGTTTTTCACAAGCAGACAAGCAGCCTAAGAGTTTTCCATCATCTTTTATTACTGAGCTTTAAGAATTTCAGGCACTCCAGCATGTGATCTTTGGAGTGTGTTTGTAATATGTCTTTCTTAAATAGAGCCTGAGCAGGTTTCCGCTTTCCTCCTCACATCATTACATGGCTATGCTCCATTACCTACTGCCATCCATGTTTAACCAAATGTGAAGACTCCTAGTCCTGCTCGCAGAAGAGATCAGACATTTGGCCTGCAGGGCAATGAATCTGAATTAATATCCCAAATTAAACCTGGGCCCAGTACCTAGAGAGTAAACTACCCTACTGGAAGGATTCTACTGTAGATTTTTAAGCATAAGACCTAGACCTTTCAATAGGTATCTATCCATGTTGTCAAGTCCCCAATCCTGAAAACTTGTTGCTAACTGATTTTTCTTTGCCAACACACCTGCAGTGCATGAATTATTAATGTCAAAAATTACATTCTGAAGTTATTTGTATTATTCAGATGCACAACTAGTTTCAAGAAAGAAACCCTGAAGAGTAAAATAGAACAGTTTGAACAGGGAATTTATTTAAGGGAGGACAAGTATTGAAGTTACACATTTTTAATACAACACTAGATACCATACTATTGCCGAGAAACAGGTCCAGAATTAGCATATCTGAAATGACCTCCTAAGATTTCCCATTGTTTTGATAGGTCTGGTCTAAAGCAGGCAGACCCAAATCTGAAGAAGAATACAGACAAATCCTGATTTCTGGGGTAGCATATACACTAAAGTCAGCATATCTTGCACCAATGGAGTTTGCTGAATCCCCCTGCTCAGCCTATCCCACACCCATTTCATGGAAACTACCATTTGGAACAGCTGCCCTAACACTATTATCTCCTGATGGAAAAACTGTCCATATTTTCTGTTGAATGAAACTTGTTTGAAATAAAACATCAGTCCTTTTAGAATCTACCTGTAGCTCTAAGCTGCCCCTTATACCACAGTGACATAAGCAGGGACACTTTTTTTTTTTAATTCTTTTATTTCATAGTTTATTGTCAAGTTGGTTTCCATATAACACTCAGGGCTCATCCCAACAAATGCCCTCTTCCATGCCCGTCATCCCCCTTCCCCTCTCCCCCACCCCTGTCACCCCTCAGTTTGTTCTCAGTATTCAAGAGTCTCTCATGGTTTGCCTCTCTCCCTTTCCCCCACCATTTCCGCCCTTCTTCTCCCCCTTGTTCCTCCGTCAAGTTCCTCCTAATCCTCCTATACGTGCAAACATATGATATTTGTCCTTCTCTGCCTGACTTATTTCGCTCAGCATAACACCCTCAAGGTCCATCCATGTTGCTACACATGGCCAGATTTCATTCTTTCTCATTGCCATGTAGTATTCCATGGTATAGATAAACCACATCTTCTTGATCCATTCGTCCGTTGATGGACACTTAGGCTCTTTCCATGTTTTGGCTATTGTGGAGAGTGCTGCTATGAACATTGGGGTACATGTGCTCCTATGCCTCAGCACTCCTGTATCCCTTGGGTAAATTCCTAGCAGTGCTATTGCTGGGTCATAGGGGAGTTCTATTGTTAACTTTTTGAGGAACCTCCACACTGTTTTCCAGAGGGGCTGCACCAGTTTACATTCCCACCAACAGTGTAGGAGGGTGCCCGTTTCTCCACATCCTCGCCAGCATCTAGAGTTCTCTGATTTGCTCAATTTAGCCACTCTGACTGGCATGAGTTGGTATCTCAGTGTGGTTTTGATTTGTATTTCCCTGATGAGGAGGGATGCTGAGCATCGTTTCATGTGTCTGTGGGCCATCTGGATGTCCTCTTTGGAGAAGTGTCTGTTCATATCTTCTGCCCATTTCTTCACTGGATTATTTGTTTTTTGGGTGTGGACTTTGAGTTCCTTATAGATTTTAGATACTAGCCATTTATCTGATATGTCATTTGCAACTATCTTTCCTCATTCTGTCGGTTCCCTATTAGTTTTATGGATTGTTTCCTTTGCCATGCAGAAGCTTTTTTCTAGGTGAGATCCAAATATTTCATTTGTGCTCTTGATTCCATTGCCTTTGGGGATGTGTCAAGTAAGAAATTGCTGCGGTTGAGGTCAAGGAGGTTGTTTCCTGCTTTCTCCTCTAGGGTTTTGATGGTTTCCTGTCTCACATTCAGGTCCTTTATCCATTTTGAGTTTATTTTTGTGTATGGTGTGAGAAAGTGATCTAGTCATTCTTCATGTTGCTGTCCAGTTCTGCCAGCACCATCTGTTAAAGAGGCTGTCTTTTTTCCATTGGATACTCTTTCCCGCATTGTCAAAGAATAGTTGCCCTTACATTTGTGGGTCCAATTCTGAGTTCTCTGTTCTATTCCCTTGGTCTATGTGTCTTTTTTTTTTTTTTTGCCAATACCATACTGTCTTGATGATTACAGCTTTGTAATAGAGGTTAAAGTCTGAGATGGTGATGTCCCCTATTATGGCCTTCTTCTTCAATATTACTTTGGCTTGTCAGGGTCTTTTGTGATTCCATACAAATTTTAGGATAGTTTTTTTCTAGCTTTAAGAAGAATGCTGGTGCAATTTTGGTTGGGATTGCACTGAATGTGTAGATTGCTTTGGGTAGTAATGACATTTTAACAATATTTATTCTTCTGACCCATGAGCATGGAATGTTTTTTCCCCCGTTTCTTTGTGTCTTCTTCAATTTCCTTCATAAGTTTTCTATAGTTTTCATCACACAAATCTCTTATATCTTGGTTAGGTTTAGTCCTAGGTATTTTATGGTTTTTTATTCAATGGTGAATGAAATCAGTTTCTTGATTTTCTCTTTCTGTTTCATTACTGCTGTATAAAAATGCAACCGATATCTGTACGTTGATTTTGTACCCTGCAACTTTGCTGAATTCATGGATAAATTCTGGTAGGCTTCTGGTGGAGTCTGCCGGGTTTTCTATATAGAGTATCACGTCGTCTGCAAAAAGTGAAAGTTTGACTTCTTCTTTGCCAATTCCGATGCCTTTTATTTCCTTTTGTTGTCTGATGGCTGATGCTAGGACTTCCAGCACTACATTAAACAACAGTGGTGAGAGTGGACATCCCTGTCGTGTTCCTGGTCTCAGGGGGAAAGCTCTCAGTTTTTTCCCGTTGAGGATGATGTTAGCTGAGGGCTTCTCATAAATGACTTTTATGATGTTTAAGTAAGTTCCTTCTATCCCGACTTTCTCAAGGGTCTTTATTAAGAAGGAATGCTGTATTTTGTCAAATGCTTTTTCTGCATCTATCAATAAGATCATATGGTTTTTATCTTTTCTTTTGTTAATGTGATGTATCACATTGATTGATTTGTGAGTACCGAACCAGCCCTGTAACCGAGGAATGAATCCCACATGATCATGGTGGTTAATTCTTATTATGTGCTGTTGAATTTGATTTGCAAGTATCTTATTGAGGATGTTTGCATCCATATTCATCAAGGATATTGGCCTGTAGTTCTCTTTTTTTGATGGGTCTCTGTCTGATTTGGGAATCAAAGTGATGCTATCTTCGTAGAATGAGTCCAGAAGTTTTCCATCCATTTCTATTTTTTTGGAATGGATTGAGAAGAATGGGTATTAACTGATTGAAATGTCTGGTAGAATTCCCCATGGAAGCCATCTGGCCCAGGGCTCTTATTTGTTGGGAGAATTTTTTTTTTTAATTTTTAAAAAATGTTTTATTTATTTCTGAGAGAGAGAGAGAGAGAGAGAGAGGCAGCATGAGCAGGAGCGGGTCAGAGAGAGAGGTAGATACAGAATCCGAAGAAGGCTCCAGGCTCTGAGCTACCTGTGAACACAGAGCCTGACGCGGGGCTTGGACCCACATACCGTGAGATCATGACTTGAGCCGAAGTTGGACGCTTAACTGACTAAGCCACCCAGGCACCCCTTGTTGGGAGATTTTTGATAACTGATTCAATTCCTTCACTAGTTATGGGTCTGTTCAGATTTTCTATCTCTTCCCGTGTAAATTTTGGTAGTGCATGTGTGTTTAGGAATTTGTCCATTTCTTCTAGGTTGTCTAGTTTGTTGGCATATAATTTTTCATAGTATTCCCTGATAATTGTTTGTATTTCTGAGGGGTTGGTTGTAATAATTCATGATTTTTATCTATTTGGGTGCTCTCTCTTTTCTTTTGAGAAGCCTGGTTAGAGATTTGTCAATTTTGCTTATTTTTTCCAAAAACCAACTCTTGGTTTCATTGATCTGTTCAACTANTAGACTCATTGTGTTCTTTGTAGAATTCATGCTTGTGGTGGTGTCTCTGGTACCTTGTGTTCTTTGCAACATTTCCCTCATTGGGCACCCCTCAGGATTTCTTGTAGGACTAGTTTAGTGGTGACAAATTGTTTCCATTTTTGTTTTCTTGGGAAGACTTTTATCTCTTCTTCTATTCTGAATGGCAGGCTTGATGGATAGAGGATTGGCTATCAATCAATTGGCTATATATCTTGGCTGCATATTTTTTCTGTTCATCACATTGATGATTTCCTGCCATTCTTTTCTGGCCTGTCAAGTTTCAGTCTATTGGTCTGTAACTACTCTGATAGGTCTCTCTTTGTATGTTGGGGCCGTTTGTTCCCTAGCTGCTTTCAGAATTCTCTTTGTCCTTATATTTGGGGGGTGGGGGCTTAGTTATTTTGAACCTGTAATTTTATGTACTTTTTCTCTAAATTTTGATTTAGTAGCAAATCCAACATACTGTTTTATTTCTTGAACATTAAAAGTAGATATTCCAATACTAAATGTTTATGCCAAAATAATCATTTTAGAAAAAATAATTTTTAAAAACACAAAGAATTCAATCTTTAACAGATTCATTGAAAATCAAACCCTAATTCTCAAATACAGAGTGGATAATTTAAACATCATATAAAAAATTTAGACCGGAAAAATATACCATGGCTACCTCTGTTAACAGTAATAACAGATTCATGAAAAAATGCAGTTTTTCATAGAACTGTTTGAAAGTAACTCATATTATATTAGGAGCATATAAAATGTTAGATAAGATCATGTATGAAAAGGACTTAACATAGTTTCTGGCACATTGTAAGCTCTTAGCGTATGCTAGTTTCCACCATTCATCCTCACTATGTTATGTAAACAATGTTATATTTTCATTAATTATTTCTATCTTGAGTATAAACTCCTTGATCAACTATTACAATGATACACTTGTTTTGACAGCTAGGAATATAGTGAGTAATTTATTGATTTTTCAGATTCTACTGCCATCCAAACATGTCCCCTTTCTGTTTAATTACACTGCTACTATATACTGTTAATTCAACACTGTAACAATCCATCTCTCCCTAAATCTACACACAGTAAGAGCAGGTTTTTCTTCATTGTAAGAATACTGTGAATAATGTTAAATGTTACTATTATAACATTTAGCATAGAAAAAATTTTATGAACATTCAAATCGCTACCAAAGATACAAGTAGAGGGTCTGTGTCTCTCAGTTGAAGAAGAACCTAATAATAGTTCTGGGATTGACATAGCTATTCTCATACACAAACAATATCTAGTAAAACTAAAATATGTTTTCCTTTTTTTTTTTAATTTATATTCAAGTTAGTTAATATACAGTGTAGTCTTGGCTTCAGGAGTAGAGCCCAATGATTCATCTCTTACATATGGCATCCTGTGCTCATCTCAAAAAGTGCCCTCTTTAATGCCCGTCACCCATTTAGCCCACACTCTCACTCACCTTCCCGCTTCCAGCAACCATCAATTTGTTTTCTGTATTTAAGAGTCTCTTATGGTTTTCCTCCTTCTCTGTTTTTATCCCCTGTCTTCATCTGTTGAGTTTCTCAAATTCTACATATGAGTGAAATCATATTATACCTGTCTTTCTCTGACTTATTTCCCTTAGCATAATATCCTCTAGTTCGGTCCATGTTGTTGCAAATGGAAAATTTTTGTTCTCTTTCATCACTGGATAGTGTTCCATCATATATATGTTCCACATCTTCTTAATCCATTCATCAGTTGATGGACACTTGGGTTCTTTCTATAATTTAGCTATTGATGATAACACTACTATAAACATTGGGTGCATGTGCCCCTTTGAATTATTATTTTTGTGTCCTTTGGATATATGCTTAGTAGTGCAATTACTGGCTCATAGAGTAGTTCTATTTTTAATTTTTTTAAGGAACCCACATACTGTTTTGCAGAGTAGCAAACCAGTTTGCATCTCCACCAAGAGTACAAAAGGGTTTCCCTTTCTCCACATCCTCACCAACATCTGTTGTTTCCTGAGTTAATTTTAGCCATTCTTAGTGGTGTAAGGTGGTATCTCATTGTGGGTTTGATTTGTATTTCCTTGATGATCAGTGATATTGAGTATCTTTTCATGTGTCTGTTGGCCATCTGGATGTCTTCTTTGGAAAAGTGCCTATTCATGTCTTTTGCCCATTTCTTCACTGGATTATTTGATTTTTGGGTGTTGAGTTTGGTAAATTCTGTATAGATTTTTAATGCTATACCTTTATCTGATATGTCATTTGTAGATATCATCTCCTATTCCATAGACTGCCTTTTAGTTATGTTGATTGTTTCCTTTGCTGTGCAAAACCTTATCTTGATGAAGTCCCAGTAGTTCATTTTTGCTTTTATTTCCCTTGCCTCTAGAGAAATGTCCAGTAAGAAGTTGCTGCAGTCAGGTCAAAGAGACTGCTCCCTGTTTTCTCCAATAGGATTTTGTTGGTTTATGTCTCACATTTAGGTGTTTCATCCATTTTTAGTTTATTTTTGTGTATGATATAAGGAAGTGGTTCTGTTTCATTCTTCTGTATGTCACCATCCAGTTCTCCCAGGAGCATTTGCTAAAGAGACTGTCTTTTTTCCATTGGATCCTCTTTTCTGCTTTGCCAAAGATTATATTTGTGGGTCTGTTTCTGTATTTTCTATTCCATTGATCTTTGTGTGTGTTTTCGTGCCAACACCATACTGTCTTGATGATTACAACTTTGTAATACAGTTTTTACATCCAGTATTGTGATGCCACCAGCTTTGTTTTTCTTTTTCAACATTATTTTGACTATTTGGGTTTTTTGTGGTTCCGTACAAATTTCACGATGGCTTGTTAGAGCTCTGTGAAGAATGCTGGTGTTATTTTGATAGAGACTGCATTGAATGTGTAGATTGCTTTGGGTAGTATCAACATTTGATCAAGTTGGACTCATTCCTGGCCTGCATACAGTATCATCACAAAAGCTATATATGAAAGGCCCACAGCTAATATCATCTTCAATGGGGAAAAAGTGAGAGCTTTCCCCCCAAGATGAGGAACACAACAAGGTTGTTCACTCTCACCACTGTTGTTAAACATAGTGTTGGAAGTCCTAGCATCAACAATCAGATAACAAAATGAAATAAAAGTTATCCAGATTGACATAGAAAAAGTCAAACTTCCACTCTTTGCAGACAACATGATATTCTACATGGAAAATGCAAAAGACCACCAAAAAACTGCTAGAACTGATACATGAATTCAGCAAAGTCACAAGATATAAAATCAATGTACAGAAACTTTCCATTTCTAAACACCAATAATAATGAAGCAACAGAAAGAGAAGTCAAGGAATCGATCCTTATTTACAGTTGCATCCAAAACCATAAAATACTTAGGAACAAATCTAAACTAAGAAGTAAAAAATATCTGCATGCTGAAAACTATAGAAGGCTTATAAAAGAAATTAAAAAAGACAAAAGGCAACGGAAAAACATTCCATGCTCATGGACTGGAAAAACAAATATTGTTAAAATGTTTTTCTTTTTCTCAAGCATAACCACCCATAATTAGACAAGAGAATTCACAAGTAATTAACAATTGTTTTGTCTTTTAAAATACAATAAATATCCAAATTGCAACTATTTATCTTAAATTAAGTTGTCTGAAAGTTGTGTTTTTACAGGAAACTGTAACTTCAAAATAATGAAAATTGAAAAAACTCAATTCTGACCTGTGATGTAATCTTAGAAAAAAGAAATTTTTATTTAAAAAAAAGTAGTGTTTCAAGACTGCTTGTAAAAGTAACAGATTATCTCAACATGAGATGGCCTCTTATTTCTGGCAAACAGTTCACCATTTCTGTTCAGTGTGAATATAGAATTTTCAGTAAGATTAAAAATATTTAATCCTGTAAAAAATACAAATCCATTCTTAGCATCTCCGGTTGCACACAAAAAGTCATACTTTAAAAGTTATAAAAATTAGGGGCGCCTGGGTGGCTTAGTCGGTTAAGCGTCCGACTTTCGCTTAGGTCATGATCTCGCGGTTCGTGGGTTCGAGCCCCGCGTCGGGCTCTGTGCTGACTGCCAGTTCAGAGCCTGGAGCCTGTTTCAGTCTGTGACTCCTTCTCTCTCTGACCCTCCCCTGCTCACGCTGTCTCTCTCTCTCTCTCCTAGAAAGAAATAAAAACGTTAAAAAAAAAAAGTTATAAAAATTAGAAAATTAAATCATGGTATTTTTTAAAATGTTTTTTATTTATTTCTGAGAGAGAGAGAGACAGCGTGAGCAGGGGAGCGTCAGAGAGAGAGGGAGTCACAGACTGAAACAGGCTCCAGGCTCTGAACTGGCAGTCAGCACAGAGCCCGACGCGGGGCTCGAACCCACGAACCGCGAGATCATGACCTAAGCGAAAGTCGGACGCTTAACCGACTAAGCCACCCAGGCGCCCCTAAATCATGGTATTTTTAAAGTAAACATTTTCAGATTTCTCTCTTCTCTGTACTGGCCAAATGCCTACATATTTTACTCTAAGGTTTTGATTTCTCAACAAACTCAAATATTATATGCTATTACATCTTCACATGTATTATTCTATTTGTCCACAGTCACTTTTGGATCCTACCGTAGATTTGAATAAAAATTTCTTTAAATTGCTCACATTTCAAAGGATGGAGCTAGGATTCTTATGATAGAAATGGTGTTATTTTATTTTTTTCAAAAAACTTTTGAAGCATGAATAGCTTCAGGTCATGAGTAGCTTTTTCAACCATATGCCTTCAAACTACAACATACTTTATTTGTCATCTTCCCGAAGAAGATCCTGAAGTTATTTTTAATATGTATGATCTTTAAACAGAGGGTATGTCTATTTCCATAGCTGAAAACCTTTATAAAGAGGCAAACTCAAAGTGGACGATGGACAAACTTTTCCATAGGTTTGGCAAACCTTTCAGAAATAAGCAGGAAGTTGAACCATGGACTTTGCTCTTCATCAATTGGCCCTCCACACTTCTTTAATACTCATAATGATCTGTGATCGATCTACTTCAATCGGCCAACAAAATATGCACTGACGAGTTAGTGTTTGTTGCATGCTATGGGGGTGCACATGGTATGTAAGATCTTAATCTGGCCACCAAGGACTTGACAATGTAACCAGGAAGATAAACTTCAGGGAACTAACTCAGGAGGATAATCAGTTATTAAAGTGTACAGAGCAAGAGCCGTCTGTAAGTATGCCAGGGGTTTGTTTATGTACATCTCCATGAATCTTGAGAGGCACTCATATCTGAGTTTCCTTCCCTGCAACACTTTTGCCACTTTGTCCCAGTAAAGAATAAACTGAGTAAATGCCATCTAAGGAAGAAGCAGGGCATGGAAGGAGGCCATTTCTGTGGAATTGGAAAATAAATGGCCTTCAGTTCCTAGAAAAGGAAGTTAAGAAAGAAAGACAGAATCAAGGAAAAGGCATGAAGTCAATTATGAACATTCTCTCTTAGCATTCCCCTGGAGAGTGGAGGGAGCCAGGTGTGGTATATAACAGAGGGCACATGTGTGTATGTGTGTGTACATGCACTAACATAGGGTTTATTTCAGTTTGGCTGGAACACTGGTTTAACTTGTGGTGGTCTGAAATTATTCCTAACTTCAGTTGACATAATACTGTTCTTCAGACCACTGGAACTAACTAACCTTGACATATGTTGAATGCATTCTCCGAAAATACTTGGGTTATTTTAGCTACGGCAAATTCACTAGAGTTTGACTTCTGTCAATTTTTTTTAACATTAAAACAATTATTTAGACTTACCAAAGGGTTGCACAGTGTATAGAATTACTTGTATATTCTTCAACCAACTTCCCAAATGTGATCATCTTATATAGATGCAATTTAATTATTAAAACCAATAAACTAACACTGATAACCAGATCATTAACTGAGATACAGACCTTATTAGAATGTTGCCAGTTTTTCCCTAATTTTTTTTCTGGTCTAAGATACAATTCAAGGTCCTCTGTTACAGTTATTTGTCATGTCACTATATAGTCCTTCAGTCTGTGACCATTCCTCAGTATTTCACGTTCTTAACATTTCGGAATGTACCTGCCAGTTATTTTTTAGAATGTCCCTCAGTTTTTATTTTATGCTATCTCCTATTTTTTTACCAAAAATAAAACTGAAGGAATGTTATATCCTTTTCAATACATCATATAATGGGATATATCATTGTATTACATCTTGTTTTAATAATGCTAACTCTGATCACATGGGCTAGAGCCTGTCTGTCAAATTTCATTGTAATCTTAATATTTTCACCTTGTAATTAATAAGTAAAATGCAAGGAAACACTTTATTATTTTTTTACAAATAGTTTATTGTCAAATTGGTTTCCATATAACACCCAGTGCTCATCCTCACAAGTGCCCTCATCCATGCCCATCNCAGTGTGGAGTTTGGTGAGCTCCTTATAGATTTTGGTCCTTTATCTGATATGTCATTTGCAACTATCTTTTCCCGTTCTGTCAGTTGCCTATTAGTTTTATGGATGCAAGGAAACACTTTAAAATGATGTAAATACCCTATTTCTCATCACTCACTAATTTTAGCTGATGGTTTGGACAATATGTATACAGATGGGTAGATACAATAAATATTACTGTGGTGTTTGTTTAATGGTGATTTTCTATTTCCCTTATTTCTTGGAGATTGGTTAATATATACTCTACTGTAAAAGAGCAAACTCACTTCTATTTATTTACTTTTCCACTTATATATTATATCTTTGTGGAGTCACTGATAACTATTTTAATCTAGAGGTTCAAATTCAAATTCAAATCCAGCATTATTTGGGTTGTTCTGAAATTGGGCAACCTTGGCCATTGGCACCTCTTCAAACTTGTTTTTTGTGGGCTGTTTGAGATGCCTCCATCATTTTATGCGTACTTTCTGTTACCTTAAAATGTTCCAGTCCTATCTTTTATTTTCCCTGCTCTTGTCCTTTCTACCATCAGCTATTTCTCCAAGGAGCCCTGGTCCCTTTCATTGGAAAATGATATTTATGATCCACGATCTAATTTCTAAGTGGGCTCATTGCTCCTGGGGGTATCATGGTTTCTAGACCCTCTCAGAGAACAGAGCCTAGGAAATATGTTTATGTACATTAACACATGAATATATACCTGTTTATTTCTGTATCTAGCTGTATCTATAGTAAAAACTATGGATTCATATTGATGCCTTTTATTCTAATTTAACATGACAGGGTTCATTTCAGTCTTTCCTCATTTTCATTACCTCTTTCTCTGACAGTGAGACACATGGCTGTGTTGTAAATAATATATTTTCTCACTCATTCAAACCTAGTATGTACATAAAATAGTTTTGGAATTTCTAATGTATACCTATGTTAGAAACAAATTTACTAAACAGAATATGGCATTTGTGGAAAGCTTGTTTTCTTGTTTGTTTTTAATTTTACTATGTTTAGTCAAAAGACTGCTTTCTGAAATTGCTTACATTCCTTCCTTTATCCCCATCCTCTTCCGTGTGGTTATCTTATTCATTTATAATATAATGAGGTTCACTTGGTACTGTTTGTTTCCATCCTGGGTTCTACTCACTTCCTGGTTTATTTTATCACTTACTTATTTGGGAGATATGCAAACAATATCATGATTCTAAGAGTAAATATGTAAAAATGTATATTCACAAAAGTATTGTGTCTTCTTCAACTCTATCCCATTACATACACCCCTCTATGTGACCAATCATTTTTGTGTCTGTTTTATCGTTCCTATATGTCTTTTCCACAAATGAGCAGATGCATGTATATTCTCTTATACTTCTTTCTGGGTAAGATGGTCGGATACTACAGATACTTTTGGCTTTGGATTTTTTTTAATTTTTTAAATGTTTCTTTTTGAGAGAGACAGACAGACAGAGCACAAGGGGCAGAGGCGCAAAGAGAGAAGGAGACACAGAAACTGAAGCAGGCTCTCGGCTCTGAGCATCAGCGCAGAGCCTGACACAGGGCTCAATTCATGAATTGCAAAATCATGATTTGAGCCAAATGCTTCGGTCTGACTGAACCACCCAGGTGCCCCATTACTTTTTGCTTTGATCACAGAACAATATATCCTAAAAAGATCTCATTCTTATTGATAGATGCATAGAACTCCACTGTGTAGATATACCATAGTTTATTCAACTACTATCCTATGTGTGGCCATTTAGGCTGTTTCCAGTATTTCACATTTTCTGAAGAAAATTTGAGGGCACCTGAGTGGCTCAGTCAGTTAAGCATCTGACTTCACTAAGGTCATAATCTTATGGTTTGGGGGTGTGAGTCCCACCTCAGTCTCTGTGCTGACAGCTCAGAGCCTGGAGCCTGATTCAGATTCTGTGTCTCCCTCTCTGTGCCTCCTCTGCTTTCTCTTTCTCTTCTTCTCTCTCTTCCTTCCTCTATCAAAAATAAATAAATAAAGATTTTTTAAAAATGAAAAGTTTAAGGGATTCCCAGTGAAAGAATTTATTCCTATGTCCTCAGGATGAAGGCTCAGAAAATGTCAAGAATCTTAACCAAACTACATCAAACGGGGCAGTGAAAGTATGGTGCTTGAAGCACTACAGGTGACAGACAATCCGTGGGAGTAGAGCATCAGATTCCTTGGAGCTCATTCCTGATAGATAGGTATCCAAAGCTTTCATATCCTCAATACCTAAAAATACAAATAGATCAGAGGGGGACTACCGGTACCACAAAGACTGTATGTGCCTCATGGCCAAGTTCACAGTCAAGAGTAAATTCCAGAATGATGTTCAAATGGAACCAGTCCCTCAATGGACTGTACTGAAAAAAAGTGTCTGGATAGAGAGAGAGTCCTCTCAGCAAAAGGAGCAGAGCCTTAGAGAATGGTACAAAACACGTTTTTGTAGAATTTTCTCTCAAAAGCTTCCATCTTGAAAGGTAGATAGAGAAGGAGAGACTCTGAGGAACTTGGGTGAGCTAAATCTATCAGGTAGTTTGAATTTAAAATTGAGTGACTGTTACCTTACAGATACTACTATATTAATTATGTATTGCTGTGCAATAAATTATACCAAAACTTAGTGATTTAAAACAACAAACATTTATTATCTCAAAATATATATGGCTCAGTAATTTCAGAATGGCTTCGCTGGGTGTTTCTGGCTCTGGGTCTCACATAAGATTGCAAACAAAATGTCAGCCAAAGCTTCTGTCTTCTGAAGTCTTGATTCGGGCTTCAGGGTCTGCTTCCAAGCTCA
The DNA here is from genome assembly GCF_008692635.1 of Crocuta crocuta. Lineage (NCBI taxonomy): Eukaryota > Metazoa > Chordata > Mammalia > Carnivora > Hyaenidae > Crocuta > Crocuta crocuta. Next base: position 5,062,240 of record NW_027531562.1, read on the forward strand.
TTCACATGGCTGTTGGCAGGAGGCCTCACTTCTCACTAACTATTGGCTAACGGCCTCAGTTCCTTGCCACATGGGTCTCTCTATGGCTTTTGAGTATCCTCATAACATGGCACTTGGCTTCCCTCAAAGTGAGTGACACCAGAGAAAGAGCAAAGAGGAAACTACAATGCCTTTATGTCTTACTCTCAGGAGTTACACACTGTCCATTCCACCATACTCTTTATGTTAGAAGCAAGTCACTGGGTGAAGGGAATTAGGCTCCACCTTTTGAAGAGTAGAACACAGACAGTACTGTTCTGGTACTGTTTGTTTCCATTCTGGAAACAGGGCTTAGGCTCCAGAACAAGGTCAGTACATAATAAAGCTAACTATTATCTTTTTAACATGTTCTATATAAATTGTCACCCCTACTATGGGATAAAGATAAGAGACTGAATCCATACTACCTCTATGAAGTCACTCATGGAATAACCTCCCTTTTTAACTATGCCACCGATAAGACTGGAGAAAGGTTTACATTCTCATTTCACCAATTTGTGAATTCTACAATATAAAACACCTTAGTTTTAAGTATAATAAACCTTGGGAGAAAGCCGTGTCTTCAGATATACCTTGGTTAGAAATTCACTTCGAGTTACTTACCTGTTTTGTGTGAAAATTTCTTTATGCATCAGTGTTATGTCCAAATAGGGATACTGATACCTGATATATGGTATTGGTGTTAGCCTCACTAAAGCACCTAGCACACTAGCAAGAACACTGTGGGCATCATCATCATGCCACTTAAGTATGATTATATTGATATAGTTTTAGGATTGATTTTCCTAAACTGCACTCTGTTTAGAACTCTGCAAAGTGCCTTTAAGCATCGAGGACACATAATCAGATGATGTCAGGACACACGCTTGGCCATCTTCATCAAGTGAAATATTGGTAGTAAATGCATGATAAGAAACCTATTCATAAGTGCCTAGTATAAGAATGCAGCTTTTGAATTACAAAAAGAAGGTTTCTGAGGATTAAGAGTTCTGGCACTAGAAGGGGCACCTGGGTGGATCAGTCAATCAAGCATCTGACTGACTCATATCATGATCTCGCAGTTCATGAATTTGAGCCCTGCATCACGGTCTGTGCCGACATCTCAGGGCCTGGAGCTTGCTTCAGATTCTGTGTCTCCCTGTCTCTCTGCCCCTCCCATGGTCACGCTCTGTCTCTCCCTCTCAAAAATAAAATAAACATTAAATTTTTAAAAAAAATTTTTAATGTTTTTTATTTATTTTTGAGAGAGAGAGAGACACAACATGAGCAGGGGAGGGTCAGACAGAGAGGGAGACACAGAATTCAAAGCAGGCTGCAGACTCTGAGCTAGCTGTCAGCACAGAGCCCGACGCGGGGCCCAAACCCAGGAACCGTGAGATCATGACCTGAGCCAAAGTTGGCGCTTAGCCGACTGAGCCACCCAGGTGCCCCTCATTAAAAAAATTTTTTAAGAAGAAGATATCTAAGAGTTTTAGCACTGGAGTCAGATATTCTGGGTTAAAATACCAGTGTTATACGTACTGGATGTGTGGCATCGAGCAAATCAGTAACTTCTCTAAAGTCCCAGTTTCGTCATCTATATAATAGAAATGATAATATCCTCCTCTTAGGATTATTGGGAGGATTAAATTACTGGGAGGATTTAAAATATTTTAAAAGAAAACACAGAACATACTATATGCTGGGTAAATGTTAGCTATTTTCATTAACATGTTTATGCTTAGTACCATTATTATTATATTAATTTTGTTTTTGTTCTTTAGGAAGAAAAAGTTTTGAAATTTAAAAAAATACCACTATAAATACAGAATAATATTTTAAAATAATTTCCCATGGGGTTTTTTTAGTGAATTATTTTAGGAATAATAAGGAAAGGTTTTATTTTAACCCCCACTCATTTCAAAGGGAGGAGAATCTATGAAATAAGCTGAATGTTGTATGTAGGTAAATTTCAGAGCTAGAAATGTCGAAAACTGCTTCACTGTTTCTGAGTCTGACTGAAGATAGATAACTGTTCATCATTCCGAGGCTCATATGAACACAATGTCCTCACAAGAAAACACAGGTTTTTAGCTACTTCTGTGGTCATGTCCTAGAGTGATCATGCTCCCTGCCTCTCCAGACCTCTGTCCTCAGTATTCTGCCCCCCCACCCCACCATCTCCCTACAGTGTCCTCCAATATCACTCCAAATGTGCCAGTTGCTGACCAGAATTTTCACAAATACTCTTTACCCAGTTTCTTAGTTTCACTGATCTACTAAACTCTTCAACAAGGGTTGAAATTCCTGTTTAAGAGAGTGTGCCAAAGGGCTAAGCGGCAGTGTGTAGCTGAGAAAGATTACTCTACACTCTAGGAAAATAACATAACTTTTCTCCATATGATATATTTTAGAAAGCTTAGTTCAACTGAAAATTTTACACAAAACAAAAATCCATTTCAAATATACGCTCATCTATTATTGGAAAAATGTGGAACTTAGGCAGGGAAATTTTAAAAGTCACGAGTTTCCACAATATAGAGGGAGCCTCTCCTGGTTGATAAAGGTCTGGTAATCTCAGGGAATATCACTGCAGTCCACCTCTACTTCATGGGAAAAATTACTCAAAATCTAAAGATTCTGTTACTTGCCTGTGACGATGAGAATAGTCACATTTGCAAGAATATTCGAGTGCTGCTAGGTCTTAGTGCATACTTGTTATTGCATACTTTATCTTTTCCTCAAAACTCCCCTTCTGACATACTCAAGGAGGAGATTCACTTGTTTCCAGAAACAAGTTTCCCTTCTATTTTTCATCTTTGCTCACTTCACAGAAGTCAGGTATACATAAACTGCTTAAGAGTGCTAGAACACCACCTCTATTGCTGCCTTTGTCTGCCATCCCCACCCTGTTGTCCTCAGGATGTGAATTTTGTATAGAAATATATATGGCTGAGTAAGGAGTTTGAGGTAGCCCTCTACTGTACTCCAAAGTGGAACTTTGGTAATATTACCAAGATGATAACGGTTGAAACTAATTTATACTAAAACATTAATAACTTCCATATAATGTTTTCATTGTAAATGACATAATTTGGTGCCTTAGTTTAATAAGAGAATGATAAGATTTTTCACCAAAAAGCCTTAATAAGAGATTATATGGATGGTGTAGCTTTACGGTGCTTTTCAAAGTGGAGAATTGACTTTAATGTTATAGAACTGATGGCATATAATTCTTCGTGAAGTTTAAAAATTAAGAAGAAAAATATTTAAAAAGAGATGCCTCTTTTAGTAAAAAAATAAACTCAAGGTTTCCACTTTATTCTAAGCTTTAAAATGGGCTTATCAGTCTTTGCCTATTTCAGATGATAGATAATGCAAAACACACATAAAGCACATTTTACAGCTAAAATATTTTTCACAAAGTAAGGTTGACCTTTGAACATTGCTGAAATTAACTTTAGTAACTAAGTAAATATCATCTCTGTGTATTCCTTTATTTCCTAAACAGGAGGGAAAACACTTACACCTCGAACCATAATTTCGTTATCTTCTGGAAAGCTGTCGTTGAACTAATATAAAGCATCCTGACTCTAACCTCTGTTCTGTAGTGACTGAAAGAATTCCTTTACTTTCAAGCATGGTTCTTTAAACTCCAAAGTAGGTACCATCTATTTGGGGGCACGGGGGAGGGGAGTAGGTACCATCTATCACATTGTATATTGGAACCTATTGAATAAAAAAGAGTTTTAGTGAATTCCAAAGTAAAATCTATCCAATTGGAATCCTTGACATTCAAAAGAAAAAGTAAAATCAAATTCTTATTCCACTGAAAACATATGATTTTCCTTAATTTGAGATGACATTAATGTAGCATGTGACTCATTTAAATTCCCTATTAGACAAGGAAAATGTCACATTCTTCAGGGAAATAAGTGGAACAGAGGGCCAGACTAGCTGCCCATAGGAAGGAGGCAGGCACAGAGGTGACTGATAAAAGAGGCTAACTTCAAGACTAGGAATTTGAGAGTAAGACTATTAATAAAGGCTATTTTTGTGAAAACAGATTGATGCTTATAAATAAAGTTTTATGGCAATAATTCTTAGGTTATTAATTTTGATACACTGCAACTCTGCAGAAATATTTTTTATATCTTGGGCTAGACAAGGTTCTTTATGAAGAGAGCAAAATGTTCCCAATTTCACTTCTCACCTTCTTGGGTCCACCACTCATCAGAGAAGAAGGTGTTCTCACGCTGAGATCTTTCTGTTTAAGAAAAAGAATAGGTCTCTGAAACTAGAAACAAGCCTATTCTCGGAGTTGCACCATCTAGACGTAAGTCATCATCCATGACTTCAATGATTGTTTTAAAAGGCAGCTTGAATTGCTACCCATCCTTCTGAAGTAGAAGAAGGAAAAACCCTACTTTTTCCTAAAGGCCTTAATGTCTCGAACCAAGGGCATCAATTTGAAGTATTTCAAAATTTAAATAAGAAAAAATACCTAGCAGAAATCTGGTTGGTGAGATCGGTCCATGACGAATATGCTAACAAAATCACTGGCACCCTTTCTACGCACTTGCCAAAATCTTCTTACCATCAGCTTATGCTTAAACCTCAACTCATTCAGAGCCTACTGAAAATATCCTCAAATTTTTATCCCGTGATCTAACACTGATTTTTTCCAAGTACAAAATAATCTATTTCAGAATGTTCTAGAAAATAATTAGTGAAGTTGTCTTACAAAACAGTTCATTTTATTTGTCTGTCTATAAAATGGAAACCAAGACTTCATTTTATGAAAATTCACATTTCATTTGAAATGTTCTTAGGGTTTTAATTTTTTAAAAGATACATTCCTTTCAAGAAAAAAAATGAAGATTTGGCATCAAATGATCTTGAAAATACAATGCCTTTGACTGTTTAAAGAGACTGAAATTTTATTAGTAGGCTTTTAATCATTTAAAACAATAAAGAGAGTATCTTCTATTCATTTTCAATAGGACAAGGCAGTATTAAAACAAGACCATTCCATCAGAGAAGCTTGATTATTTCCTCAGTGTTTTAAATTATGCATATGATTGGTGACACAAATACATGTTTAAGTGGTTGCAAATTTAAAAAATCAATATTCCCAAAGAACTAAAATTATGCCCAATCATAAATAACAAATTAATTCACCTGCATATTTTGATCCACAACGTACCCTATGAACACGAACATTTTATAAGAGAGAAATCTCTTTCCACATCAACTTGTGTTCATTATATTCATACAAATATAGTTCAAATCAAACACAAGCCTTTTCAAAGAGAAAAAAAAATTAGAACTGTTCACTCTTCTTTTCTTTCCCAGATGATCTGGTGGGAGATGCGGACTGCCATGTTGCACCAAACCCACAGCAACCAGGACCCATTGTTCCCAAGGGAAACGTAGCCTACGCGGGAATGCAGTGGTGTACTCTGCAAGGAACGTGGAAAATAGCATATGTCACTACTGTACAGCACACAACAGACAATTATGATTCAACTGTCCAAATTATAATCAGTTTGACAAATGTCCACAAGCGTCTTCATTCTATTTTATATTTTCCCTAAGACAAGGCAATCACACAACCAGACAATTCCATCAGGGAAGCTTGTTAGCTGCTTAGTCTGTTAAACCCTGGTTGCCATAGCATCTAGAGTTGAAAAAGCTGCAGATTGGCATGAAAAAGCATGTCGACAATTGCCCTGTCACAGCATGCAAGCCAGGTCTGCTCAAAGGCAGCACACTACAAGTTTTCTTTCCCAGTTTGCACTACCCCATGCTGTTTAATAATATCCATTTACTGGTATTGGGATTGATCTAGCACAGTGTAAAATTCACATCTAGTGAGACTTTGCTGTTCACATGGAGTGAAATTCTTTAACAAATGGGAGTATGGCAATTAATTTAGAAATGTAATACTGTATATACTATAAGAAGTATATTTAGATTTGATAGAGAAAGTGTCCAAAATTTTAATGCACAGTTCTTTAAAGAGCCAAACAGTTTTACTTGGCAATTTTTCAGATGACTTTCTAGTCATTTCTGAAGCCTAGTTAGTCATACTTTGGGGATGACAGACAGCATTCAAAATTCAGTGGTACATTTTTAAACATGTTTTAATCGTGCCATAGTCATTTCTTTAAGCGCGCATGGTATAATTTAATTAAGGATATACATTTCTAAAATAACTGTAATTTAATTAAAGATTAATATCATGAAGACCGAAATTATAGTCCAGAGAGCAATGTGCATCAATTTTTTTTCCAGAGGGATCATATACTTAATGGTGATAAATTACCATGTATTAATAAGAAAAAGTGGGTTTCTACCAAAGGGTATTTAGACCCCTGCCAACTCAGATTCATACAGTGCGTGGACTTTAAATAAAGTGTGTTTATAAACAACCATTTTGTTAGCTTATTGTTAGCTTTGTTACCTTATTGAAACTACAAAAATGTGAAAATATCTACAGAAACTGTGAGACTTAGAAAATAATTTTTGCTCCAAAGTTTATACTTGCATTATTCAGTCTGTCCATTATCTCCTCCTATTCTGTCACTTCAATTTAGTTTTCCTTCAATGCCACAAAGAAAGAAAAATCTTAAAATACATACTCAAGGGCACAATTAACCTAGCAAACAGATATGTATAGCAAATATAAGTATTGTACTATATTTTCTAAAATACTTGCTCTTTCCACTGGTATCTAGTGCTTTATTCTCCTAATGCCACAAAATCATAACTATTTAAGTAGAAATGATCTCTGCTTTTGAAATTGACTTGTGAAACAAGTTGACAGTTTATTACAATACAAAAAAAGTAAGTTAATGTTTACATTACAGTGGAGATACTGAAATAATAATTATTTTTCATACTCCTGAAATACTGATGGCCCCTTTTATCCTAAGCAAGATAATCAAAGATTTTTAAATAGAATAATCAAAATATGACCCCTTGAGTTTTAATATACATATAAATCAGTATGAGTCAGTAGAAGTCATATACATATACCAGGATGAAAATAGTGTCACTTGAGTGAGCTTCTTCAGACTATAAATCTAAATCTCTCATTTTCTAGGAATTCTCAAAAATCTCAAAATCTTGGGATGAAACTTGGTTCACATATGGTGTCCATGAATGTGTTTTCTTATACCACATCTTCCAGTTAAAAAAAAGAGAAAAGCTGTTTACTTGTTAAAGGTCTTTTTATAAGCTTTGATGACTCAAAAACACCTTCATTTTAACACATGGGATTTGGCAAAGAACTTAACCATGTTACCATTTGAAAGACTTTGATATTTTGAAAGAGAGAGAATTAAAAACAACAGAGATTGAAACTTAAGTTGGCTTTTGTGTATAGAACATAATTTTCTCGAGTATATTTTTCGGTATAAGGATTTACTACTGAAATTTATCTGCCAGGATACCATAACATATCAAAGCTACAGATATTCTGAATGAACAATGGTAAGAAGAGCCATAAATTCCACCCGAGTTTATCTATGTAAACACACACACACACACACACACACACACACACACACACATCTTGCAATAGCATTACAATACTCTAAATAGATAAATGTGTATACTGGAGAAAAAACATAACAAAAGGTTGAAACAAAATTTCTTCAATGACACTTTCTCAGAAAGATTGTATTTAAACTTTTGTTTGTTTCTCATTTCCTTCCTTTACATGGGATACGCTACAGCTTGCACTTCTTCAAGTTGGATTAAAGTAGGTACCACCTTTTAAGCAGTCTTTAGGATATGCATATTTTCCTACAGTCTTCAAAGTATTTGGTTTGCAGAGCCCAAGAATTGGGTAGCATGGAAATGAAAGTTTGTTTTAATCCAGAGTACCTTTGCTTTCGTCAGGGTACCTTAGTTCTTCCCTGTAACCCTAATGCTGCCTTTGTCTATGACTTACAAACAACTGTTGGTCTTTACAACTATGCTGTGTTAATATTATCTATTCCCAACACATTAAGAAAATTAATTATGTGTGAACTTCATCCCCTTTTTATGCCCGATTTGTTTCATATTTATTCTTCTGCTCTAAAATTGGAAATTGATTCTTTCTGAACTGCTTAGAATGTTTTCATCAGAGATCATTGTTACTTTTGGACAACCTCCACAAATAATCCACCTTTCAGTCATTTTGCTTGTTGTCAAATTGAAATTATACAAGAAAACGTTGATAAAACCTAATATTTCATAAAAAGAGAAACAAAGTATTTGACTTGTAGCGAATAGGTGGTATCTTACAATTGGCATTAGTTCTTTTCATAACACAAAGGGTAAATGTCATAATATAGATGCTACACTGCTTTATTTCACAAAATGAATCTGTCCTATTTATTCTTCAAGTGAGCTACTACTTTACATAAAATGTAGGTTTCATATAAGCACATACATTCTTGTGTAAGGTAGTTCTTGTTTTTCTGAGTGATTTTGCCTTATTCTGAAATTTTCTTCACCTGACTGAAAGCACATTAACTGCTAGATAGGCATCACACTGATGTCTCCATGCTGTAGCATACAGCCGTGAATTTGCTACGATCTGTTTAATCAGCAGTGTATTGATTTTCCGCAGCTTTCCTTCATTTTAGCCCCATAGCAGGCTTCTGTAATTTCCTTTGGACAAAGTGTAACCAAACTGTGCTAAGTGATGTTGATTTGCAGGCAAAAGTAAAGGGGTAAATATAAATTAACAAGCTATAAACATTTTACAAGTGGGGAGTCAATAAAAACAGTGTCTGCAGTTTCTTTTAAAAAAATGATTTGAAGCAGATTGTTAACAAACGTGTCCAAAGAAACTGACATGAGTCTGAGAATAATTTTTGCGCTTTGTGATTAAGAATTGATCAGTCTAAAAGCCTCGGATGCAACTGAATCACCCATAAGCTGCTGGCCTGAAAAGGCTCAGCAGGGGCTGGTATTTGTTTGTTAAACTCCCATGATTCCAAGTAGATAATTGGTCTGTGAAGTTCATGGCAGAATCTGAATTTGCTTTCTTGCTTCCCAGCTGGCTGAGCACTGGTTTATAGACTTCTGTGTACAAATTTAGCCAGCAGCAAACCTCACATCTTTAATATAAAAGGTGTTTTGTTGTGTTTTTCAGGTGCTGAGTGGAAAGCCCACACTCCAGAAGCTCATTAAAAGGGCCAAGTTACAGTACAGGTTTATTTCTGTCACAGCGTTTCTGAAAACAGTGACAAGGATTAATATGTTTCTTTAGTACTGGAAAAAGCCTGACACAATCCCTTGTGAATTTGATCATCTGTTTCATTGCCTGTATAAGATTCAATCTCTTATTATATCCTGAAGTTACAGCTGTAAACTAATGCTGGTAAGAATTCATAAGCTCTTGCAGAAGCCTGGGGGCAAAACTAATTGTTTTATTCAACAGTCACTTATTTATTTATTATTTATTTCATACCCCTCTCTATCATCTTTTTCTACTGTTCCTCTTCAAAGTCAAAATTGTCTTGGCTCTTTGTCTGAAAGCACAGAGAAACTAGAGAGACATGGGGAATTCATGTTTCCAGGAGCTTTCAAAAAAGTTATTACAGATCAGTGTATTGTGAAAATATTGTCCACTAAATTTTTTATAAATCTCTTCTTGCTCTCCTTTCCTTGAAATGGAGATTCTTTATTAAAAAGCAATATCTGCACAAACATTATAACCTTTGTGTTCTGTGCAGTCATGTGACATGAGGCTTTCTCTGCTAGTGGTTGCTGTTTCTGGGACATGATTTGACATGTGGTACATGCAAATCCTAGTAAAGTGTAAACTATGTCATAAAATTATTCCAGTTTGCATCACATTAGATAGGCAAATAGCTACTTGCTATTTAAAAAAATTAAAAGTTGTAACAATATGCTGTATGGATCCATAAAACAAATATCTTTTAAACTAAGGAATCGCTCTCTTCTTCTCTCTCTCAAGTTAGTTGCAGATGAATATTCATTTCTTACCTACCAGTCTTTTGTCATTATGGCAAAATTTTATTCTATATTAGAATTCTAGATACAAAAATATATATTCAACATTTCAAACATTATGCCAGTACAAAATAGTCCCTTTGTGTACACTTTATAATAGTTGGTGGAAATTATTACAAGATTAGGCTGAAGAAGTATATTCACACAATGTCTGATACTAGATCATAAAGCTTCCCTCATTCTTAACAGAAGTTGTGTGCCTAATTCCCTATGCACTACAGACATTTTAACCCATAATAACTGATTGTAAATACAGTATGAAACTAGCTAGAGCCTTATTTACACCTGCCAATTTGCTGCCCTCCAGCACTAAAAACAAAAACAAAATGGTAGCAAAAGAACTGCCAAGCAAAACACACTCTGCCCCTCATGTACATTCCTTTCTATTTCCACAAACAGAACCTTTTGCTTCTTGTTTTCCATCAACAAATTCAGTTGGGGAATTTAACATAAAGTTACAGAACAAGGCATTTGCATGACATGGCAATAACAAAATAATTGTTAAAATGGCCAGCTCTTTCAAACATGTGTCCCCTTAAAATAATGTAAGTGCTGTAAGCGCGTCATGGCACCTTTAATTAAGAATAACACATGGGGAAAAAATAAAAAGGAAATCACACATGCGCCACTGAATGTATGTAGCAATGGCCGCCACTTATTTTTACTGAATAACTACAAGACTGCACTCAATTTGTTCATATAATAAAACTCCATGCTATTCATTAAGAGGAATATATCATACATATTTTGATGGATAAGATTACATTCCCTGTTGCTTTTGTGCTTCCCTGTCATATCTTGTTTACATAATGGCAGCCCAATTATTTCCATTTTTATTTTTTTAGAAGCTTAAAGCATTTGTCAACATTTTTGTGAGGATTTCCTACTAACTTGATTCAATGAAAATAACTTCTGCTAAATGTTAGACAGCGGCTTACCCTTCCATTGTGGATAGCAATGATTTGCATTATTGCATATATTACTTGACTTGCATGTATTAAAATAGTAACATAAGGCATACAATAATATTTGCATTCCTAATGACATGAATAATTTGTGTATCAATATCCTCTTTTTCTGCTGAGCTCAATACATGTTATTTGATGTTGAACTCTATCCTTAAACATTCAATACATTGATTAAGTTTTTAAGGATGTTGAGGACAAATATTATGTTTATCACATGAAAGAAAGTTGAGGATTACTTTTTAGACAAATAATTGATGACTAAGCCAAAATTAGAACTCTATACTCTTATACTAGATCTTATCTTAATATTTCATTTTAAAAGATTATTATTTACAGGGCTAGTAAACAGATATGTGGGGATCTATGTTTGATTGGCTAGATTGTGGGATCCTTAAAACATGATAAATGTCTCATTTAACTTTTAACCAACATTAAAGATGTATTTGGTATTCAGTAAATATTGATTAAAGAAACAGGCTTTCAATATATAAATTGCCAAAATATAGTATAATAAATACCAATTCTCATCATTTACGGTAATAATGTTTATTGGTTTTTCAGGTCAATATATTGCAATTACAAATTGTTGCACATGGGGGCACCTGGGTGGGTCAGTTAAGCATCCAACTCTTGATTTCAGTTCAGGTCATGATCTCACAGATGGTGGTATTAAGCCCCTCTTTGGGCACTGTGCTGAGTACACAGAGCCTGCTTGGGATTCTCTCTTTCCCTCTCTCTCTGCCCCTCCCCTGCTAGCACTCAAACTTGCATACTCTCTCCCTCAAAATAATTTATTTAAATTTTAAAAATGTTTAAAAAATACAAATTCTTGCACATGGTATATTTATTGTACCTTTTAATGGGCAATGAGGTGAATAGGAATAAAAAACAAAACAGAAAACAATATCTGGCATTGGACGCCAGGTATTTGGGTGTTGCATGCTGTTATTCATAAAAAGAGATTTGATATTTTAGGATAGACAAAAGGTAAAATCCCAAGAATTGCCTCTTTTTTTTCTGGAAAGCCTAAGAAAGATAGAATTCTATGAAACATTAGTAAACATGAATATAAGAATATAAATATAAGAAGAATGCTATAAAAGGCATGATTGCTATAAATTCATGGGAGAGTACTAATCAACACATGTCATTCAGAAATTGCCTAAAATATAAAGTTTCCATTCTGTGACTGATTTGAGTAAGCAAATAGCATGGCCTTATATTTACCATGGAAATCTATACTAAGAAATAGACTATGATATAATTTGTTAAAGCAAACTTTGAAACCAATTATATGTAACATTGGTTAAAAATAACCAAATATTTCAAATTTCTGGGAACTTCTCAATAGACAAAATAATAAAAACTTCATGCTGAAACTAGAAGAAAGGCCATAAAACATTCCTATGGCTGCTTTGGTCTCTTCTTAGATTCAGAATTTCTTTTTACCAATTTCTGTTCTCACTTTAAATCCTAGAGTGGTCAGGCATTGAATTGATCTGTGTAGGTGTATGGTAGAAATCTGAGGTATATTTCAAAGGACAGAATGCATGCCTACGGTGCCAATCAGACACTTTAAAAGTACTGTTTATTTAGGATGATTAATGACTATCTAACATCTTGTTGACTTTCCTTTGCAGTTAAGTGGTCATCTCAAGTTTATTTTGGTAATAAAGCACTGTTCTGGGAAATGAATTCAAATCTCTAGTTCTCATCTATTTAACCTTTAGATTTTTGTTAAGTGGAAATTATGTTTTTTCCCTCAATTTCTTTTGTTCTGCATTATTGCACCTTTTTCTTTAAAAATGTTCAAAGCCGTGAATTAGATATATCCTGTAATGTGCTAAAATTTGTAGCTGCCCTCAGTTCAAGTAACTTCAGAAAGTTGAAGTAAGTTAATGATCAATTGTCTGTGAATAGAGTATTGCAGACCATCATGTATTTGTGACCATAAGGAGCAAAGTGAATGATTTGTGCTTTTTCAGTCTATTCTCATTCATTCACTAATGTTTTCAAAAATAATTTTATCCCTAAGTATCAAACACATAATTCTATTTAGTTGTTTTCCTTCATGCACAGAATATACCTTCCAATTAATATAGGTCTCATCAGTGTGGGTGATGTACCTACAGAATTTTATAACAAAATAATGAGAATAATTAGTATTTACATAGGTTATACATATATTTATCTCATTCAAAGCATAATAATACCATAGTTATCACTTAAAATGAAATTAATTCCTAATTCCCAAGTCATATTGAGCAAGTTGTTTGTAAATTTTAAATACGGTTATCTGACTCTAGAAGAATCTGATTCTTTTTATAGGAAGCTATTACTTTGGATGGGGACAGATTTATATCTGGGAGGAGACTGGCCCAAGTGAATTTCCAGTTTAGTCAATACTTTTTATTAGGTTCTGTATAACAGAACACAAATCAGGTTTTACTTGGGAATAGTCCAAATGGGAAGGGAGGGTACAAGATTTCCATCCACAGAACACTTTAGAATATATTGGAAAACCACGACATACATCGAGAAGGCTTGGGTATACACTTTTATTAACCAGAGTTGCATATGTACCAACTTTTATTTCATTTTATTTTATTTTATTTTATGAGAGAGAGAGCGACAGAGTGTGAGCAGGGGAGGGGTAAAGAGAGAAAAACACACAAAGAATCCAGGTGGAGGTGTTCAATATGTGTTGAATGGTTTTCATAATTAATCCCACCTGATTATGAAAACCATTCCAGAGAAAATTAGTTTTAAGCTAGACTTTTAAGTAATTTAGAACTATATAATGGAAAGAAGAGGAACTAAATAAGCTCACCAGAGGGGAATTAAATGTCATTAAATGCATACTGAATGCCTTCTATGTGCAAGGCACTATACACAGTGCAGAACTTGGTTGATATGCAAAGGATTCCGACCCTGTGCCTGCCCTCATGATCTCTCCATCTAGTGTTGGCTACATAGAAGCAAACAACAATAGCATGTGCTGAGACTCGGGACAGACACATACATAAAATGTGTAGAGAATGGAAAGACTTGGTTTTCCTGCACTAAAGATTCCATTGTGAAAATAAAAATTCGTTTATGAGAAGAGCTGGAGTCGGTCATCAGTTGACAGGTGATCTTGAAGCCATATGTATCAGCTAGAAAGAGTTACAGTCCTGAGAGCTATGAATCAGAAACTCCAAAACACCATCGATGTATCAGGTCTTCCTTCTTTCTACTCCATGATTTGCAATCTGAAACACTAGAACTCATAATCACAACATATCTTCAGCCAATAGTATTGGGACTGTATTGCAAGCCAGAAGAAACAGAAATAGGTGGTTGGGCCATTTTCTCTGTCCCCTCTGATGAACTTTTATGAAAGACTCACCCTATGACTTCTAGTTACACCTTTTTGAGACATACTGGGCTCCTAACTATACGAAAGTCTGCTCCTATGTTTTCTCACTAGTCATATCACCACTCACAACAAATGAGGTATGCAACCAAGAAGGTGAGAAGAATTATGGCATAGGCAGCCAATAGTCCTAACAAGAGTAAGGTTGAGATGGTCTTATTTGGAAAGCACTGAAGATGAGTGGGAAAGCGCTGAGGAAGTATTAAGGAAACAAAGAACAGAGATTGTGTTAACAATTGTATGTAAGATGAGAATTTATTTTTTTAAAAAAGGAACGGCCACCTTATTCTAGGCCATTGAATTAAAGAGCTGAGGTATCTTCAAATAGTTTAGATAGACTTTGGAATTGGTAAACATAAGGGATTACCTGAGGAAATAATCCTGATCATTTATTAATAAAAAATATATGAGTCAAGGATTGTGTGTGTGTGTATATGAGGAAGAGACAGAGAGACTAGATTTGTGTTGAGTTAGCAATTATTTAGTTGTTTGAATTCCAAAGATTGATGCAATTGTAAAATATGAAGAAACCTCAAATCTTTGAAATAGGATGATGGCAAAGATGCTTAAGAGGGCAAGACACATGGAGAGTACTTTCTTCTTTTTTATATATAATAAATTTTGTAACAGAGATTAGAATAGGTACATCTCCTCTAAGGCTACAAAGATAGATGCAGAAGTAGAAATATAATAGGCCTGGACTTCCCTTGTAGCATAAGCATATGTGCTTGTTCACACACATGCACACACACACACACGCACACTTCCCTGTCTTAGTTAACTGGCACTCCGTTCACCTATACTCAAAATTAGAGGTCATCTTCCCTTCTGCTCCTCACCACTTGTACCTGTAAGCATTACATCCAAAATATTTGGATGTCCAAAATATTCGGATATCCAAATTCTTTAATTTGGCCATTTTTGCTATCTTCATTACTACCACCCTAGTTTAAACTTCCAACATCTCTTTCTATGGTTACTACATAGTAAGGGTTTTTTTTTTTTCAAATTTTTTAGCATTTTATTTTATTTTATGAGAGAGAGAGAGAGACAGAGTGTGGGGGGCGGGGCAGAGAGAGAGAGAGGGAGGCACAGAATCCAAAAAGGCTTCAGGCTCTGGGCTGTCAACACAGAGCCTGATGCAGGGCTCATACCCATGAACGTGAGATCATGACCTGAGGTGAAGTCAGACGCTCAACCAACTGAGCCACCCAGTACTTTTTTTCAGGTATAATTAACATACAGCCTTATGTTAGTTTCAGGTGTGCAATATAATGATCCAGCAATTCTGTACATTACTCAGTGCTCATAAAGATAAGTGTACTCTTTAATCCCCATCACCCATTTCACCCATCCTCCCCAGCCACCTCCCCTTCTGGCAACCAACGGTTTGTTTGCTCTCTGTATTCAAGAGTATGTATTTTACCTGATCACCCTGAACTCTTATCTCTCACAATGTATCTCTTCCTGAAAATCAGCATGATCTTCCAAAGTGTACAAATCAGGTTATGCCATTCACATGCTTAAAACTCTTCAGTAGTTTCTTACTGCAATTAGAATTAAGACCTCGGATCCTATACCATGGCCCGCCTACATAGCCAGAAACGTTCTGACCCTTAACATTCTTCAATTCACTCTCTTTACTTTGACACACTTATTTCCATAGCACGATTTAAGATTATGCTTACTTGGGTATGTTTATACTTACTGTTTGTTTTTCTTCTAGATGATTTCTTTTCCCTCTATATTGTTGCATCTGTATACCTGGCTCCTTATCTTTCAGATCTCAGAGGCCTTCAGAGTTCAGCCTATCTAAAATGGTCTCCTTTCACACAGATACCATATCTGTTTTATATTCTTCATTGTAACTTTCACTATCTAAAATACATATTTTATTATTGGTCATGCATTGCATCTGTCCAATTGAGCATAAGCTCCATAAGGCAGGCACATTATCACTCATAGACATTATTTCCCTACACCTGAAACAGCCCCTACTTCAAAATCAGCACTCAATAAAATACTTGTGAAATGAACAAATAAATGTCTATTGGAAGATATCCAAGGTATTATCTTTGAAATGAGGCAAGTTTTAGACAAGCTGATGAGAACCAAGGAGAAATATTAATACTCTCTTGCAGTAGCAAAAGCAATGCTCTAGCAGAGAAATGAAAACTAGTTATAAGCTATTCGGGGACATTCTGCCACAGTTCACAGCAGGCGGAGGAACAGGGCTATTCAAGTTTGGAACTGAACTAAAAAAGAACAACAGGATCATGGACTGTGGAGCCCAATAGAGTGACTACACAACCCAGTTTACTCAGAATAGTCCCATTTTACATTTGTTGTTCCATCTTAATTATTAACTGTGTCCCCTTTCACTCTCAAGAGTGTTCCTTGGATGAAAAATTATATGGTCAACTTCAGTCTAGGATGCTAAAGAGCTTTCTGTGGAGTTCCTACCAGCCAATGAAGGACAGAGAGTCCCTGGTAGTTTTGTACCATGTTACTTGCCCCTTGAAATGCAGAACAACTCAGAATGTTTTCAAAAGGCACAGGTCTCAAAGAGATCGACATGGACTTTTCCACCAGCTGCTTCAGTTACTCTGCAATAAGCAATCGTACAGGGAAGTCAGGCTGAGCTACTGTGAAAGTATTTGGCATAATAGAATTAACACTGCTACTTCTGATGCAAGAACAGTATGTACTTCACTGAATCATCAAGTCAAACCAAAGATGGAAGGAGTCCCAGAATGCCAGCTGGGTAGGTTGCTGCTTTAAGAAGCTAAATGCAAAAACTTGATCTGGTCTTTAAGAGCCTCTCTTTAAAAGACAGGTAAAATAGACCACATGGTGACCATATTATGTGAACAAACCGCATAACTGTATGGCAGCTCTTCTATTGGATTTGTAGATATGGGTTTAACAAGTGTTTGTTCACTTTTGTATAGTTATCTTCCAGCTCTGAGTTTAGAGATAAGTTTTTAAAAATAGATTTAACAGGTTTTCTCTGATAAACTCTGTTACAATTTTTGTCATTAGCTGAATTACTGTAGTAGTTAACAAACAGCTACTTGTTTGGAACTTTACATATGTTATATAAATTCCTATAAATAATCCAGAAAGTTGATTCTGGATTACTCTTCCTGTTTTATAGATGAGAAACACAGGTCTTCATGAGGTTAAACAACCTATCCCAAATAATCTAAATCTTAGAATTTTTTTAGTGTTTTATTTATTTTTGAGAAGGGGTGAAGGGGTAGAGAGAGATACACACACAGAATCTGAAGCAAGCTCCAGGATCCACTCTGTTAGCACAGAGCCCGAAGAGGGGCTCAACCTCACAAATTGCAAGATCATGACCTGAGACAAAGTCAGATGCTTAATTGACTGAGCCACACAGATGCCCCTCTAAATTTTAGAATTTAAGTAGAATTCAAACAAGGGTCTGGAAACTGCAAAGCCTATACTGAATCACTGTACTGTACTCGTTAAATAATGCTATTATTTAGTAGAGGGTGGTATAATCGTACTATGTGAATTTCTAAGTGCTTCACAGACATTCATTAACTAATTTTATCCTCTTTAATTATCCCCATTTTTCAGATGAGAAAATTGAGGTACAAATAAATAACCGGTCTGAGATCATACATATTGTGAGTGGCAGACCTTCTATATCCTGAATGTGCTTGTAACCACTAGACTTCTTTCTCATTCTCTATAAATTGATTGATGAATGGCTTTTCTCCACTTTCAAAGTTGTTTTTTAAGACACATTGGTTAGAAAAAGGCTTTGATTTTTTTGTTTTCTAGCACAAAACATAATGGGTCACAGTGAGATGATCTAAACCTATGTAAGTAAAGAAAAATTACTGGTTCTCAGGCTTACAAATATATGGTGACATGACCAAAACTTCTTTTCCATCCATCCTGGCTATAAAGATTCAAGGGCTAATAATATCCATGGAACATAAATTTTAGTATTTTGTGATATTTTAAAAAATACTTTCCTGTGTTCTCTTTTGTACTTTTCTGCAGATGATCTCTTTCCATAAACCAAGGCAGTCATCTGCAGGAAGTATGGAAGGGGAATGAATAGAAAAAGAGGAATGAAAAATAAGAACTGTAATTACAGAAATGCAGAGAGAATGATTTTCAGCTAAGATATCCAAAATAAAATTAACTCCAAAACATCTGAAGACTATTTTAAAGTATTGAAGTTGGTTTGAAACCATGACTTTAAAAGAAAGAAAAGATTTTTCTTAATTATTCTATTTTATCTCTTGATCTTTCAAGAGGTAGTCCTGCCAGTTTGATCACAGAGTTTACTATAAAATACAAGGAAACTCTCATTAAATCAGCACCTTCTGGCAAAAATAGATTATGGAGTGAAGAAGATGGACTAAGCAAGAGAAAGGAGGTAGTCAGACCTGTGTCTTCTTTTATCCTTGGCCAAAGGTCCAAATATTAGATGAACTGAGAAAAGTATGTTGAAGCTTTAAAAAAATATTATACCCTCTGTGACATTAGTATAGAAAATACTGAAATACAGTTTCTATGGATGTTATCAGCCAACCAACCTCTCTGGGGTTTCTACCTATCATCCCACTCAGGAATAAATGGAATGAAAGATTGTCCTCATGCCAATATGGAGATGTCCACAACAAAGTAAACTTGATAGCAGTACATGGAAGTAGAGAAGGGGTCTTAGAGTCATTTTCAGCTACTGCGTAATAAGAAAAGTACTCATGACTCACTGTGACTTTTGGATAAGGACAAAGAAGTTGAACAGTTATTTAGAAACCTACAAGTGAGCCTATGTAATAAGATTCAATATTCCCTCCCCCCCCACACACACACACAATAAAGAGTGTGGTGTATCCATTATAGACCAGAATCTGAATGGAAGATGTGACATAGAATTGGAGAGGTCTACAGCACGAGCAAAAGCTGAGGTGGAACTTGGTTTGGCCAGGGAGAAATGGTAGGTCTTTATCAAGCACAAAGACTGGGTCATGATTTATACCAGTGGCAAGATTCATTAACATAGGCCTGAAGGAATGACCAGGAATGGCACCATCTGGATTCAGAAGGCCCCCATCTAAAGAGAATTTAAGACTAACTATTCCCAGCCAATCCAGAGAAGATTCAGAGAATAGCAAGACAGAAGGGCCTGGCTACACTAGTTTTAAAAATCCTAAGCTTCATCATAACAATGAAAATTTGTCCCCACCTTGGTAAAGAAGAAGAAGAAGAAGAAGAAGAAGAAGAAGAAGAAGAAGAAGAAGAAGAAGAAAGAGTTTTACCTGATCCAGCAGATTAGAAATAAAACATACACTTAAAGAAATTCATTTAATTATTGGAATAGATTAACCTCATAGATTTTTTAAAGATATATTTTAGTTGTTTGTTGTTCAACACACAGTAAAGTTTGGACCACATAGAAAAATCAGATCAGCTCTAGAAATAGAAATTTATGAAAAAGAAAAAAAGACCTCTACATTTCTCAGCATATATGAGTATAGCAAAATTAAATTAAAAATTAAAAACAGAACTTGGAAAATTTGGTGGAATGCAGTCAAAGCAGTGCTCAGAGGAAAATGCATAGCACTGAATGCATAAGTTAAAAGAGAAGAAAAATATAAAACCAATAATTTAAGCTTCCATATAAGGAAACTAGAAAAAAAGAGCAAATAAAATCCAAACCAACAGAAGAGCAATAATGAAAATTACAGCATAAATCAATGAAGTTTAAAACAGGAAATTAATGCAGAAAATCAATAAACAAAGGCTGACTCTTTGAAAAATATTAGTAAAATGTGTCTCTAGCCAGGCTAACCAAGAAAAAAGATAAAACACAAATTACTAATAGTAGAAATGAAATGATCCAGTAATTCCACTAATGAGTATTTACCAAAAGAAAATGAAAACACTAATTCAAAAAGATATATGCACTGCTATTTTTATTGCAGCATTATTTATAATACCAAGATATGGAAGAAACCCAACTGTCCATCCATAGATGAATGGATAAAGAAGATTTGTTACACACACACACACACACACAATGGAACATTACTCAGCCATAAAAAAGAGTGAAATATTGCCATTTGCAACAACATGGATGGATCTGGAGAGTATAATGCTAAGTGACATAAGTCAGTCAGAGAATGACAAATACATATGATTTCACCATGTAGAATTTGAGAAAGAAAAGAGATGAACAGAAAACACTCTTAAATATAGAGAACAAACTGGTGGTTGCTAGAGGGCAGGTGGGTGGGGAAATAGTGAAACAGGTGAAGGAGATTAAGAATATACTTACAATGATCACTGAGTAATGTATAGAATTGTTGAACCATTATATTGAACCCCCAAAACTAATATAAACACACTATGTTAATTATACTTGATTTAAAAATAAAAAAGAAGAAAAAACTTAGTAACTGTAACTCAGAAATAAAATTTAGGCAACAAACTTCTAAAGAAAACAAAAATAGACCATTAATAGACCCGTTGGAAATCCATAGGAAAAAGAAGCAGCACAGGTTATGATTTGAGCATTGTTACTTAAATTTTGCCAAACAAGCTTCTGCAGCTGAGGCCTGGAAGACACTCAGCAGAGTGTACAAATGTAGAGGTCCCTTATCGATCTATAATTTGATTGATAACTGATACCAAACCTCTAAAATCTAGTCCAGAAAACATAAACAGAGGAAACCTTAACTCATTCTTTGAGTCCAGTGTGAACCTAATACCAAAACCAGAAAATACATCACAAGAAAAGAAAATTACACACCAAGGGGTGCCTGGGTGGCTCAGTTGGTTAAGCATCAGACTTCGGCTCAGGTCATGATCTCATGGTTTGTGGGTTCAAGCCCCGCGTCCGACTCTGTGCTGACAGCTAGCTCAAAGCCTGGAGCTTGCTTCAGATTCTGTGTCTCCCTCTCTCTCTGACCCTCCCCTGCTCATGCTGTCTCTCTCTCTCTCTTTCTCTCTCAGAAATAAATAAACCATTAAAAAAAAAGAAAATTACAGACCAATATCCCTCAGAAACACAGATACAAAAAATCCTCAAATACTAACAAATCAATTCAACAATATAATTTAAAAAATGAAATAATGATGTACATTGTTTCCTGCTCATTGTTTTTTTAAAATTCACCATTATGGAGCGCTTGGCTGGCTCAGTCAGTTAAGTCTCAAATTCTTAACATTTATTAAAAAAATTTTTTTTCAATGTTTATTTACTTTTGAGATGAAGCAGAGTGAGAGTGGGGGAGTGGCAGAGAGAGAGAGACCAGAATCTGAAGCAAGGTCCAGACTCTGAACTGTCAGCACAGAGCCCAACATGGGACTCGAACTCACAGACCCCGAGATCACGACCTCAGCCGAAGACGGACGTTTAACCAACTGAGCCACCCAGGCGCCCCAAGTCTCCAAATCTTGATTTCATCTCAGGTCATGATCACATGGTTCGTGAGTTTGAGTCCCATGCTCAGGATTCTCTCTCTCCCTCTCTCTCTGCCCCTCCCCCGTTATGTTACTAGGAATCATTTGTGTTGATTTATGGAATTGTTCATTCATTTTCACTGATTCATAATGTTCCATTATGTGAACTTAACATCATTTTCTATGCTCTTGTTGACGGATAGCTAGTAGATTGTAGTTTTCATCAATGCTGAAGAGGTTTCAGTAACAATCTCTCCAAAATTGCCTCTCTTTAATTCTGCCTCTTTTTCTATGATTTCAATTAATTATATGATGTCTCATTCTATCCTCTATATTTGGAAATTATTGTTCATACTTTTCATCTTCTTATTCTCTGTACCACATTCTAAATTTCTTCGGACCTATGTGCCACTCATTAATTCCCATTTCAGCTCAATCTGGTCTACTAAACATTCCTCTTTGGTTTTTAACTTCAAAAATCTATGTTCTATTTCTAAAAGTTCAACTGTGGCTCCCTTTCAAACCTCTACTGAGGTTTTTATTACTGCCTGCACATCTGTAATTGCCTTTCTTAAACATTTCATTTGCAGAAGCTTTATATTTTGATCCTCAGAATGACAATATCTGAAATCTCTGGGAACAGATCTATTATTGGTTATTTCCACTGACTCATGCACAATGGCTTATTTTCTGGCATGCTTGAGGATCTTTTAAGAGTTCACGTTTTTTTATATAAATTTGTGAGAATTGTGGGTACCTCTATGTAACCATAGCATGACATGAGCATTCAGCTTCTCCTATTAGAGCAGATTGTATTTTCTTTCATTCTACTATTGAAGCCTAAGTTTCCTCACAGTACCAACCCTGTCTTCTCTCCTTCATCAAATTAGCATTTAATTAGTAAGCAGGAGATTATCAACCTGAGATCACCTCAGGTTCTTTCTAGAGTCCCTTTCTAATATAAGACTGTAAGTTTCAAGTCCTTTTCCTTGAAGTTAGCTCCTATTGACAAGAAGACTAACCCCTTGAAACTACCTAAATTCTTTTCAAGAGCCACTAGATAATGCAAAGGCCTAACGTTCAGTAATGCTTCCTTGAGGCTTGTTCAAGACTTTCCTGATAGCAGAGCTAATATTGGTATTTACCTTCAGGGAAGTTTCATGATTCTCGCTGGCCTGCTGCTCATTGACTCCACTTCAGACTCAGCAAACAGACTATTTTCCCACCTGTAAGAGGTGCCCATAGGGGTACCTGGGTGGCTCAGTCGGTTGAGTGTCCAACTTTGGCTCAGGTCATTATCTTGCAGTTCATGGGTTCAAGCCCCTCATCAGGCTCTGTGCTGACAGCTAGCTCAGAGCCTGGAGCTTGTTTCAGATTCTGTATCTCCCTCTCTCTGACCCTCCTCTGCTCACACTGTCTCTCCCTCTCTCTCAGAAATAAGTAAAAAATTAAAAAAAAATTTTAAAGAGGTGCCCTAAGCAATTCCCTTATTTCCTATGACCTCAGCAATACATGGTAAGCTAGGATTTTTATAATTAACATTGCTGTTTTGTAGCAGTAAGCTCCTCGGAACTATTCTAGGTCATAATTCAGTACAGGAACTTGGAATTTGCATTTTTAATAAGCTCTTCTCCATACTCTGTAATGCACACCAGAGTATGGGAACCAGTGGTATAGACTAGACATGTGAATGAATGGCATGTTCCAGCAGTGGTGAGTGCTCTAGTCTGAGCCCCAGACTGTGTAAGAGATTATATTAAACTGAAATCACTGATTAGGTTCAGAAGCTTGAAAACTTTAACTATAGTTTTAAAGAGTTTAGAATTTTTTTGGCTATTGAAAGTAATATAAATGCTTTAACCAGAATAACTATATTTAAAAATCCATGTGCTAGAAAGATAAGTCATTATTGTGAAAGAGGGTTTAAAGAAGGTAGAGACCAAAGGCAGAGAAGGCAACTAACAATGTTTCTCAACTTTGACTGCACTTTAGAGTTACCTTGGGAACTTTAAAAATACTAATGTGTGAGCATACCACTGAATCAATGACTGTGTTATGCCAAAAAGGTTGTGAACTACTGAGCTGAAAACTTTAGTCTACCTGATGTTTAATGAGGAAAGTGGCAGCGAGATTGAAGAGGAGAGGCAAACTGAGGAAGCACTGACACGATTTGGTGACTATACAAATGAGGTGCCAGAGAAGTCAAAGATGATTCCAAAGTCATACACAGAAACTATTATCAAGATTCTCTTCTGCTTGGCCTACATTTAACATTTCATTCTCCATGACTGAGGTATCTAAGGGAGAATTTTGTGACCCCTTTCTCACTGCACTCTCTCTCTCTTTCTCCATAGATAGATAGGTACATAGATAGATATGTGTACTTACATACATATATATGTAATGTATATAATCCCCTGATTTAGTGCATATTTTGCAATCTGAAAAATAGCACTCCAGTTTCTAGAGCGTTGCCTCCAAGCTGGTACATAGCTATTCATTTATTTTTTTTTAANACTAAGCCACCCAGGCGCCCCACATTTATAAGGCCAATTTAACAATCTCTGAGATCAACTGCTTCTGGATAATGGAATATATGATATAACCAATGGATATCATGGTCATGAGCCTACTCCCACATGTCTGATATAAAGTTGCTTCCCAAGTCAAATGATGTACTGTGTGTGATCCCATGTCTATGACTTAAGCATTCAATTGTCCTTGAATAGTGGTATTGACTGAAACTCTAAAGACAGAAAAAGCCGACATATTCCTAGATTAGATATCAATCCCTGGAAGGTGAACTCTTGACTGTTCAAGATGGAAGGACCCCAATGTAGTTGATTTGCTGTCATGTGACCACTTAGTCTCTTCAAGAAACAGTGACATATGAAGAGCTTAGAACTGGTCCCTGTTGCTAACATACTGGATATTCAGAGACAATAACAGCCTAGATTGTCTTTAGTAAGTGCAAGTACGTGTTTTTGTACCAGTATATGTAGCCTCCACCCCTATCACTGTGACTGCTCTTCCACATGCCTATCACACCATTCCTGGAGCATCTAGTGACAAAGCTCATTTTTCACGGAGTCATTTTTGTCCATTGCTCAGTGTCTCCTTCATGTTAGATGCTTTCTGATGGTCATTAACATGAGATTCAAGAACTCTCACACTCAGAACCCTGAGTTATACCTCCATCCACATGCCTCTCCTCCAGGCTTGTCTCCTGTTTTTTTAATTATTCCACAAGGTTAGGTCACTTCCCCAAATCTCTAGATTCTGATCTCATGTCACTTATTCCACACATAGTAAACGGCAAAGTGCATGGCTTGTAGCTCTGCCCACTGAGAAGGTGTTTCTTTTACACTCTTTTTCAAAGCTACCTCTGAATGTGACTATACTATAGTCCCTGTCCATTTTCAACTTATATGTGAAATCAACCCATCTGGAAACTATCTACTCTGGATTTGGGGTTTTTTTAATCAGACAACAAATTTTATTAAAAATGAACTATTTATTCAAAAGGGATCATGGAACAACTCAAAATACAGAGCCATAAGGATGAAAAACACCCCACTGACAATAGATTGTTTCAATTCTCTCACTACAGGAAACTCAAACTTTTCATTTTTAGGAGAGGTTAAGTGTAACATCAGTAGATAGCAATACAGAAAGATTTTGTCATGTGGACTGGTTTCCTTAGTCAATTGCTTCTAGCTGTCGCCTTTGGGATAGATACATTTACAGAACTGGCTGTGCTTCAGCCTTCCCTGCCAGCTGCTTTAGATCTGCAATACACTTAACAATGGTCTCCTTTTCCTGCTGTGTGTAGGTGCCCTGCACCACATGCTTCTCCGCCCAGTTTATCTTGTGCTCTTGTTCCTTTCGACGCATCATGTTCTGCACAGAGGTATGATAGTATAGGCAATTCTTTACCTCCTTGTATACTCTATGCAGTCATTCCTGGTAAGTGAGCTACAATGCCATAGCAGATTATTTTTCGCTATGGACATCAAAAAGGTATTGATGCTTTTGAACCAGTGCCTGCTGTGACTTCTCCAGATCAATTGCATCCTGGATGTGTTTTATGGAAACCTGTCACTGGAACATGAAGACTGCTTCTTGGACCTTCACTGACCATACTATCTTGGCTGGTGCTTTCTGTGGCTGCCACAGTAGCCCCCTATTTGAAGAAAAATGCCTTCCTTGGTCCAGCAGTATGGCAGGTAACAAGGATCTTTCACACAGGACAGCCAAGTCATGCCCCTCTATAATGTCTTCCTAAAAATGGAGGAAAATCTCATTTGTGCTTATCCCAAATTCTTCCAGTTCCTCTACCCAAAGCTGGTGCAACAGCACCCTATGTGCTTGGAACCCAGCTTATCTTATATTCTCTGTCCAAAGAAATATATGTGATTACTGCAGAGACCTTATCTGCTGTATCAACAATAAGGTTGCTTATCTATGTAGTTAAAAAATATGGTGCTACTAGTGAAGAATTTTCTGATAAACCCAATGAACAAAATAATTCTTCTGGATTTGTTTTCTCCTCCTCAGCTGGTGGTATGAACACCCCTCTCCCCATATAGCCATAAGTGAGGCTGGGAGGTGGACACCTATGGTTGTTAGCATGAAAATCTACTCATTCGTGCAGCTTTCTTATGTCCCCTAGTCCTGCTCAGGTTCAATTCCAGATATACCATTGCCATTTTGTAATGAATTGATTCTAGGCTCATCTTACTTTATAACTTGATGAGCCCAACTCATATTGGGCAGTTCCAGATCCATGGTCATTTAATGCTCCATGGTCAAATGTTCTGTTTCTACCAGAACTCAATAACATGACACCAAATGTTTCTCAAAAGGCATATACTTTTCTTCTGTGAATGGCAAAATCTTACCCCATAATCCCAGTGGCAGCAGTCTGATTTTCTTTTTCTACTGGGGCTTTGCATGAAGTCCACACTGCATAGTATACCTCCAAAATTATAGTCTGTCTGCCAGATCATATGATCTGAGTGGCAGGAGAGACTGTATCACAGTTTGGACTCACTTCACAGCTCTTAATGCTCCAGACCCCACTCAAAGTAAAAGCCTTCTGTGTCACCCAGTACTTGGGCCAGAAAAATATACCTATATGTGAAATCTACTGCCCATAGCAGCAAAAGAGGCCTGCGAGGTAATGTGCTTCCTACCTTGTGGTTGGCAGTGGAAGATTCAGGAATTTGTCTTTCTCTTTGGGGGGAAATTGTGGCATGCTCCTGACCACTGTAAACCTAAACTCTTCCCTGAAGTGGTTCCTGAATCTTCATGGATTTCATCCTCTGGAACATAAGTATCTTACCAACAATTCCTATTATTAGTCATCTTTTATATATTTGGACCAATCAGGATGATGTCATTGATGTAATTCATCAGCATGATGGTCAGTGAGATTTTCAGGCAGTTTAAATGTTTTTGGACTATTTCATGTTATTGGGTGGGAGCATTAACTGTACTGACGCAAAATAGTAAACCAATATTACAGTCCATCACATGCGAATACAAACTATGTATGATTTTCTTGGCAAAAAAGAACTGGAAAGAATGTATTTGGTAAATTTTTAGCCATATGCCATTTACTTGACATCTTATTCATCTGTTCTAACAATCATACCAACCCTAGCATAGAACCTGCAATTGAGATTTACAGTCATTCTCTAGCACCCATCTGGCTTCTATAAGAGCCAACCTGGCTAGTTAAGTAAATAATGACAGGGACAACTACACCTTCATCTTTTAGGTCTTTAATTGTTGCATTAATCTCTACCACCTCCCACAAAGCATGATATTGTTTCTAGTTTACCATTTTGGTGGGGAGGGGAGGGCATAGAATGTTTCAGAGGTTTCTACTTGACCTTCTCCACTGTTGCAGCTCTTATCCAACAGACCAAAGAACAAACCTGGAGATCAGTCACTCCAATTGCCAAGTACAGCATATCAATTCAAATTATACCTTAAGAAACGGGAAATGTGTACTGGATGGGTCCACAAGTATAGCGGAAATTTTATGAGTTTGACTTTAAGCCAAGATCCCATTTATTACATGGCACCCTTAAGTCTCCATCCTAAAGGAAGAAATTTGATGGAACTTTAAGTTTCCAAATATCAATGTCAACTCATATTCCTCAAAATGTATGCATATTCCCCTTTCTCCATGTACAGTCACCAAAATAACATGTGGAACATGTTATAAAAAATTAATAGATATAAAAGAAATGACCAAAAGTGAGTGACAAAAATAGTCAGACATAGGAATTAGCAAACAGTGACTTTGAAGCAGCTATTATTCATAGGTTCAAGAACTTAAAGAAAAAATGTTCCCAAGTCAGCAGATGGACAATCTCAGCAGAGAAACAGAAATTATAAGAAATGAAAATTCTAGAGGCACCTGGATTACTCAGCTAGTTGAGCATCTGACTCTTGATTTCGCCTCAGGTCACAATCCCAGGGTCATAGGATCAAGCCCCGTGTCAGGCTCCGCACTGAGCATGAAACCTCCTTGGGATAGTCTCTCTCTTTCTCTCTCTCTCTTTCTCTCTCCTTCTCCCTCTCTGTCTCTCTCCCCTCTCTCCCTCTGCCTTTCTTCCTCAGTTGCACACTCCTTCTCTCTCTAAAATAAAGTGTTTAAAAATAAATAAATAATAAAAAGCTGATTATCTTAGAAAGAACAGCATCTGAAATTTTAAAATTCCCTGGATGAGGTGGAAGACTGCAGATGGCAGGAGAGAGATTCACTGAAATTTAAGATAAAGCAATAGTAATTATAGGACACCTGGTGGCTCAGTTGGTAGAGCATGCAACTCTTGAGCTCAAGGGTGAAAATATGAGCCCCACATTGGGTGTAGAGATTACTTAAAAATAAATTTTAAAAAAACTTTAAAAAAGAACAATAATGATTACTTCAGCATTAATTTCTTTTTCCCATTTCTGTTTATTTTATCTGAATAAGAATATTTTATAATTTTAAAATTACATTTGCCAGTAGACACAAAAAATGCAGAAAGATAAAGAGAAGAAACCAGATGTCACCACTAAGAGATAATATTAATTAACAGGTTGTTTTGATAGATTTATTTCTACTCTTTTGTCTGAACAAATGAAATTATATTTTCACTAAAGTAGGATCATTGTGTAAATGATGTAATCAACTTTTTCATTTATATTTTTTATGATCATTTTCCTATGTCACTAAGCATTCTTTAAAAATATTCCTTTTAAGTTTATTTATTTTGAGAGAGAGGGAGAGAGAGAATCCCAAGCAGGCTTCATGCTATCAGCCCACAGCTCTGTGAAGGGCTCTATCTCACAAACCATGAGATCGTGAGTTGAGCCAAAATCAAGACTGGGAGGCTTAATCAACTAAGCCACCTAGGCACTCCATCTTTTAAAATATTTTTAATGGCTTTATAAATTTGTATCAGAAATCATATAACCATTCCTCTATTAATTTCACTTTTCAGTATTCTAAATAGTACTGTAAAAAATTTGGCTAACATAAATTCCTGGGGGCACCTGACAGGCTGAGTTAGTTAAATGACCAACTTTTTATTGTGTCTCAAGTCATGAACTCATGGTGTATAAGCTCAAGCTCTACATAGGACTGCACAGGTTCCAAATAAATAAATAAATAAATAAATAAGCATTAAAAAAAACATAGAATTCTGTTTAATTTCCTTCATATTTATTTAGAAAATTTAGAATTGGGATTAGTCAGAATTTTATTAGTTTTCTAGGGCTGCCAAAACAATACCACAGACCAGGAGGCTTAAACAACAGAAGTGTATTGTCTCACAATTTGGGAAGCTGTAAATCTGAGAATCAAAGTGTCTACTGGGTTATTTCTTCTGAGGGTTGTGAGGGAGGGATCTGTTCCAGGTCCATCTCCTTGGCTTGTAGATGGCCATCTTCCCTTTATACCTGTGTCCAAATTTCCTCTTTTTATAAAGACAGCAGTCATCTTGTATTAGGGCTTACCGTAATGACCTCACTTTAACTTAATTACGCTATAAACATCCTATCTATGGGGTGCCTGGTTGGCTCAGTTGGTTAATTGTCCAGCTCTTGATTTTGGGTCAGGTCATGATTCCAGAGTCATAGGATCAAACCCCATGTCAAGCTCCACACTGAACATGGGACCTACTCAAGATTCTTTCTCTCTCTTTCTTCTTCTGCCCCTCTCCCCCACTCATACTCTCTCTAAAGTTAAAAAAATCCTATCTCTGAATATAGTCACATTGGAGATACTGGGTATTAGGACTTCAACAACAAACTTTGGAGGTACACAATTCACCCCATAACCAATAGTTGTAAACATTTTTAATGGTGCAAATACATTTAATCAAATATAACTACATAAATTGTATTCCTATTGATCCTCACAACAGTCATTTTCAAAATTGTGAAGAAGACTCAAATAAAGCAAAATTCTTCCTATGGTATTTCCCTATAAATGACTACATGGAAAGTAATTCAAGAAATTTCACTGCTTTGAAAATGGAAAAGAGGTCTATATCAGGCACCTGCTCAATGTTTGGAGTGTATTTGAGAACATAATTTATTTATTATACATGTAATTTAAGAAGAAATTTTGCAGAAACACTGCCTGGGTTACCCCTTTAGTCTGAGGGGCATGGATTATAATCACATTATTCAAATGTTTAATTTGTCTTAAAATAAAATATATATACAATATACTTTACCAGTACATTATGGCTTTTTACAGATGAGACATTTTAGATCAACTTCCCATATGTTTCTTCTGCCATATTGCAAAATGTTACTTGCAATCAGGAAATAAACTGAAAGGCAACTAAAGAAGTCCAACACAGCTGCTGGAATAATCTTCCATAAGTGTTGTTTGGATAACATCATTCCTCTCTTAGAAAGCCACCATGGCTTTCAACTTCTTTTTGTTCCAAATATGAACTTCTAAATATTTTCTACAAGGTGTGGAAAAATTCAAAACTACCTACCAAGAATTATTGTTTTCTTTGCTTGATTGATCCCAAATTTTCCACTCTATCAAGTAAATGCGAATTAATTTCCAGAATATATGTGTCTCACTCTTATGTCTGGCTTTTGTTTCAAGTATTACAAACAATGAAAACCTCTTTTCTATAACCCAAAACTCTTCCTTTCTGCTAAAATTCTTTTCTAAAATTTTCCTACACCACAATATTTTTTTTTCTAAAGCACAAAAGCAGGAATTCCTGGCTGGCACAGTTGGTAGAGCATGCAATTCTTAAGTTCAAGATTGTGAGTATAAGCCCCACATTGGGCATGGAGCCTACTTAAAATATTTTTTTTTAAAAAAAAAAAGACATTTATTTTATCAAAACATTCCAACAAATCACATCACTTAGGTATTTAAGGTCTATAAGTAGAAATATCCACCCAGGTTTCATCTGCCTTTTCAAAAATGAAATCCTTATTAAAGTCAAGTTGCTGAATGGCTTGCTTTGTAAATGTTTGAAATATTTTCTAGTGTTCAAAATATTTTATATTAACCAAAATTATCATGTTGTACAAACCAAATGTAGTTCAATAATTTTATTTTTTGAAATGATAAAATATTTCATGTAATTCTCACTGTTGCTATAATATAAGTTTGTGCAACACTTGGAAAGAAAATCTGCTATTTTTATCAAAAAAAATTTATAACACATATTTCAATGCAACATTGGATAGAGTAGATACACACATAGAAAGATACATGTTTAAGAATCTTAGTAGCAATACTGTTTAATGCAAAAAACAGTATTTTTTTATTTGACAGGAAACTGAGGGAGCATTACTCAGTTATTTAGAAATTTTTAAGATGAGTTAGTTCTATGCATAGCAATATCATACAGTGTACTAGATACAGTGAAGCAAATAAAACTCATTTCAGAACTATGTAGAGAAAATGATCCCATTTGTTAGAATTAGTGTTAGGAGTACTTGCTTCTGGAAAGTATGGTACTTTAAATTTCTTTTTTTTTTTTTTCAAATAAATATGAGCATCTATTATTCCTATAGGATAAAATATAGAAACAGTTTTATTTTGCCCTGAGGAGAGGTAGGCTAGGAGTGGGGGCAGACAGCAGTGGATAGTCAGAAGGCCAGGATGGGAGGTGAGCAGAGGAGAAGACAGAGAAAAAAATTAGAAGAGAAGGAGGAGAAAATGAAAGAGGGTGAGAAGAAGGAGAACAATTACAAAAATAAAAACAATGAAAACAAAAGAGAAGAATGGATAGAAAAGGAGATAAGGAGTACAAGATAGAAGCATAGGAAGCTGCCTTTTGCTGAATGAGTCCTGCTCAGGTCTAGATGCTTCTGTCAGAATTATGCCATTTGTTCTATTAACACTCTTTTGGGTAATGTGAAATTGCGCTGGGAATTATGAGCGTTGAAATTTCTCAGTCCCCTAAAAGCTAAAGAGCAAGAAAATTTCAATTCAGAAATGGCACAAAGAATCTTTTGGAGGTTATGGATATGTTTATTATTTTGATTGTGGTTAATGATTTCATGAGGACATACCTATGTTAAACCATAGTAGATCAACAACATTAAATATATTCAGTTTATAATATGTAAATTACAACTCAATAAAGCTGTTTTTTTAAATATTAAAAAAAAGACAAAGTCTCCTTATCTCCTTTGTAGGTTTTGTGTGGACTTTTGGCACAGTTTAGAACAATAAACAACATGGATCAAGTCTGTATTTGCTACAGTTTTGAGTACAGAAACTGCCATAGTTATTATAACACAGGCAACAGATGGAGAAGCAATATCCATTGGAGTAAGTAAGTGTTTATCAGTTTGAGAACAACTCTGTCAAGATTTCCTACATCCTAGCTACAATAGTGAATTTCCTTTCACCCCATCAGAACACCCAATACAAAGACCACGCTTTCAAGGAGTAAGAACTTCCCCTTGGGGAAACTTATTTCAAACAGATTGCTTTTCTCTCTAGATCCTGGGCTTCACAGACTGGTTTGTGCAATCATTAGAAAGCAGGGCTAGTATAAATAGTACTAAACAAAACTTTTCTTGTGTGGACGTCGGTAGAAAGAAGAATTCTGGGATTCAGGGAAGCCTATCACCATCCATGGAGATGGAAGAAACATCACCCCACATAGAATCTCTGAGGCATGTCTTACAACACTTCTTGAAATCATTCAGAAAGGAGCTAATAAGAGCAAACTAGGTGAAGAAATTCCTCTAGAAATATTAGCCTACAGTTGTTTGGGTAGACGATGTATCAGAAAAGAAGAAGAAACTTTAAGAAAATTAAACATGATACAGGGACCAAGATAACTTCACTGCATCAAGATGTGGACATTTAACATTGAAAGAATTGCCTTAAAGAGCATGAAGGCACACACCCCTTATCTCTAGTAAGGCAGAGATTATTAAGAATCTGCATAAAACCTTTGGAAATGATATGCTGGCTATTAATCAACAAGTCAATTTGATATCAGTGTTGAACCTCATGCACTTGGTATCTTTTGAAAGGGATGTCCACAAATCTGTAGCTGGTGGATCTTTACCTATGTCTTTACTTTTCCTTTGCTACCTGCTCCCAAAACTTCCCCATTCTGTTACCCATGACTAGGTCAGTCCATTTCTTCATCATCATTATCATCCAAAGAAGCTCAGAGAGAAAATGAGTTTAACCCAAGAAAGGGTAAGCTTCAAAGTCCATATTGGAGGGGACTTGTGAGCCAGCAAGGACAGCGAAACTATGATTGAACTGCAAGGCTTAAACCAGTGCGGAAGTCATCCTGTCCTGGATCAGTCCCGTATGTTGAGGGGAGAACAGTCCTAATTATCAAGAGTTTCTTTACCAGCCAAACTGTACAGCACAAGATCAGTACCTCTTCACCTCTGCGGAAGAAGAAATATCCTCAGGAAGTCACTGTACACCACAGCATTTGAGGCTCCAGAAGCACCAACAAAACAACAGATGAATTCAATCTTACTGATCGAATACAGCTGAATAGTACAGGAAACAACCAAAAAATCTTCCTAAGCAATTGGAAGTTGCCCAGGAGCATGCATGAACTTTAAAGATGTCCTGAGAATATTAGGCACTAAGAAGAGAGGGAAGGGAGTCAGACCAGCTTCACCAGACCAACAGAGCACCAAGCAGAGACCTCCTCAGCCACATGCCTCCCACTAGAGACTCTGGAGGTTTCCAGCCACATGCATTACAACTCCCATGATATACTACATAACTCTCATAATACTATCTTATTTAGTTGGGCTAGTAGAGTTTTTTAAAGCAAAGAAAAATTCTCTCTCTCTCAGTGCATAACAGTCTCTGCATAAGTATTAAAGGGAGAAATGTTTAGATGTGTCACCTGAAGAAGAGAGAGTATCTGAAGCCTTAATATGTTTTTGAAATAATATATCCTATAATTTGAGTAACTTCAGTTTGTAAGCATTTTATCCCATTTAACCGTTTAAATGATGAACAATTAAAAGGTCAAGTTATTTGGGGGACAGTCTGATTGTCTACAAAGAAACTTCAAAGAATTTACATATGTAATTTGGATGAGTTAAATTTCTTAATCCTTTGTATTTTTTCTTTAAACACATTGAAGAATAGATACTTTAGGTAAAGTCATTTGGAGACAGCTAAATAAAGAGAAATTTCAAAGGCATCCACAAAAATTTATGGTAGAAGGAAGGAGGGTTTCTGGGATGGAGCTTTATTTAACTGCATACTAATGGCAGTTCTGGATAAACCTGTGTACGGCAACAAAAGGCATACCATATTTTGGAAAGATAAACTATTTCTGTTTATCTCAAACTCACATACCCATTACTCTTTGCTTCACCAATTTGTAGCTGATTTCTGCACGCTGAATACAATTATCTGCTTCCCTATCTCTTCTCTAAGTCTTCTGTCCTCCTCTTCACTGGCCCCATTCTTTTGATTTCTTCTCCCTAGGAGCATTTGTCTACATATGCTTCAGGAAAAGCAATACCTTAAAAACAAAAAAAGCAATACCTTGTCACACAAATGGGAACACAAGAACTGGCTTTAACCTATACTTGGTTAACAAAATGATAAGAGAGTTCATATTTAAAAGAAGAAAACAAAGAATTCATGAGGCAAGAAGTAAGGAAAAAGGGATATTTTTAGAATGTATTTTGTCTAAATATATTTGTATATTAAAACTAAAAAAGTTTTATTTTTACATATTTGTATATAAAAACTAAAACTATTACTTTCTTTAAAAAATTCAAAAGGAATAGAAAGTTAGAAGACCATGTTGTCCCAGCATGCTAAATAAAAGCACACACACACCCCTCCAAAAAAAAGAAAGAAAAAGAAAAATTACCTCAACTGGTTTTTTTACTTGAAAACCTTGCTCTTGTGCTTGTTAAAGAGATTTTGGAAAGCTTCTGGTTGGAGCATTTTAAATAAAAATGAGTGGAAATGTAAACCATCAGTTGCTAGCCTTGAGAATGTGAAGATCCAAGCAGGCAATAGCTGTTCTGAATTGTCTCTGGCTAGTTAAGAGCCTTATGACTTTCTTTTGTCAAGAGCCTGGAGCTGGCTGTGGATTCTGTGTCTCCCTCTCTCTCTCTCTCTGCCCCTCCCCAACTTGTGCTCTGTCTCTGTCTCTCAAAACTAAATTAATGTAAAAAATTTTGTAAATGATAAACAAAAACAAGAGAAAAATTATGAGATGTGAGATTTCCACAGGGTATGTACCATCAAGATTTTGTATATTAAAACATGACATTGCGCTGATTTATATGTATATACCACTGTACCAACAGACTGTGTTATCAGTTTCCTCTATTACAAAAAAAAATGTTATGGATTAATATTATTCTCATTGTAGAGAAGTCATAAGCAAAAACAAAGAAAAAAAAAAAACCCACCACAGTGGTTAATGATGTAAAAACCTACAAGATAATTAAGGGAATAGTTTGATTTTGGATACATTTCAGGTGAGTACTTGCTTCAGACAATTGAATATCTTTTTCTTTTTTACCCCTGATTCTATTGTTTATCTCATTACTAACATGATCAATTTCCAAACTTCAACTTCTGCTGATGTCAATGAAATTACACTTTTCTTGACTTCCTTCATCCCATACATTCATAATCCAAGTGGCATATGTTATCTTTCACTGAAAGTTTATACATAAGCAGTTTCTACTTGATGAATCTGACACTGATAAAGGCGTGGGCTTTTTAACCCATACAATAATGTTTTGTTAATTTTATCAACACTTTCTAAGATGAAGCAAAAATTTTCCTTAATTTAGGTTTCAAATGAAATGAGAAGCTTTCAAAGCAACAGCCACTACCAGAATTATTATTAAATAAATTCCTTAACTTGTGCCCTATGTTTTCTTCCTCTGTTTCTGATGCTGACGCTAAAAACACTCCAAATAATACATTTCCAGTTTGTTGATTTTTTTTAGGTTTATTAATTTCAGTACCCTCTTCAAATTCTCCCACTTACAATACACTTAAGCAGTAACATATTTATAAATATATTACAAGAATTAAAAGCCATATATATACTATATATATTATAATGTATAGTTTTATATGCTATTATATTGTAACACATGTTATTCACTGTACCACAGAGTGTGTCTATATCTATGGAAATATATTTAGATTACTAAAGCTCTGCCTCTCAAAGTATAATATTTCAAACACTAGGATCAATCTTTTTTTCCCCTGTATTTTTATCAATTGCCCCAAATATATTTTCTCTCGCTGTATATCTAGAACAGTATTTCTTTAAAAATTTTTTTTAATATTTATTTGTATTTTGAGAGAGAGAGATAGAGTGCAAGAGGGGGAAGGTGCAGAGAGAGAGAGACACACACAGACTCCCTAGATGCAGGCTCTAGGCTCTGAGTTGTCAGCCCAAAGCCCAATGCGGTGCTTGAACACACAAACCCGAGATCATGACCCGAGTTGAAGTTGGATGCTTAATGGACTGAGCCACCCAGATGCCCCAAGAAAATTATTTCTTACAGAATAGTTTTCTTTCCTGGATTTTCCTGGAAGCCCCAATTATATGCATTTCATTCCTAGAGACTCTCTGATAAATTAGCCACCTCCAAGGATCTCTATGATAAAATGTATTCTTATTTCTAGGATGTCTTTCCTGGCCTTTAGCACTTGACATGATCACTTTGTCTTTGGCAATGAAGTGTGCCATTTAGCTTCTGCTGTCCTGGAGTCGTGTCATCCCCACTGAAATTGGAGAATCCATCTCATTGTTGGCATCCCTTACAGTCATATCTGGCCTACCAAAGGAGACCAACCATAGAGTTTTTTAAGGATGCAGTTACTTCTCTTACTAATATTAATGTCTCAGTGAAGTAAATGTCCTCTAGGGTTTCTCATGGAACACATTAGAAGGCAGGTGTATACATGGTACATGATAAATCCAGTCCAACTTTACTGTCTCCATAAAGATTAGGATCCTTTCCTACACATCCTTCCAGAGAGGTCCTAGAATCACAGTCTCTTTAAATGTAGGCCAATATTGAGTCCAAGTTTCAATCAATCCAAGTAAGCTAACACAGTTGCATGAGCTAACACATTCAATTTTAATTTCTTATGAATAATATCAATAAATTTGTTGTTATATTCTGCCTTCCTTGGTCTAATACCTTAGAATCCATTCTCACACATGTTCTCTAGGCTTTTGTTGACATATATTAATAAAATGTTGTGATTTCTTTGGTATGTAAACTGTTTCTTCCTACTTCAAATCGCATAACTATTTGCCCTAGAGTGGTGATTCCCAACTGGTAGTGATTTTTCCCCAAGAGACATTTGGCAATTGTTGTAGACATTTTTTTTAGGTCTTTTTTTTTTCTAGGAGAAAGAGAGAGAGAGACAGCGTGAGCAGGGGAGGGTCAGAGAGAGAGGGAGTCACAGACTGAAACAGGATCCAGGCTCTGAGCTGGCAGTCAGCACAGAGCCCGACGCAGGGCTCGAACCCACGAACCGCGAGATCATGACCTAAGCGAAAGTCGGATGCTTAACCGACTAAGCCACCCAGGCGCCCCTGTTGTAGACATTTTTTTTATTGTACAGCTGGGGAAGGAAAAACTCCTGGTATGTAGTGGGAGACACCCAAGATATTGCTACATACCCTACAATGCACAGGACAGCCCACCTAAGAAAGAATTATCCAGCTCAAAATGTCAATAATGATGAGGATGAGAAAACCCAACATGGAGAATGCTGAGATTTGACATTAGTTTTGGGTTTAATGGCAATAGAGGGTAGTTGAGGTAGATTGTAATAAGAAGCATCCCCTTTCAAGGCATCTGTTCAAATATGATTATCACAAGGTTTTGAGACCAAGTTACTTTGACTGACAAGGGAGCCTCAGACGGCACTGTCTGTTCATTAAGATCCAACCAGATATCCCCATTTCAAGTTTCAGAATTTTATTTTTTTCCACCTTCACATGAGAAACTTAGCAAGTATGTGGATTTACCTACCATTATAATTCAGCAACTCACACAATAACATTTTGCATTTCATTTACACCAATATCAGTCATGTGGCTAACAAGAAATAATATATTTTTAGGAGAAACTCTCTGGTTATGAAGTTGTAAGTTAAGTTTAGAAATAATGAAGCTAAGATTGTTATTTTCTCTATATAAGTGCTCAAGTACACACAAAAATATTTCGTCCCACATTCTAGTCATTATAGGATTCATTACTTCCATCTGGTCAAGTGTAACAGCCACTCGAGTTCCCAAGAAATGTGCTTCAGTTGGCACTTCATTACAATCAACCACAGTTGGTAGCTTAATTAACTGTGATGCCATTATAAGTCATGGATTACTAGCATCCATTTCCCATTGACAAAAACGCTCAGCACTGTGCTAAAGCTCAAAGCCATAGTCAAACAATCTCAAAATCCCATCTTCAAGGGTCTACCTCCTGAGGCCCATCCAACTTCTTATACCCATTCTGAATCAGTCTGGGTCCAACCAGGAGATAGAAACAACGTAGTGATTCAAGCAAAAGTTTAATGTAAATAGTTACTAATCTATGACAAAAGATGTAAGAAAATGTATAATTCTTCTTAGGGAAACGGGGGGAGTACCTAAAGAATTTAAAACCTGGACTGAGGGCCTTTCCACAAGACTGTGGTAGAAAATGAAGGTACGGCTGCTGGTTTTGAGAGAAGAATTTAGAGTGGAGAGGCAGTAAACTGATACCAGGTACATCTTCTGTCCTCCACTGTCTCGTTTTTCCAGTCTTCTCTTTCCAATCATTTTTTTACTGAACCAATATTGTTGAACATGTATTATATCTCAGGTACTCTTCAGCTCTGGAGAAAACTCGCTAGACAAGAAAGACTCTGCCTTCGAGTCTTTCTATTAGAGGAGATAATAAACAAGGGGGAAAATCAAATAATATATTCTCAGATTATAATGTGAAGAAACTAAAGCAAATGAAATATCTTGTTTCTCAATAATTTTTTTAAAGAAAAGAAAGCAGACTAGGATGGTGAATGTGATTTAAGAGATATGATTATTTTATTTAAAATGGTCAGCAAAGTCTTTCTGAACAGGTAACTTTTGAGTAGATCTACTACTCACCAGCAGCACCTATCAACTAGCACTCTTCTAG
The DNA here is from genome assembly GCF_008692635.1 of Crocuta crocuta. Lineage (NCBI taxonomy): Eukaryota > Metazoa > Chordata > Mammalia > Carnivora > Hyaenidae > Crocuta > Crocuta crocuta. The sequence continues at coordinate 5,101,804 of NW_027531562.1, forward strand.
TTATCAGTCAAAAATCATAGTTGAGTCATATCAGCTTCTTCTAAAAAATCTTTCATGATTCATGTGTAGTTTAACCAGATCAAGACTACATTTCAATAATAAAAGTAGTCAGGACAAATCTCTAATTCTACAAGGGTAATGGTACACTAAGCAAAAAGATGGAGGGGCATCTGGGTGGCTCAGCTGGTTAAACGTCAGGCTCTCAATTTCAGCTCAAGTCATGATTTCACGGTTCAGTTGGTGGGATGGAGTCCCTCATGCTTGCAGTTGTTTCTCTCCTCTCTCTCTCTCTGCCCCTCCCCCACGTGCATGTCTGCCCTGTCTCTTCCTCTCTCTCAAAAATAAATAATTAAACTTAAAAGAAAGCTATAATGATGGAAGTCAAATTGTTTGGACTGCGTAAGCCCAGAGGAGGCTGAGGAAAAGTTTTATCTTAGTTGGTGCTTATGTGCCTAGGGTCTGTACTATATTAGGGAGACCAGATACCAGATCTATGGAAAGTTGCAAAATTCTAGACATTACAATAATGGCTTCTAATCTACTTCCTTTTAAGACTCCGTCAGATTCCTTATTTGATGGGTGGAGCTGAGTTTAAAGGTTTCAAGTGCTCAATCCTCTAGTGAGGTATTTGAACGTGTAAAATGGGAAGACATGTTTGAACACAAAAAAGAAAGGAATGGGACCTGACATTCTGAAAGTAGCCACTGTAGACTGCTCCAAGTGCTTATTTACTCTTCACAACATGTAATAGGTAGTGTCAACATTTTGCCCATGAGAAAACAAGTATTAGAATAAAATGTGTATTCCCCATTTCTACGTTTCCTTCCTTGCAATGATGTGACATACTAGGCAGAAAGATTTTCTTAATTTGATTAACAATTTCAGAAAGCTTACCTAGGCATGCCTTGCAGAGTTCTTTTCTTGTTTTTGCCTCTTGGGAGTTCTCTATGCCTTCCCATCTTATGTTTCACTTAGGTGGGGCATCCTATGGATCATTTCCTCTCGCCAGATAATATACTTCATTAATGGAAAAACTGTGTGCCCTGAAATGGTCCATCAGTGCCTGTGACTGGGATTCACTTCATAGTTTCATTTGTCATTCACATTAAGTTCTATCCTCCCACTGATACCCATTAGAGATAAAATGTTTTCATTTCCATCTGGTACTTCCTTGTTTACTCTTTTTTTTTTTTTACCAGAACCTGGAAAAATAAAAGTTGGTTCTTTACTGGTCTCCCACAGAGTCACAAATAGGAGATTATAAGAAATATAAGTATCTTGCCCAAGATCACATAAATTAATTGGTGCCAGCCAGGATTCAAATCCTATTTTTATCCTACCATAATTCTCAAAATATGTGCATGATAAATTAATATGTGCATGATAAATTAGTCCCTCCATGAAAAAAATCTATGATCAAATAAATTTGGGAATCATTACAAATTCCTCCTAGGAATTTGAACTGTATATCTGCATACTCAAGCTCTGAAAGCCCAGGATTTAAAGGGGAAAATATTTATTCATTTATTTATTTAATCATTCATTCATTCATTCATTCATTCATTTCTTTAACAAGTATATATATTGAACCCTGACCAAGTTCAGGGCATTCTAGACAAAAGAAAGAACATATCCAAGGGCTCCAGGGCAAGAAAAAAAAAATGGCTTGTTTGAAGAACTTACATTAGGCTGGTATGGCTGTCATGTAGCAGTGACATGAAAGCCATAAGGGATGAAGGTGCAGAAGCCAGCATGGGCCAGATTGCACAGGAATTAATGTGCTACCAAAACATTTTGGATTTTTATTCACAATAGAATCAGAAGCCACTGAAAGTTTAACCCAACATTAAACTTATTTGGCCACAATTCTCTTTATTTACATAATGCTTTAATAAATATACGCTTCTTTACACTTTGTTGACCCCTTTTCACTCCTAGAAATGGATAGTGATGGAGATAAGCTCTTTCAGGGTTGAGACCATCTCATAGTCACTGTAAACTCAGCATCTAGCATAGACCCTTCACATACTAATGGCTTGATAAATGATTTGAGGAGCGAATTAAAAGACTGAGAAGATGGAAAGTTACATTTATAAATGCTCAAAAAAACTTGCAATGTTTTATCCAGACATCTAGAAAATTTATGTTTAGAAAGCAAGACACAAGCTTTCACGTGTTTGCTGTGGTACTAGAAAATGAATTCGACTTAACTTGTAAGGCTCAAGAAGGTGTTATTAGGAGCAAGGAATGGTAGTTACAGAAAAGCAGACAATAGAACGGACTTGTCATGAGGTAGGAAATGTCTTATCATCTGTCTTCAAGCAGGGATTGTAAAATAATTATGGAGAATATCACAGCAAAGGCTGGATTGCATATGTTAAACGTTTCTTTCAACCCTAAGATTGTGAGGTTCCATTTGGAAAGAATTAGAGGAAGGAAAATGATTAGATGAAGAAGTAGGTGTTGAAGAAAGAACTTTTGTATGACAAAAAAAATTTTTTGCAATTAAGGCAGAATAAGGAGACTCATGTAAAAGAATGGAAAGCAAAGAAACTTTCAATAAAAGATGTCAGTATAAAGATATTCTTATTATACTCCTCATTCTGACACTAATACGAAGTTTTTAAAAGACTAAAAACTAGAGGAAAAATTTCATCACCAATAAAGCCTATAAAACTCCCAGAACTCCCAGTCAAAACCTACAAAATCTGTCAATAAAACTACAGAAACTCCCTTATAATTCATAGAATTTTACATTTTTTTAATACACAAGAAAGCCCTAAAAATAGAAAATTTTAAGAAGTGAGGATTGGGTTTGTGGAAAGGGAGGAAGGGACTTCTATTTTTCACTTTGTACCTTTCCCCATTCTTTGAACATTTTTAGGTAAAAATGTATACATTTTACATTTTATTTATTTTTTAAGTTTATTTATTTTTGAAAGAGAGAGAGAGAGAGCACGAGTGGTGGAAGAGCAGAAAGAGAGGGAGACACAGAATCCAAAGCAGGCTCCCGGCTCTGAGCTGTCAGCATAGAACCCAATGCAGGGCTCGAACTCACGAACTGGGAGATCATGGCCTGAACCGAAGTCGGCACTCAACTGACTGAGCCATCCAGATGCCCCTACATTTTACATTTTAAAAACAATTTCAGTAGGATAAAAGTGGGGGAAGTAAATTTTTACTGAATGTTTTCAAGAAGACATATCTCTGGGGTTATACATCTGAGTACATGGACAAATTAAGAGTTCCCCGAAGGGAAGAAAAAGGGTTGGCCAACATAGAATGTATTCTACCTCTACACCTTGAAATCCTATAAAAAACAAACAAACAAACAAGTTCCTGGAAACCTGAACTTCCAATTTGATGCATACCACTCTGTAGAGACAGCTGGAAGACACATGTGCTCATTAATAAAAGTATGACTCCCTCTAAAATAAGCATAAGTCCATGTACAAGTTTGTAGGAATAGGCTGAACAATAGCTGAGATTCTAACCTAATTATATCCTCTTCATAGCCTCTAGCATTTAGGTATGCAGCCTAGGAGTATCACCTTAACATGCTAATTTCAATGGAAAAAAATATAAATAAGTGGGGAGATACTTTCCCCAAATTCCTAGGTTCAAGTAGATTTTGCTGAGAATACATTTTGTCTTGTGTGAAATATATTATGTTGGAAATATCCTGAATCTTAAGCTATGTTTTAAAAGGAAAATTTCTTTTAATGCCACTTACAAGAATTGACCTGGAGCTATACAGAAGTAATTCCATTCGCCTTTCTTTTTTAAGAAATCTACATTCTACCCAAAGCATCTGTAGGCTACAGAATATTATCAGACAACTAATACATCCCAATCAGACTGAATTTATTTATAGACAACGTTCTTTTTGCAATGTTAGATGCCTCATTAACTTGATTCAGCTTGTGCATAGCAAAAATATTCCCTCCCTCTTCAGATTTTTGATAGAGTGAATTATAATTTCTTGTCTCACTCATTATAAACCTTTAGTTTGGAGGACATTTCAGAAATGTGTAGTGCCACTTATGTGAATCCTGGATTACTTGTCCTGGATTAATTAGGTGCTTTATTTATTTTTCTTTGGGAGGAATATGAAGTGGTATAGCGACCATTCTTACTTTTTACTTTGCAAGGAAAATAAGTTAAAATGTAATTCTGCTATAAAGCTGCTCCCAGGAAAAACAAAAAGTGGATTTGTGTTGGAGTAGATCCCATTATATACATTATTGTCAAGTTAATGGGATATAGATGGGATAGTTGGGGTTTTAAATCTCCTTATTTTTAGATATGTTCATCTGAGAACAAAATTAAGGAGATACTGTGAAAAACCAATACATGTAACCCCCATATAATGTTACACGCTTTCAGAATCTGAAAAATCCTTTTGAATATCACTAGGTTCTTTGAATTGGCTTGCACTTCAATAAGTATGGGGGGAAAAGATTTTTCTTTCCAAACTTTCCACTACGCCTGTTTCAGATTTATCATTTTTTAAACCAAATTTAATAGCTCAAAGAGAGATCAAGAAAAAGATAATAATTTTAAAAACTAACTTCTGTTTCTCTTAAATTCAACCTGACATGCTTTCATTGAATTTTCACACAATTAAATAAGAATACTTAATGTTTGGTGTTAAGTGGCCACAAATGATACTGGGAAATATTTCCACATTTTGTATTATTTATCTTTTTTTTTTAAATTTTTGAGAGAGAAAGAGACAAAGCGTGAGCAGGGGAAGGCCAGAGAGAGAAGGAGACACAGAGTCTGAAGCAGGCTCCAGGCTCTGAGCTGTCAGCACAGAGCCTGACGCAGGACTTGAACCCACAAGCTGTGAGATCATGACCTGAGCTACCGTCAGATGCTTAACTGACTGAGCCATCCAGACGCCCCTCCACATTTTGTTTTAAATAAAATAGCACTCTGTAAAGAAGAAAAAACAACTTTTCTTAAATTACAGCTGCAACTCTATGACTTCAGTGACCTGTTCTATATGCCCAGAGTATGGAATGTCCAATATCTATTGTTTTCATTGTCTTCCAGATGGTAGAGAACATACTTACTATCTAGTAGCTCTGATACACTCACAATTGTTTCAATCAAAGTTAATCATGTAACTTCAACAGCAGAAAGGTAGTTTCACTGCTGAAACATGAAAATATGTAGCAGAAATGAGAACACCTCAAGCAGTTTCAGAACTTCTGTCTTCAGTTGAGAGAAAATGTATAAATTCTTTCCATTCCATTCTGCAAAGGAGACTTCTTTTTTTTTTTACTCCTTTATTATATGTATTCTAAGTGAGCTGTTCAAAAGAAAGGATTAAAAGGGAATCTCTAAATATGAAATCCCCTATGTGACTGGGAAAGAAACTTATTTTTGTGATGTTTTTAAAAGCACCTCCATGCAATGTTTTGTCATCAAAGACAATGACATTAACTGGAAAGTTGTCTCCCTTCTAGACCACAACAGTCCTGGATCCATACTGTTTGATAAAAAATTCTGATTCTCACAAGAAGCTGGGAATTTATGTAGAAAAGTATGACCTACATCCATCAGAAGGAATACTGCTTTGTGATGGCAATAAGAATGGAGAGTTGAAAGAGTTTGTTTTTGTTTTTGTTTTTTGCCGCTGCTAAGGAAGAATTTTATTTATTTGTTTTTCTTAAATAGTTTATTGTCAAGTTGCTTTCCATATAACACCCAGTACTCATCCCAGCAAGTGCCCTCCTCCGTGCTGAAAGGGTTTGAAATTAAGATGGAGTTCCTAAACTTTTGAAATTGGTCTAGAATACCAAGTGTATGCCAAGTAGTACGGGTCATGGTTTAAGCATATATGGTTAGCCAGTTGATGAGCTGTCTTTTACAGAATATGTAAATGGAAAGTTATTTGTAAGCCAATGTTTTGGTCCTAGAGAAGCTGAGCTTACCTGACTATCAGGCTTTGAGGCTTCAGGGTACATATGGTAAGCCCAAACGAGCCACCATCTTCTATTCTAATCACAGTTAAAGTCAGCTGTGGGAGGCTGCCGCCCTTGAATGGTTTATAATCAGCTTGAGACATGAAACTGACTCACTTCTGGAAGTGTGGGGGCTGTTCTTTCACTCTTTTCAGTACATGAATGCCACCATAAAATAAGATTAAATGCCCTGGGGTTTTCCCCGCTGCTTCTCTTCCCTGTTTGTTAACTTTTCATGGTATGTGGGCTCATACTGTATTTATATTTTCTCAGCTTCAAATTATCTCACTCACAATTTTGCATTGGGCAGCCTGTTTTGCTATACTTCTAAAATAGGACATATTTTCCTATTATGTTATATTTTTATCACATTATTTTAAAGAGGTGAATACTTTAAACATAAATAGATATAATACTTAAACTCATTAAAGTTATAATGTCTGTCTCAGTGCCCCACTCCCTTCAATGTCATCTCTTGGGAGATTACTTGTGAGCTTCTTTCACATTGTCTAAAGGTAGCTGTAAACTTGTCCTCTAAAATACCATTCTTAGGGAATTACACTGCAATTACAGACTTTCTTCCTAAAGTTTCTACTTCAACTATCGTATTTTATTTCCTTCTTTTAAAGGTGAATTGGTCTTCTAAATTATGGGCATATCTTCTAGGATCTTACAGATATTTGCCTTATTTAGGTTACTGTTCCCTTGAATTTTGAAAAATCTTGTAAAGATCTTCCCCACGTAAGATGTTCTTGCCATGAATTTCAAATAATCTTCCTGAGAAATTTCACAAAGGTGAAAATCTGGCATGACGTTATTAGTCCAGGCATTATGCATAAAGGTGGTTAACTTATATCCATAATCTAGAAGTATAAAGCTTATTGATACCATGGAACAGAAAAACATATAGAGAGAGAAATATAAAGATATTTTCAAAATCTTTCTCTATCATGGACGCAAGCATATGCAAACTCTTTGAAGCCCCTAGTGTGCTTAGCACAGCACTGTTGCTAAGAAGTGTTAGACATGTATCAATACACATCTGTGTTGGCCCCACACTGGCTAACGTGCCATTAGTTCTTACGATGGTGGAAGAAGATGACAGGCTTTCTCCAAGTTCCAAGATTCTCTTGTCATTGGCATAGTATATTTACTTCTTACCTGGCCTGGATTAATTGTATCATGTGGATAACTATCTTCTGCATGCTTCTGAGTTTTGAAGTAGTCACTCAACTCTAACATCTCAGTCCCCTCTTCAATACTACCCTTGACATTCTCCTTTATTTTTGACAGCATATTCATCCTGATTATGCACTACATTACCAACATCCATCTGGGGTCTTTGATCCCATAAATGTAATCTCCTATCGCTGATCTTCCAGCATCCACAGTACATTCAAGATGTATGTTCCGTTTTGTAAATTGCAACTGCATAAAGGTGTTCAAGTATGACATTTAAGAAATATTAAACAATCAACAAGTTGACTCTTACCTCTGGTATTAATATAGCCATATGAATCAGAATTCTCCACTTCTTTCCTTTAAAATAATTGAAACTCAATTCAAAAAAAAATCTAAACTCTCACTTTTCCAATTTTGCCAAATTGGGAGATACTCTGAGTCTAGAGTTTCCAAATTGATGAATAGATTACCAAAGCCATGTGATTAAAAAAAAAAAGTTACAGAATCTTAGTAGGAATATAACCCTGTAACATTAAATCTCAAAAAGTTCCACTAAGAAAATATAAGCCCTAAAGGAAAGAGATACTCACTGAAATGCAAAAAAAAACTGTAATCCTAGGGGTGCCTGGCTGGCTCAGTCAGTTAAGTATCCAATTCTTGATCTCAGCTCAAGTCTTGGTCTCAGGATCATGGGTTCAGGCCCTGCATTGGGCTCCACACTGGGTATAAAGCCTACTTAAAGAAAAGAAAAAGAGGGGCACCTGGGTGGCTTAGTCGGTTAAGCGTCCGACTTTCGCTTAGGTCATGATCTCGCGGTTCGTGGGTTCGAGCCCCGCGTCGGGCTCTGTGCTGACTGCCAGCTCAGAGCCTGGAGCCTGTTTCAGTCTGTGACTCCCTCTCTCTCTGACCCTCCCCTGCTCATGCTGTCTCTCTCTCTCTCCTAGAAATAAATAAAACATTAAAAAAATTACTAAAAAAAAAAAAAAGAAAAAGAAAAGAAAAAGAAAAAGAAAAAAGCTAGAATCCTATTTCTGTTAGGGGTGCATGTACTGAGGTGAGCTGGACTATCCGCAATAACATTACCGGACCCAGTCTAGTTCCAAGAACAAGGAGACATGAATGTACAAAGAATAACACAACCACCACACATGCTCTGAAAATGTCTTCCTCTGGCATTTGAGTAGAAAAAAGACACTGTGTTGTGAAAACTGAGCAAACTTACAAATCTATTCTGACTGTTCTCCAGCCTAAGAATCACCTGCAAATAGTTAAGGAAATGCAAAATCAGTCAGTGATGAATAATAAAAAAATAAACAGCACAGACATTAAAAGGAGACAAAAAGTAAAAACATAGGCAACAGAGTATTCAGCAGGAAAAAAAATTACTACAGAGAAAATTGTAGTAGCAAAATATTTCGGCAAGAATTTTAAAAAAAGCAATAAACCAAACTCCTCTCTGAAGGAAGATGGAAATACAGAACTCAAAGAAGAGATGGCAAAACAATAGAAGGAAATAAATTGTAAGGTAACAGTATTTGAGAAAGAATTAGAAGGAAAAAACCTGTCACTGTTAAAGAAAGAATTTAGATGACTCTAAAGGATTACATTTCTACCATGATGAAGGAAACAGTACAGGACGTACCAGCCACCATTATCAGCTAGAAAAATGGGAAAATACAAATAACGTGTTTTTAGACATTGTACAACAGGCTCTAATCACCAACAGTAGAGAAAAAGTTAGGTGAGCTTTATAGTCAAACTAGATTTCTGCTTGGAAGAACTTGCTGGGCCATATTGTGAGGAAGTAGCTCCCAAATAGAGTTCAGTCATACTTTCGTAGTTTAAGGCAAAGAAGAACAGGGAACTATGTGTCAAACAATTTGCAGAAATTACAAAGGGGTGTGATAAGCTCAAGTTCCAAAAAGTCAGAGTGTAGATTCCTACTGACCACCTAGAACATTCAATAGAGACACCAAGAGAGCTAAACTAGGGCCTACTCTAAATATTGTCCCAAACGAACCCTACTAGGGCTTCAAAGAAAGCCCTAATTGGATAAAACTGAACTGTAAGTAACTTAACTGCCTGGCAGAACAAAGTTAGATAATAACAAATAACAATTTGAAGGAAAATTTAAAAACACAACATTCAGCAACATAAAACTTATAATGTACAGCATTTCAATAAGACATTGTTACACATGTGAGAGAGAAAGAAAACTAAATGCATAGTTAAAAGATAAATCAGTCAGGGGCGCCTGCGTGGCTCAGTCAGTTAAGTGTCCCACTTTGGCTCAGGTCATGATCTCATGGTTAGTGGGTTCAAGCCCCGTATAGGGCTCTGTGCTGACAACTCAGAACGTGGAGCCTGTTTCGGATTCTGTGTCTCCCTCTCACTCTGCCACCTCCCCAGTCCTGCTCCATCCCTCTCTCTCAAAAATAAACTTATTAAAAAAAAGATAAGTCAGTCAACACAAAAAATACCACAAATGATAAAGATGGAAAAATTAGCATAAACTGACTTTAAAATAAGTATCAAAAATATACTCAAGAGTTTGATGAGTAACATGAACATAGCAATAAAGATGTAACAAAACATGAAATACATAACAAAAATGTAAAACTTCTAGAGAAATATAATACCTGCAAAGACAAATTCCCTAGATGAAATTAACAATGAGTTAGGCATAAAACATTTTAACTTCTGTAAAGGAAAACAGTGTTTAAGATAAATAATAAAAGTTCATTTAAAAATTTAGGTAGAAATAAAATAAAATAAAAATTTTATGTACCATAAAAATGGTGGGAGGGAAATGGCAAAATATTATTTGAAGACACACTGCAATGAAAGTGTGTCAGTCAGAATCTAAACAGGAGAGAGAAACCACACAGTACTTTGAACAGAGTAAATATAATAGAAAGAAAATATATTAAAATCTGTTTGTTTTTTGAAAATAAAAACATGAAATATAAACCAGAGAACAATAAAATTAGTTATCTATATGCAGAGTAGAAAGAATCAGATGAAAGGGATACAGGGTAGAGTGCTGCTGTTCTGGGTATTCCTTTTTAAAATAGTTTCTATTTGGAAGTATTCTCCATAACCAAAAATTTAAACTAAATGAACACTTAACAAGAATGGGGGAAACACCTAAAACTAAATGCAACCCCCCAAAAAAATAATAACCCAAAAGTATTTCAAATAAGAGATATAAATACACTGAAGAAGGAAAATATAATAATACAAGTAATTTTTGAAAACAGTACTTTGACTATATACTGTAAATCTAGGGTAAGTAAAGAACTAACAAGAATTTTGAATTCTTCTTAGTACATATGTTATTCTGTGTATAGATAATTGAACAAATGAGTTAATGTTGTTGTGAGTCAGGGTTTTCCGTGGAGAAGAAGAGAGATACAAATATAGAAAAACCCTGTAGGTTTGGTTTGCAATTGAAGGCATCAGTATGCACTCTTAATTTCACGTACGCATGCATATCATAGCTCTGTTGAAAGGGTCTGGAGACAATAATAAACCAATAATGAACATATCTCCTACCACAAAAAATCATCAAAGTGGGCCAAGAAAAGTACAGATTAGTCTAGAACATCTTATTGTGTAAGGGAGATAATATTTTAAAAAAATAGATTGAGAACAAATGTCAAGAAGACACAGAAGCTAGGCTATAGGGTCTCCTGTTTGCCAAATATGGAACGATTTGAGAATCAAAATGAATAAATAGCAATGGAATATAATCCAATGGTTAAAATAGAATATATAGGTCCATACTGGTTAAAGATGATAGATAGATGATAGATTGATAAATAGATGATAGATAGGGAAAGAGAGATAGATGATAGATAGATAGATGATAGATAGATAGATAGATAGATAGATAGATAGATAGATAGATAGATAGATAGACAGATAGATGATAGATTGGGAGGGAGGGAGGGAGAAAGGGAGGGAGGGAAGGAGGGAGAGAGGGAGGGAGTGAGGGAGAAAAAAAGTAGAGACAGACAGACAGGAAGAAAGTTATCTACATTACAGTAAGATGACACCACAAATACAGATAGTATAGGAGTTGGAAAATTTTTATTTTGCAGCCCTCATAGTTAAGAGTGGTTCAAATAAGAATCATCAATGGATGCTGAATCTAGAGGTAAAGTTACGACAAGGAGCAGAATATTTACATGGCTCTTAAATGCCTCCCTGCAGAATGGTTTATTGGTTGTGAGAAGAAAATAGTAATCATGCAATGGGGGAAACAGGTGATCAAAATTAATAACAAGATGGATCTGTGAATATGATACCATGAAAAGGAGATCTCTTCTGTTGTATTCTGTGTGTGCTAGGGATGCACAGCCTGAGTCTAATCATAAAGAAAAATCACACAAATATAAATTGAGGAATATCCTATAAGATAGGCTAACAGGTCAATGTTATGAAAGATTGAAAAAAAAAAGTCTGGAGTTGCCTGGCTGGCTCAGTCAGTAGAGCATGTGACTCGACCTCAGTGTTTTGAGTTCAAGCCTCACAGTGAGTGTAGACATTACTTAAAAATAAATTCTTAAAAAAAGAAATCTGAGGAAGTTGTTTCTAGCTTAAAGTAAACAAACAAACAAAAAAGACATAGAAATTAAATATAATACATGATCCTCGACTGGATATTTTATCAGTGTTAAAAAATACTATAAACTCAGTCAGAAGAGCATGGGACTCTAATCTTAAGTCATAAATTTGAGCCCCCATGCTGGCTACAGAGATTACTAAAAAGATAAATAAACTTTAAATAAAATAGTATAAAAGGCCTTATTAGGAACATTTTTAAAACACACAAAAACATTCTATCAAAATTAAGTTTCTTAAATTTGATAACTAGGTTTACATAAAATAAAATATTTTTCTTAAGAAATAAACACTAATTACTAAACTTTTAAAGGAGGAAGGGGCTTAATATATACAACCAACTCTCAAATGAGTTGGAAAAATAAATCATACATATATATGAGAGAGAGAGTGTGCATGAGAAAGGTGAAACAGCAAATGTAGTAAACTACTAAAAATTTTAAAATGGATGGCTCCATTGGTTAAGCGTCCACTTCTTGTTTTGGCTCAGGTCTTGATCTCACAATTTGTGACATGGAGCCCTGGCATCGGGCTCTGTCCCGACAGCTTGGAGCCTGCTTGAAATTCTCTCTCTCCCTCTCGCTTTGCCCCTCCCCTGCTCACATTGTCTCTCAATCTCTGTCTCTCAAATAAATAAACTTAAAAAAACAATAATAAACATCAAAGCCATGAGAATGGCTCTAGAAACCAAATCAGCAAATATGAAAAACTATCTAGGCATGTTCTGCACTATTCTTGTAACATTTCTATAAATTTTAAGTTATTTCAAAATGAAAAAAAAACTTCAATTGTTGGTTTAAGTATGTCATTTACAAGTATATAGTGAATAATATAGCCGTTAATGTAGCAAACAATACTATGGTAACAATATAGTAAAACTAAAATATATAGCTTGAAGTGAGATAATAATTGATATATAGGGTACTTACACAAAATTCCTTATCTTTCTTATTAATTATTTAATAAATTATTGCATTAAGTTTTATATCAAGGTCTAGTGTGATAAAAGTCTGTTTGGTGAAGTTGAGATAATAAAAATCAAAACAAAATATTCAAAACTGGTGGAAAGGGATGCTGTGGAGAGAGGTAGGAAAGAGACTTAACCTTAAATAAACAAAACATTAGCAACACACACACACATTATTAAATAGAAAGGTTTAATCACGTAGTGCATTCAAAGTCTGCAAGTAGTCACTATCAGAGCTATGGATGCAGAAAATGGTAGTGACAAATAAGTTACAAGCAATGAGAACTTATAAAGCAACTAAGGGAGAAGAACAGGAGACACAGGACAGATATACAGCATCAGTTTTGTTTTGTTTTTTTTTTAATAAAACCTGAAATAATGGACACAGCTTAAGCTACTTTCACATTTCCTTTACTCTTGGTGAGACTGAACCAGACCAGCAGATCTAGAAGATTCACTGGAAATAAAGATTGAAGCACAGTCTGGTTTGGTGAATGAAGTAATGGGATCCAATGGAGTGTTAGTAAAGCTTGGTTTATATAACCCTTTTATTTTAGAAGAGTTTTAGATTTCCTGAAAAGTTTCAGAGGAAGTACAAAGAACTCCCATATAGTTCCTATTATTTTCCTATTATGAACATATCAGTATGGTATATATATGTTGCAATTAATGAACAGATACTGATACCTTATTATTAAGTAAAATCCATATTTTATTCAGATTTCCTTATTGTTTGCCAAAAGCTCTTTTCTATTTCACAATTCCACCAAGACATCACATTAGTTGTCAGATCTCCTTGGGCTCCTCTTGGTTGTGACAGTTGTTCAGAGTTTCCTTGTTTTTCATAATCCTGACAGACTGGAGGAATACAGGTTTGTTCAATGTCCTTCTAGTGGGATTTGTCTAACGGTTTTTTTCATTACACTAGGGGTATGTGTTTTAGAGAGGAAGATCACATGGGTAAAGTGCCATTCTTATCATGTATCACGAATACATATTACCGATATGACTTGTCACTGCTTATGTTAATCTTGGTCACCTGGCTCAAGTAGTGCTTGTCAGGTTTCTCCACTGTAAAGTTACTCTTTTTCCCTACCTTTTCATTCTGTACTCTCTGGAAAGAAATCACTATGTGTAGTCCACACTTAATGAAGTAAAGAGTTATACTCCATCCCCTTGAGGGTACAGGTGTAGACTCTCTATATAAATCATTTGGAATTCTTCTCCACAGGAGATTTGTCTATTAGCTTCCAACTGTTGGTTTACTCAACCATTTATTTATGCCAGAATGGATTCATGGAAATTGACCTTGTACGTTGGATTATAATTCAATGCTACTTTATTTTGATGCTCAAATCATGTCAGCTTTCACCATCGGGAGCTGTTTCAGTTGGTTTCTGTATACTTTTGACATACTGTCATCTGTGTGTGTGTGTGTGTGTGTAAGGAGTACTTCCTTACTTTCTGACACTATAAGGTTCTGCAGGCACATCTTGTATATTCCCTGTCACAGCCCTAGAATCATCTATTTCTCCAAGAAGCCCTAGTTCCCTTAATTGGAGAATGGCTCTAGAAACCAAGATCTAAGTGTTAGGTGTGCTAAGTGTCCTTGTTGCTACTAGGTGTCCTTGCTTCTAGGCTCTTTTATCGAACAGAATAAGGAAATACATGGGGGTATATTAACTTTTATGTATACATATATCTCTAAGTATTTCTATATGTATCCTTCTGAGTCTATATTAAGCTAAAATGAGTTTATGCTGATGTCTCCCACTCTATTTTGTTACTCAATGGATCGTTCTAGCCTTTTTTTTTTCTTTTGTCTGTATCCTCCAGCTTCAAGAATGAGAAAGCTGGTTTCCACCATCTGCCATTCATCTACTTAACTGTTCAATTCTAATGTATATGTATAGTGGCTTCAGAATTGTTAGCTCATACCTCTATGGAAAACAAATATTAACTGAAGCTATATTTGTTTATGTGCCGTTCCTTTGCTTCTGGTCTTACAGAGGCCACTCATTTCCAAACTTACTTAGGCCAGAACCTTTTCTCCCTATCCCTGCAGTGAGGTTGTGTTATTAATGTCATATAATTAGATTGTTGTGTGACCGTATGTCTTCCATTCTGAGGTCTCTCAATCTACTAAACTGTTTTTTTATTTGCACACACTAAAATTCATTCTGGTGCTATAAAAAGTCCTATGGGTTTTGACAAAGGCAAAATATTGTATATCCATCACCCTGGTGTCATATGTAAACTTATCTTCACAAACCCCTGCTTCTTGACCTAAACCAGCCTGCCTGCAAGCATCATCGATGGCCATGCCCTTAAAAAAATAATTACCCTTTAAAAAAGTTCTAGGGGACACAATCCCCCTGCTTTCAATTTGTCACACTCCCCAACCCAAATCTCCTTGGCTTTCTTTTTCCCCTACTCCCTCAACCCCCACTCCCAGCTACCTGAATGTCTTTAAGAAAGGTTTTTCCTGGGGCGCCTGGGTGGCTTAGTCGATTAAGCGTCTGACTTTCGCTTAGGTCATGATTTCACGGTTAGTGGGTTCGAGCCCCGCGTCGGGCTCTGTGCTGACAGCCAGCTCAGAGCCTGGAGCCTATTTCAGTCTGTGACTCCCTCTCTCTCTGACGCTCCCCTGCTCACGCTGTCTCTCTCTCTCTCCTAGAAGTAAATAAAAAACATTAAAAAATAAAAAATAAAAGGTTTTCCCCCTCTCTGCATCCACACTGTAGAACTGTATGAACAGGCCAGATGAGCAGTAGAATTTTCCAAAAAATAACTTCACCAACATGTCCAGTGATAGGTAAAGATCCAATGATGAGAGGCCCAGAACTGGCAGTGGTAGTTCAGATGCACATCAGAGAGCCTGAAGGACAAGAAGAAGGAAAATCTCTGTCACCAAACAGAAAAAACAAAACAAAAAACAAAAGCGCCATACTCTCTAGGAAAATCACTGCTAAATTATCCACCACTTGTGTGAAAAGACTTCAGAAGGAACTAACCGAAGTCATCCATGTTCCTTGCCATGCTGGTCCTAAAGCAGATAACATTTATGAAAGGAGATTCATTATACTTGGCCCACCTGGCTCTGTGTGTGGAGGTGGTGAGGTTTTTCTGGATATCACATCTTTATGTGATTATTCATGTAAGCCACCACTGAAAGTTACTTTCCACACCAGAGTCTGTCACTACATCAACAGTCAAGGACTCATCTGTCTCTACATCCTTAAAGACAACTGAAGTCCCACTTTGACAATTTCAAAGATTTTGCTGCTGACTTGTTCCCTCTGACAGACTGCAACTCTGTAGATACTCCAGTTGGAAGCATAGCTTCTCTGTATTTGAGGAAGAGAACAGAACACAAAAAGCGATAGGCAACCCAATTCACATACTTTCTATTCAATGAGAACGAACAGAGACACATTCTCACTGTGCTGCAAATCTTGGGATTTCCTTTAAAGAATTTATTTTTAGGTAATCTCTGCTCGCAATGTAGGACTCGAACCTACAACCCTGAGACCAAGAGTCGTATGCTCTACCAATTGACCCAGCCAGGCATCCCTGTGCTGCAAATTTTTATGTCCTTTACAATATGGATTTCTGTGTTGCTGGGGAGGAAAAAATTTTCCTCTACCATTCTAGCTTTTTGGCTGGTCTAACAATCAAATTAACATAAAAGAGATTGATGGGAGAAAAACAAATTTAATACATACAAATGGAGATCACAGAAAACTATGAGATGGGGAATAAGTCAGTCAGTTGAGGCTTATATGCCATCTTGAGTAAAGGAATGAGGTAGAGGCTGGGAGCTTCAAATGGGAGGAAGATGATTCATAAGGAGAGCAAATGTGTAGTAGTTAGATGTCTGTCCTGCCATATGGACAGGTCATTCAGATACAAAAGATATCCCTTGGTAAGAGCTCTTTCTCTGGACTAGGCCCCTTATATAAAATTTTTTGGGGGTAGTTTAAGGGATAAGTAAAAGGTTTTCTTGAGTTTCTGGGTCTTGATTGCCTTTGCCTCAAAATAGCCCAGATGCCAAAGTGGCACATTTTGGGGAGACTTGTTCTGAACCCTTTCAGTGTATATAATTCTATTCTCTGCTTTTATCCCTTGGAGACAGAAAGATTCCCCTAAAGAACAAATACTATCAAGAGTAGAATTTTGTAGGGATGCCTTGGTGGCTCAGTCAGGTAAGCATTCAATTCTTGATCTCAGTTTGATATGAAGGTCATGAATTCAAGCCCTGCACTGGGCTCCCCACTGGGCATGAAGCCTATTTAAAAAGATAGTAGAACTTTGTAGCTGTAGTTTTGCTTGAAATGTCTACTTCAAAGTCATCCTCCTTTGGGATATTAAAATGAAGGGGTGCTACTCAACCAGTTAAGTGTTCAACTCTTTATTTTTGCTCAGATCATGATCTTAAGGTTCTTGAGATTGAACCCTGTGATGAACTTTGAGCTGACAGCACAGTAATAAAAATAAATACGCTAAAAAAAAAAAAAAAGAAAAAAAAAAAAAAAAACAACAACAACAAGGGATTTTACCCTTTATAAAATACAGGGTCTAAAACTATATTGTAATTGCTTCTTGCATATTTCTAACCTCATGAGAGCTTACCTATATTACCATGAATACCCATGCTCAGCACATATCTAGCACATATTAGAAACCCAGAAACCATTTCTGAATAAAGATATCAATCCCAGTTGGTCTTAATTGAAATAACCCATACATAGTTTTCATCCTAAAATTTTTCTGAAATTCAAGTTTTTTAATTAGAAAGCTAACTAAAGCCTTAAGATTCAATATCTGTTTTATAGGTATATTTATGGTTTAACCCATTCATTACTAACTAGCTCTATATAGTCCTACTAACTCAGAAGGGATTCTGCATACACATAATGAATTTTTCACCATGGCTTTGCCTATATATTGAAAATGTGAACAATTTTTTAATGGCCTAGAATTCCTCTTTAAAAATGTTACAAGAAATTTTCAATAAGGAAATCATACATTTTTATATCCAAAACAGAAAATGTTCACAAATTTTATTTCCTACAATTTGGAATATGTTGTATCTATAGGCAAACAAGGTCAAGCTTATAATTTTCATAAATGTAATTTTGCAAATTTCATAAAAGCTAAAACTCCTTTTACTTAATGTAATGAACAGGTGATGGTGACATGCATAATGCAATTTTCACAAATGAAAGTAAATGTAAGTTCATATTTCTGTATTCAAGAAAAATATGAACTAACTCAATAAAGATGAGCAGTATTAACCTTAAGGAGTTAATCATCAGAGTGAATGAGGGAAAATAGTATAATTAGCAATATATGAAGGTAGTCATTAAGGTGAACCAAGGCACATAATATAGTTTGCAATATAATGTAAACAAAGCCAAAGTTCCCATAGCAACACAAACTTTTCTTCAATGTACACATACTCTATTTTGGATTACCAGTTAGAGTTCTAATATATAGTTTCTTGTGCACATGTATAATAAGGGTATGTCAACATGATGGTGAGAACAATAAGTTTTATATTTTCAGATTCAAATATATTTAAATTTCCAAGCCTCACACTTAATTTTCTATATGTTTTACAACTCCTAAAATTTTTCTGGCATTTCTATTGATGCTGTGAAATTACACTTCTCTCATCCATTGCAATGTTTTTAAGTACCTTTATTGCTTAATCTTTTATTTTTTAGGATATGTATATATATATATACATATATATATAAAATGCATTGTGTGAAATTAAATTTTTAACATTTTGATGATTACATCTAGAGGCAATAAAAGATTATGTAAATATTAGGATATCTACTAGCCAGCCCTAAATTATTTCACTTAACAATAAAATAGTAACTACCATAAAATGATATTCTTTGCTCATCATGGACAGTGTACTGAGTTATTCTTTCTGCAGGGAAAATTTTTTCCTTCTGCAATTCTAGCTCAGATAATCCAGTCTATTATAGCTGTATCTTTACTTTCTTTTTCTTCTTTATAAAACAGAGCTGTTTAAACATTTACATCTACAAAGTGCTTTTCAATCATTTGTATACTAATTCTCATAAGATTTTTGTGAATGTGTCAGATGGGCGATAGCTACAATTATTTATATTTTATGTATGGAGAAACAGGCAAATACCTAAGGTTGTATAACAGAACACGTAGACAAAGCAGTTACTCAGCCTACCAACTTTAAGTCTTATATTATTTACGTAGGCAGAAAAGTCAAGGGGAAATCTTGTGTTTTATTTCATATTCATATATTTTTTCACCTAAAAACAAACCCTTATTCATTTTTGTTAAGAACTAATAATCAAATGTTTAACATATTCTGGAGAATCCTAGTGACTCTTTCAAAGAGCAGTTCAACTCTTTGAGGTTTAAATTATTAATAGATTTTACTCAAGGTGAAATGGAAAAGAGTTTTAAAGCAGCTTGGTTTTACTAATCTATCTTTCCTCAGTTCCAAGGCCCTCAAGTATTTATGTGTTTTGAATTATATGATGATAGGAACTGAAGGCTCTACCTTTAACTAAAGATTAGTATGAAGTCTCAAAATTAACCGTTTGGAATTCAAACTCTCAGTGGTGCCTAACGAGCATCTGACCTACAAGAGATAATATTATTTTCTTATAATATGAATAGGCAGAATAAAAATATAAAAATATCACCAGCTTTCCAGAAAAAATATGTTTGCATCCTTCTATTAGTTAAAATGTATTTGTTTGGTCAATACATATATAAGAAGTCCAAGAAACTGAAAACCAGGACAAGGGTTAAAAGTCCTCTTCAGTTAAAAATGAGGCAAAATAAATAATAGTAATAAGGAGCATAGATAGCATTAAGATTTTAGCATTTTCTATCACCCAGACATGTTCTCATTGTGGTACAATATAAATGGTTTCATTCATGTGTCAGGATATAAATATTAAAACCAAGATGTCCAGTTTCAGGGAGAAAAAGTCATCCCTTTTGAAGATCATGATAAATATTCAAGTTTTCCTTCATGAAGGTAATATTTTTTTATCTACGTCAACATACTTTACCATTTTTAAACTTTTCTCATCATATTTTTGACAGCAGGTTTTCCAATTTTGACAGCTCTTTAAAAGTAATTTTAACAGCCGAGTGATTTCTCTTCTAAGCAAAGTCAGATTATGTGAAATGTCAATGTAAAAACTATACACTCTGACACATAATCATTTTTAGTTGAATTTACTTATTAATTTTGCTTGCTATTACTAATAAAACATAAGTGCTTAGCTAATTGTATTGCTTTTTGAAATGTTTTAAAGGTATTAAAACTGTATCCTTTTCACTACAAAATGTCTCATTTTATCACAATTAGTTTCCTTTCCGAAAATGGAGAGGAGGGGGAAGTAGTAGCAGGACTAGGTAGATAAAAGACAATTGAGAGACTGAGTAAAGTGGCTACTGTAAAGTGGAAATACAAGCCTGCATTGGTTATATCATCATGGAGGCATATCTGAACCCCCTAGGGACCTCATACAAAATATATGCATGTCCCTTCTCCCCTTACTTATGCAGCCCTATAGCTCAACTCCCATTGCTGAGATTCTGATATACTCCCAGGGCAGAAGGATAGAGAATGTCTTTTCACTTACCCACCTGATTGAAAATCTCTGGAAACAATTTAAATAAGAACTGACAATTTTATTGACTGAATTAATCCAGTTAATTTCCTCAGTCCTTTATTTCATAATCAAAGTGTTGCAGGAGGTGAAGTAATTATCTGGCAAATATAAATAAATCGGTTGTCAGTTGAAAACTTCTCTTCTTAGTATTTTCTCTAATCTCCTCTTCCCTGAACACTGTACTTTGGCGGTTGAAAGCTTTTTTTCTCCATAGAATGACTTTGTCAGAACTTTAAAGAAAAAATGTTTTACAGAAAAGGATTTATTTGTTAGTTAATGATTCCCCACCATGTGTTAACTGCCATTTGACCACAATTCTAAGTGGAAGGAAGATGTCATCTAATGTGTATCAAAAGAAATTCCAATAAAGCTAGCAAAAATTAGAAAAGTCCATTTTATGGGGCAAATCCATTGAGCCATATACATTGTCTAAGCAATTAAGTTGGATTTTAAACTCTCCTACATTCTCCATCATTGTAGAATTTGTTCCACTTCACTGTGAATGAGTAGACATGCCTGAGAGGAATTAGGAGAACTAATTATGTTTTGTAGTATAAACAAGTAAGCAAACAACAGTCAGAGTCATAAATAGGATTCAACAGCTCAATAGTATCACTCAGTACAAAGTGGAAAACAATGGAGAAATAACAAAAATAGTGATAAAAAAATATTTCCTAACAGCCTACCAGTCAAGTGTAGAATAGAATAGAGCCTTTCCAGATCATGTCTCAAATAACTGACCTTCTAGGTAGCCTTTCTCAGGAAGATGTTGAAGGACCTGCTTTATCAATTCAAAGAAAGTGAGTTAATGAAGTCGCCTCTAGCAATCCACAACCAGGGACTCCAACTCAGGAAAGAGACAAAGGTAACATTCTGAGGAGTGGCCAAATTGTTTTACACAGTGACTGTACCATTATACCATTCCCCCAGCAATATATGAGAGTCCCAATTTCTCCACATGTTCATCAACACTTGTTATTGTCCACCTTTTTTATTTTAGCCATCTCCATAGGTGTGAAGTAGTATCTCATAGTGGTTTTGATTGGCATTTCCCTAGTGACTAATGTTGGGCATCTTTTCAGAGGATTATTGGCCATTAGAATATTCTTTTAGAGAAACATCTAGTCAAATCTTTTGTGTGTCTTTAAATTGAGTTACTTTTTGTTGTTGAATCATAAAAGTTTTTTATATATTGCAGATACATGTCCTTTATTATATATGTGATTTATAGATATTTTCTCCAATCTGTGGGTCAGAGTATTCTTTTAATACAAACTTATTATATTTTTAAGATAGAGATAGGAGAAGTGATTGTTGGGGGTGGGGAGGAATATTGATTCACTTGGCAATTATCTTGCACTTGAGACTAGAAGAAGAGCAAATCTAGTTCTTGCAGTTGAGTAATATGCTTGTTTCATATTGTGTAAATAATATGAAGTCGGTGAGATATGAAGTTTGAGTGCTCCTCAGTTTCTCCACATTCCCTACTCTGTGTCCTCTACTTTCTACCCCTTCGGCTACAAATGCAAATAGGAAGCTGACACAGATAGCAACTGAACATTATTTAAAATGCTATTATAATGACAAAAACTGAAGAGTTAATAGAAACAAACTTGACAAATCAGGCTTCTGCAAATTGGCTTTTGGGAAAAGGATCTCCTCAAAATGTCCTAGAGGAAGACAACTTTGCCACAAAAGATATTCTCAAGTTTTTAAAAGAAAATAAGAATCTAAAAAGATAAAGATTTTTGTAAACGAAAGTACCCAAAACCTAGGTCAGTGTGATATGCTTGTTCTGTGTTAATAGAGTGCATTTATCAGGTGATGGTTCTTGAAGACCTTTTGAGTCTTACCAGCACAGGCAGTAGAAAGCAATGCTATGTTGGGGCGCCTGGGTGGCTCAGTTGCTTAAGCATCCGATTCGTGTTTCAGCTCACATCATCATTTCATGGTTCAGTTTGTGAGTTGGAGCCCTGCATCATGCTAACAATGTGGAGCCTGCTTGGGACTCTCTTTCTCTCTCTCTCTGCTCTTTCCCTGCTGGTACACACACTCTCTCAAAAGAAATTAATAAATAAACTTAAAATATTTTTAAAAAGAAAGCAATGATATGTACATACGTACCTATATTCATTATTAATTTTACTACATAGAATTGCTTTCAACACCATGTATTAAATATGTATTATGCACAGACACAAAGTGCAAACATGAACAAAACAGAAACAGCAGCTATTTCATACTCTCAGGAGACTCAGTGTAACTAATTATGTTCTATTCTAGAGGGCAGAAGTACCTAGAATTCTAGACCATCATTAAATATTTGTTCATATTTTAGCCATTAAGTTTTGTAAGACGTATGCAACACAAAATAAGACAAGAGCCCTGCCTTCAATTCGTTTGAAGTCTATTTATTATGAGACTGAAAAATAAACATTCTCACCAGTGTATGGTGTCATGATAGAGGAAAGTATGATCCTTAACCCCATTTGCAGAAATGGAAGTGATTAAGAGAAGATTTTATCAAGAAAGCAACATCTAAGCTGAGACTTCAAGGACAGAGACTGAAAAGTTGAAACAGAAGTAAAAGCATATTGGGCCAAGGGAAAAGTAGATACTAAGAACCAGAGGGGAAAGACATAATCACACATTTCTTCTGATTGTAATTTTTAAAATTCCAGAATAGTTCATTTTAAATTATTCTCATTCATCCATAATGAGTTTTATAAATTTTATAAATAGCCACTAACTAGCATTTTCAAGTGGGAAATCTAGGAGATATAAGACCAAACTATCATATGCCTGATGGCAGAGCCTCTGAAATTAACAAGTGCAATAACAGAGTCGGCAGGTCAGACCAGAAGACTCAGATAATGAATAGACATTATTAATTGTTTCCTCATTTCATCAGACATGATACAATTTGTAAATAGTTACAAAAATTTAAAATTTAATAAAATGTTTTCTTTCCACAGCCTTTTCTAAATTATTCATGTATTCACTCATTCATTAACAGATACTTCTCAACCTTATCTTAGGGCATGTTTTAAGCATTGGAGATTGATCATAGACAAAATAAGATGAAAAAAGACAAAATCCCTTGACATCATGGAGCTTGCATTCTAGTGGGAAAGATAAACAATAAATAAGTTATATAAGTAAAATATATAGTATGTTAGCTAAACAGTAACGGAAAAAAAAAAGCGGGGAGAAGTCATAGGAATCATGGGAGAAGGGTTGAAATTCTTGATAGTAGAGTCTGGGAGGGACACATTGAAATCTGTGTAAAGGAGGTGGGGCATAGATGTACCGTATCANGGGGGGGGGTGGGGAGGGGAAGCTTTCCCAGCAGAGGGAACAGGAAATGCAAAGATCCTGTGACAGGAGCTTTTTTGGTACCTTTGAGCAACAGCTGGTAGGCTACAGTGACCAGACAGAGTGCTTGAGGAAGAGAGGAAGTGATTATGAAGTCAGAAGGATAAGGAGGGGCACAGGTCATGCAAGGCCTTATAATCTCGCAAGAATTTTGGCTTTTAGCCCAACTAAAATAATTAAACAGTAGGAAGTTGAATAGAAAAACGAGATTACCTGAGTTAGAGTTTAACATTTCCTGGCTACCGACTGAGTAAAATCATTGAGAAACAAGGGCAGAAGCAGAGGCAGCTGTAGTAATACAGGTGAGATATGATGAATCGCTGGACCCAAGTTGTGCCAGTGAGGGTGGCAAGGAATAGATGACTTTGGACACATTTTGAGAATAGCACCTACATAAATTACTGACAGATTGAATGTTGTACGTGGAAGAAAAGTAACAGCCAAAGGCTAGGCTAAGGAATGTTATTTTGTGTAATTAGTAGAATGGAGTTGCCTTTCCCTGAACAGCAAAAGAATGGTGAAGAGTAGGTTATGGGAAAAGACCATGTGTGGACACATTAAATTTAAGATGTATATTTGCTATCCAAGTGGACCTATCTTCTGGATAGCTGTAAATAATGTAATTCACAAAAGAAATCTGAATCAGTTGTATTTATATGCCAATTTATTTTTTAATTAAAAATTATTTAATGTTTGGGGCACCTGGGTGGCTTAGTCGGTTAAGCGTCTGACTTTCGCTCAGGTTATGATCTCTCGGTTCGTGGGTTCGAGCCCCGCGTCGGGCTCTGTGCTGACAGCCAGCTCAGAGCCTGGAGCCTGTTTCGGTCTGTGACTCCCTCTCTCTCTGACCTTCCCCTGCTCACGCTGTCTCTCTCTCTCCTAGAAATAAATAAAAATATTTTTAAAAAAATTATTTAATGTTTGTTTACTATAGAAAGAGAAAGACTATGTGAGCGGGAGGGTCAGAGAGCAAGGGAGGCACAGAATCAGAAGCAGACTCCAGGCTCTGAGCTGTCAGCAAAGAGCGGGATGCAGGGATCAAACCCACCAACTGTGAGATCATGACCTGAGCCGAAGTCTGACCTTACCCGACTGGGCCACCAGTCTGATTTATATATAATGTTAATTTATATATAAAATTTTTATAGGTTTACATACAATATATTTATACATTTTACATATGAATATATTTTATATAACATTATTTGTATGTTTTTATATTATTGCTATATTAAACATAGATTTGTATATTAAATCAGCATATCAATGGCAATTAAAGCCTTAAGAGGTAAGTTCAACGAGGTAATTATTAAGGATCAAAAAAAGACTTGATGTGAGTACTAAGCCCAGAGGCACTGTGATATTTAGAAGTCAGGGAAACTGGGAGGAAATAACAAAAAATCTGAGATGGCACTGCTACCAGGCTGCTGAGGTCCTGTCCCAGATGTACTGAAGATTTGGAGCCCTGAGACCAGAACGAGGAGATAGAGGTTACTGAGAAGGTTAAGTATTAGTACAGTACACTTTCAAGACAGAAATTGGGCTGCTGCCAGAGCAACTGTGGGAATGGTGAGGAGAAGCACTAGCCGCATCTTTTTAAGCCTGCTTTCTGCATACGTAAATTTGGCTATGATTGACATTTTTGATTGACAGCTGGTGGTTATATAACATTTTGGCTTCAGTGCCATGTGCCCACCCATGATGCATTGTGTTATCATTGTATTTCTGTATGTATTGTATATTTATGAGTTTCTAATGAGCTTTGGCTGTGGCCTTAAGGGCAAGCTGCACCTTTTAGGGGTTATGCTCTGGTCTTAGAAGTCGCCTTGAGGCTTTTGAGCCAGCTCTGTGTCTTTTCTGTTGTGTTAGCTCTTTGAGGTGGCTCTGAAGGTGTGGCTGTTAACCTGGTGGGTGGTTCTGAGGGTGTGGTCAGCATCTGCTTTACCCCTCCAGGCTCATGTCTAACTAACCGCCTAACCCAACATCCAGAGGTAGGAAAACAAAACGAACATAAAACAAAACAACATGTTAAGTTTGGAAGCCAAATAAAGCCAAATGTTGTAAGAAGGAAATAGTGATTAATTTTGTCAAATGTTAATGAGAGTTCAAGCTAGATGAAGCCAGAGAATAGATCGTCTGATTTAGCAACATGGAATTCACCGATGACCTTAATAAAAGCCATTTCAGTGAAGTTCTGGCGCTAACAGTATGTTTAAGTTAAAGAAAGGATAGGAGAGAGAAATTGAAAACTGCATATAGAAACTCTTTTTCAAGGAATTTTGTTTTAAAAAGAATGAGAGAAGAGGAAAGATTGTAAAGAGAATGACACAGAAAGTGAAATGGAGTCAAAAGTGAGGTTTACTTAGAAGCACGAGAAATAACATGGGTATGTGCTGGCGTGAACCATCCAGTATGGAGGGAAGTATATGCGGTACAAGGAAAAGAAGAGAGAATTGCTAGGTTCACCTTATAGAGTAGGGGACAGAAGGATAGGATCTGGTACACAAGTAGAGTAGGCTAGCCTTTTTCTAGGAGTATGCCAATAAAAAGTTCAAGTAAATTTGCACAAATATAATCAAATATAGTTAGGTCAGTAGATGTAGAAGTAGGAGCTCATGGAAATGCTCTTCTGTTTGCTTTATTCTTAGTGGGGTAGAAATTATGAACAGCGGTTCAGGATGGCGATGAGGAAAGACATGCTGGAGATCTGCCGGAGGAAAGATGTAAAACAATCATCTGCATCTTATGAAGGAAGTAGGCAAATGTAGTATGAGTGCTACACAGAATTAAAGAGCTGCTTGAGAAAAGTGATCCCAAAGTTAGGGCAAGACCAGTCAGCATGGTTTTGTTGAGGTTTTTTTTCCCAGCCACATTCAATTGTTAAGTGGGTGAAGGTTAAGTGAAGGGTTTGATTTAACAAAGGTGGTGCTTTATGCAAGCGAGCTGTAAAGAAGCAAGGGTGGGGCAAAGGAGTGGATGATGTTTGCTGGTTAGTGATTATCACTGAAAGAAGTAGCATTAGTGGAAAGTTATTTCAGTTTAAAGCCAAGACATATTTTAAACATTTTCAGATTTCATCAATCGCTAAGTTTTGTGGTCTTCCTGGACAGCACAGAAAAAAACACAAATTTTATGGTTCTCAAAGACGCTTCCATTCTCTGCTAGTCTTTAAACTGTATCATTTGAAAACCAGAGTGCTCCATTATCAGTAAAAGTATTAGGATGTGGGCTTCTCTAGAACAGCAAAAAGTTTTTAAAAAAAAACTCTTAAAATCAAACAAGTACTATTAAATTATCCCTGAGTGCACATTATTTAGTTCCTCGTTAACTTAATTGTTTTCCAGTAAAAGTGAAATGTGCAATATGCAAATTAAATAATATTACATGTCAGAGTTTGAAAGAAATATTCATTTAACATTGGAAGAGGTTTTTTTTTCCCAGGAAATCTTGTTCATTTATTTTGTGAGAATTTTTGTTTGTCGCTATTTGTTCAAAACATAATACAATTGTGAGATCCAGTGCCTGCTGGCAAAGTTGGAATAGCTGTCAGCAGGAAATGGCAAACTAATAATAAGTGCTGGTAAAATATTTATATTATAGTTTACTGGGAAGCTGAATGTAGTTTTGTATTTCATTAGTGCTTGAGGCACTAAATAGTAACATAGTTGTGCTCCCAAAAAATGGATAGAATTCTAAATACTGTAGTAGCTTATCTTTCAACTATCTGCTGAGGGAAACAAAGAATTAATAATAATAAAGCCTTTTACAAGCTGAAATTTAAGAAATTTTAAACGAGGTCCATAGGGCAGTAATTAGTAGCATCTCACATTCAGTGTTATTGGACACTAGGCTGCTGGATCAACTACTTCTGTATGAGGCCTAGTAATTTAGCTCTGGCTCATAATTTTCAATAACAGAGCTATTCAAGAGGGAGGGGTGGTCCTAAACCACCAGAGGACTCAGAAGTATGGTGATGTTCAAGTACAACACTGTGTTTATGTACTCCCCAAAGTGTATCAAAGCTCAGATCCAGAGAAATAAAAGAAAAGTCAAACAAAACAAGCATTAGACTGCGTAAAATAAGGTATGGACAAGGCAAACAGGTGAGGCATTGTTTAGGTGGCTAAGGTAGATCAATATCTATTCTTGCAAGCCAGGAATCCTGCCCGCTTTCCTCTGGCGCTCTGCGGATCATCTTACGGCGCTCAGACAGACTGTCGCCTAAACCCAACTGACAGACAACCTATTTCACCCCTGTAAAAAATCATACCCATCTTCTCTCTTTGTGGTTCACCGAGGAGAGAAAAAAATATAACTGCCAAAATAAAATAGTACCAGATTGGTTTTACCACAGGTTAACATCCCTTTTTGTTAACTTAATTATAAAAGACCGGTTCCTAATTTCTCTTTCATATACAATTTTAATCTACTTAATAAAATTGAAATATATTGTGAGCATAACAATGTGTGTGTGTGTGTGTGTGTGTGGAGAGATAACCAAATGTATCCAAATAGTAAACATATGTAAAGTGTCTTGCACATAATAATCACTCAATAAATATTGGTTAACATCAATATTCCTATCATAATAATTCTAAAAATCTAACAGGATGTAGAGAATCAATTAGAAAATGAAGAAATGTCTGTTTATATTTGTCTTGAATTCATAAAATAAAGAGGCAATATTTCAGTAATTTTGAAAACATTTAACAAGGTCATGATAGCTGAACTCTGAAGCAAGAACAGAAAATCAGAACTATTTGCCTTGTTCCAATGAGCTACATATTCATTCATAACTATTAGCAATCTTTTAGTTTTCCCATATACTATTTTCATTTTGATGTGAAAATAAAAACCGGAAATATCTTCTCAAAAACAGTCATTATACTCTACTTATACAAAAGATAATCAAAATATAAAACCTGCCCTCCAGTTCCATAAGGCTTTGGAAAATTATCCAAATTTCTTTGCAACTTAAACATTATGTGAAATTTTTACTTTGCACACATAATTTTTATTAAGGTTTCTTTTTTATTTTATAAGTTTAAACGTTAGGAGGATGCCTTTTCCTGTAGTAAAACAATGGTAACTGCTACAACTACAATCTGCAAAGGAGAAATTACAGTAAAGGCTACTTAACAAAATATAAATTGTAAAAAATAGAAACAATTCTTCCATCCTGCTTTGGCAAAAGGGAGACATTCTGAATGTCTTGCGCTTGAGAAGATGGCATTGACTGAGGCTTCTCATGTGAGGCTTCATATGTGTACAATAATTCATGGATTTCATTTTATCCATATTTTCACATTAAAATCCATCTGTTATTTTTTTTGTACCTTCTGAGCTGGCCAATAAAAGGAATGACTATTTTAATGCAATATTTAAGATACTAAACATATTTTAATAAATTTAATAATTAATATTTTAATAAGTATTTTAATAAATTTATATTTTAAAAGCTAAAACTCCAGACTCAAGATTTTGTTTTAATCTTGAAAGTGGAAAAGCTCATATTTTATAGACTGCATATCATATCTCCGAGTAATAAGAATATGTCTTTTCATCACTGCTACGGTTTTCTGCTTACCTTTTTATGGTGGAAGAAATGTAATTTACTTGTCAGATTGAAATGTTTGATATAAGTCTTTATCCTATCTTTTGAACTAGCATTTCTGAAACACTACAGTGTAAACAAATAACATGTTTAATTAAACAACTACTTTACTACTACCTGAACAAGAGAGTATGATTATATTAATTTAATAGCAAGACATATGACTAGAATTTAAAGAAAATGTTTGCAATTCAACAGGAAAGTATGATTATACTAATTCAAAACTGATTGGAATGTAAACAGAATATTTTAATTTCCTGTCTTTGAAATATCACAATAGGTCTTTTTAAGAGTTAAAACCAATACAATTTAGAACATATTAGCTTACATTAAAATGTCTTCTTTAATAATGTACATACAAAGCTAAATTTAAAAGTCAAGTAACAGCTTACTGTGATGCTAAAAACTTATTTTAAATGTAAACAATTTTCCAAGGTATTCATTTTGCTTTTGTGTGTGACTGATTTTTCACTGCCACAAGTGTGCGACTCTGAAACATATTAACTCTATTCTAATAAGAATGAAAGTATGATGAGGTAAATTTAGCTGAATAATTAGGCATACTATAATGTACATGATTATATATGTGCATATGCATGTGTGTTTATGTGTATAGGTATCTAAATATGTATATTTAAGTATATATGATATATATATGATGATTGAAAGCTGAGAATTAATTTTACTTTCAAATTTCAAAATATGAAATAATAGATTTGCTATAATCCTTCAGAGGCACTTGTTGTTGAAGGTCAATCCATTTTGACTCATATGTGGGAACAAAGAAAAATCTAAAAATCACTGGTTTCTGACCTAATCAAAGCCATAAGTTGTTTTTCAAAACATGCTTTGTTAGGATCTTAATTATCTTATTTGTGTTTGTTTAGATAGATAAACAGATGAGACATTTCTGATCCAGATGTGACAATCTCAGCGCTGTCACTTACCTTTCAAGGATCATAGAATTTTTGCTTTTAACACATTCCCTCGAGTACCTACATGTTTTCATTATAAACCAGTAGTTGAGAAAACATGTCAGATGCTAAATTCAAAATCCACTGTGCAGGAAACAGGGGGAACTGTAACAACTGTTTTGGAAGAAAGTGTCTTGAAGTCCATGTACATAACATCTTAAACAGTTTGCCAATAAACTGTAATTAGCACTTATGTTACAACTGCAAAGGCTGAACAATTTGTGCTTAACTACTATAGGACTGAAGTTATTTTTGTCAAATATGCATAAAACCGTAAGCTAAAATGTCTATGGTCTATAATATAAAAGTTTGGTGATAAAAATGTAGAATTTTTTAATACCAATTTAAGTTTTGAAGCAAAAGGATAGAAATAGTTTAAAGTCACAGAGCACTTAAACCTTTTTAATCCTTAATATATCATATGAAATCTCATAAAGAATATGCTGCACTCAGGGTGATAATTTCTTAAATGAATATTCAATAACTTCTATGTCCAAGTATACTGAAACTTAGAAACTTTTCTAGAGGTTCATATTTACTAGAGTAAATGAAATGAAAGTTTTAGGATGCTTGTATAAAGGTTAAAATAACTGAAATTATTTTCTCAGTAAATGCTTTCTCATTTTCAACAATCATTATTTTAAAATATTTATATAACACAAACAATATAATTAATAAAAGGCTATATACAATGATAGATAATGCAAGACAACCGAATTCATACTGCATAACATCTAAAGTATTTAATCATAGCTCTTATAGGACTCCACACTTAATAACTTATTTCTACTTAATAAAATAGTAAAAATGCCATTTTCTACTTTTTTAAATGTATATTTGCAAACATATTCTCTCACCGAATTGTTCAATTAAATAATATGCATTTCCAATTACAGAACTAATGTAGTTATGGATATTCATTTTTCTACATTTATTTATTTAATAAAGGCTAACGTTGCTCAGGCTATCATGGAAACAAAAATTATGATGTTATTTTCAACTCTATAACCTCTTAATTTGCAAACAGGTAATTATATGAAACATTATAGAATGCACTAAAAAAGCAATTCAAAAACAATAAATATTTCATGTAAGAATTACTAATTAGTGTAATAACTATTAAAAACAGAAGTCTGTGCAAAAATATATAATCATACAAAGAATATCAGTCTTTAACTTCCCTTAATTACTTAAATGGCCATTAAAGGGCACCTGGCTAGTTCAGTTAGTAGAGCATGCCACTCTTGATCTCAGGGTCTTGAATCTGAGCCCCACGTTGGGCATGGGGCCTACTTAAACATAAATAAAATAAAATCTTTAAGGGGTACCTGGATGGCTCAGTCAGTTTAGCATCTGACTTCAGCTCAGGTCATGAGCTCCTGGTTCTGAGTTTGAGTCCCACATCGGGCTCCCTGCTGTCAGCACAGAGCTTGCTTCAGATCATCTTTCTTCCTCTCTCCCTGCCCCTCCCCTGCTCTCTATAGCTCTTAAAAATACATAAATTTTTTTTAAAAAAAGAATACAGTTATTTTTTAAAAATCGTTAAAAAGATAAAAGTTTTTTTTAATAAAATAAAATGGCCATTTAAGAATGTACCTTAATGAGTAACGCAAATAAATCTTTTCATTAAACAGGAAGAATAAGAGATAGTTTGATTTCTAATAAAATATCAAAACCAAGACCAATTTCATATATGCATATTAATTATGAAGAAATAATTAAAATATTTACACCTTCAAAATAGTATTAATACTTTTAGTGGAAATGAAATCATTTAATATATACAGCCAGTCTCTAACAGATTATTAGTATTACTAAAAAGTGAGTGTTGAGTGCTAGTTGCTGTCATTTGTGACTTGCTGGGTAAAGTGTAAAATAAATAGGAAGTTTGACTCTATTTCTTTTGCCACGAAGAATAAGCACCATCAAGAAAACATTAAAAGTCTGTCTTTTGGAGAGTACCTGGGTATCTATGTGCTACACAGGCTTTAATATTAAAGGCATTCTTTCATTAATAAAGTGAAACTTGAGAAAAAGTCATATTTTGAAGTATCATAGCACAGCTTGTACTGTGTGTAAAGTTTATTGTCACAGCAATTCTTCATAGAAAAGAATTCTTAAATGTAAGGTTGTCAATCTGCACTTTTTTGAGTATTGTAGTCGCTGAGAATTAGCAGTTAACAATGCGAAAGAACTCTTAAAAGCACTGACTTTTTACACTTCATTCTAACAAAACAATTTGCTATTTACTTATTTTACAGTTAATCTCCATGCTAAATCTGAAAGTATGCTCTCAATAACAACTGTAATAAAAGAATGTTGAGATAATGACACAAGATGTTAAAAGCAAGGAAAATGCTCATTTGAGGATATAATCTCTTTCACATATATGAGCTTTAAGTAGAAATGAAGTAGGAGAAATATTCCACAAAGTTACCCAGAGAATTCCTATAGAACAAAAAACTTATCAAAAGGTGTAGAAAGCCTTCCAAGATTCCAATCCTTGTTGATAAAGCCTTTCTAATATGAGATATTTTGCTCTATAAAATTATGTGCCAATAAACTTTGTAAGCAAAAGCTCCTTACCATCTTTAATTAATGAAAATTTAAAGAAGAATCATAAGACTTAGTTTTGTTGGTGGAAGTGTTTGGATGGTTGGTAAAGCTGAGATCATACTGAATGTTCAGCAAACCCGTTTATGTTCCCAAATGTCCCGTGCAATTAGGTTGGGCTATGTGACTGACTTTGGGTCAGTGGATAAGGTATTATCTTTCAAAATCCTCAACAAGCTTTCTTCCCTCCCTGTCTAGTACAGAGTGTCTGGTGGGGAACTCCAGGCCTCTAGAAGAAGATGGGAGAGCCACTACTGCGTCCCTGAGTGACTGAATGGAACAAAAACTCACCCCCATTCTTTTCCCGACCCACACTAGAATGTGACATAAAGGAGTAATGAATCTTTTGTTTTTTTTAAGCGTGAAGCCCAACATGGGGCTTGAACATACAACCCTGAGATCAAGACCTGAACAGAGATCAAGAGTCAGATGCTTAATTGACTGAGCCACCCACGCACCCCAAAGGAATAAGAAATCTTTATAGTATTAAGCCACTGAAACTTGGAAAGACTAGAAGGTTACTCATTCATTAATTTACCTGTTTCTCATATATTATAAATAATAAGAATGACAGGGATAAAAATAAAATTGGGTACTTTGGAGAAGGGAAAAGATGGCCATTGTATTGGATCTAAATATTAGATTAGGAATAGTTTTTATGAACCACAGTTCACCCTTGAACAACACAGATTTGAACTACACGGGTCTACTTATATGTGGGGTTTTTTTGGGTTTTTTTTTGATAATGACAGTACAGTGCTATAAATGTATTTTCTCTTCCTTATGATTTTAACATTTTCTTTTCTCTAGCTTACTTATTATAAGAATAGAGTACATATAATACATACAAAATGTGTTAATTGACTTTATGATATCAGTAACGCATCCATCCTATCAACAGTAGAGTATTTAGTCAAGTTTTAGGAGAGTCGAAACTTACACGCAGATTTGTGACTGCACTGGGGTTGGTGCTCCTGATCCCTGCCATTGTTCATGAGCTCAAGTATTTTGCAATTGGTCCCTGCCAAACTCTTATTCCCCAGTCATATGCTGAATTTATATCAGCTTATTATGATAATATTAATATTAGTGATAAATACTTAAAGCATTAGCTACCATTCATTTCTTACCATACTCTGAACATAGTCCTTGGCATTTTATATGAATTATCTCTTTCAATATCAAAGTAACCATATAAGGGAGTTTTGATAATATACTCATTTTGCAGAGGAAATTGATGTCCGTGAAAGTTAAGATGATCTCATGGCTAGTCATTTGTGAAGCAGCATTCAAAAGGTCTTTTTGACCCCCTGGATACCCTGTTAACATACAATATTGCATTGAGGGTAATATTTGATTTCAAACAATTACTGTTTGAGCAATAATTTACTTCAACTACTTTCCTACCCACAAATAGAATCATATAGTTGCATGTTAATTTTGTACATCACAGAAAAGGTGGACAGGAAGAGTGGACCTTAGCAAATATATCATAATCCTAGATCTGCTCCTCACAGTGAAAATTTTACACCTTGATTTTACCAACATGCTAAAAAGTCAATCCATCTATTAAGAGTAGAGACACAGTAATCATTAATGTTTTGACCCATAAATCAAATTATTCATTTATGATGAATGATTTAAATGAAAAAAAAAAAGACTTCACCAAAGGCTTGGGATATTGTAATTACTCACCTAAAGTTAACTGCCATTATAAATGATATATATGAAATTCATGTGGTTAACATATATCGTTGGAGCAGAGATTCATTGGAAGCACAATAATAGAATATTGATTAAAAAACATGGACTCAAGAATGAAGATATTTTTGTAGATAGAATGTTTAATAGCATCAAGTATAAATAGCCTGATACTCATTCACAGTATGAATGGCCTTGTCTTTGGGACTAAGGTTCTATGGAATTAAGTGTCAGTCCCTCATCTCTGAACCATATTTGGATAGGCTTTGCCCATATTGTTTCTGACTTTTCTATTATCTGATTTCATGGCTAAAATTCTTCCTGTGGATATGTCAATACCTTCAATTAGTTCATGTCAAACCCTGCTGCACAGGAATTTATGTGTATTTTTAAGAGAATTTTGCACATCCTTTGTACTGATCTATTTTGTGTTCATCTTGAAATTCAATCATCCAAAGGCAACCTCATCTGGGGTCCTTTATTTCAATTTTTTTTTCCAATACCTCTCTCATAATAGTCTATAAAAATGTTTTTAAATGACAAGAATTGAAAGAATTCATTCCAGAATAAGACAATGCTCACCAAAAACTCCTACCTATTTATGAGAAATTAGTGAGGGGAAATAACAGCAGCTGTTCTCTTTTTCTTTCACATAGTGTAGAAGCAGTGTAGCCACAGGATTCAGTCAATCATCTTAACACACATCTTGATTGCTGCAGTAAAGCTCTCCAAACTCCTCCTACAGGAGACACCATGTTTCTCCTTATAATGGTACCAAACCCCATGCTAAACTAGAACTGTTATTCTGGAAGGAAGTATGGCCCAGAATTCATCAAAACCACCATACAATGTCAGGGAAAGGTGGTGCTATGCCAGCTGCTCCCCGTCAGTGAAAAACTAAGCTTGTTCAGGCTTTATGCTGCCACCATGCCATGCACTTCAAGAGCAAAGTCTAGTGCCACCGTCCTGTTCCGTTTTCCAACTAGGCAAATGCCAAGAAGAGCACCTTCCCACACACAGGTATGTGGGAGATAGTAAATGCAATAAGAGTTAATTAACCCACAGGGTGCTTCAAGACTGGAATGATTCAGTCACAGAGAAACAATTTTTATTCCTTTACTGTTGTTTCTTTTTTATCTGTGAGCCGGGGGTAAGAAGAGGACCAACGATTCAGACATGGGAAAGATCTGGATGAACTTAGGAACTATTCTACTACTTTAGAGTCTGGAGACTACTGTAGAAAGAAGTATTCCAAAAACAAAAACCAAGGAAAGTGCTGAAGCAGCTTTCTCTGGAAATGCCTGGATCCAACGACTTGTCTTTGAGTTGGAGAACACATATCTGGAAAGCTCAGATTGACAACAGCACACTGATGAGTAGATCTCCTTTGATGTGAAATGGACCGTCAACTTCAATGGTACTGACCAATGAGAAATCTCTGAAAAAAACAACATGCAAAGGACAAGAAAATCAGTGATCAATACAGAAAAGGCAAACCTTCTTCATAATAAGAGATACATAGACAAAGGTAAAAATGAAGTTACAAAAGCAAAAACAATGTTAAATGATAGTAATACCAAGTTTGTAGTTTTTTAAAGTGTTATGGTGTTACAGTATGTTGTTACATTTACCAAATTTTATTTTTATTAGAACTAATTTAATTGATAATAAAATGAGAGAAATTCCATTAAAGTAAGCATCATCTATGGTGTCATTAAAAGTTTGGTAAGATCTGAATACTCAAAACTATTTTAGTAAAGTAAAAAAAAAACTATGAAAAATTGTTATGTATAATTGAGCATATGCAAAGTTACCCTCCCCAAAAATTATGAATAAAGAAATTTAAAGAATTTAAAAGAGGGACACCTGGGTGGCTCAGTCGGTTAAGCATCCAACTTCAGCTCATTCAGCTCAGGTCATGATCTCACAGTCTGTGGGTTCGAGCCATGCGTCAGGCTCTGTGTTGACAGCTCAGAGCCTGGAGCCTGCTTAGGATTCTGTGTCTCCTCTCTCTCTGCTCCTCCCCCACTCACTCTCTGTCTCTGTCTCTCAAAATAAAATAAAGACATAAAAAATTTTTTTAAAAAAGTATTTAAAAGTAAAAAGTCAAGAATAATTTTTCAAAAAAAATGTGACAGATCCTAAAATTCTAATTATCTTACTCTACTTTTAGCAACTGTAAAAGATAAGACACAGCATATAAAAGTCACCAACTATCATGGTTTCACTTGATTCTTCTTAACAGTTTCCTATGGTCAGCAACAAGCTGAACCATATTAGTGGAGAGAAATCAGAAAAAACATAAAACTGTAAAAGAAAAAAAAACATATACTCCAAAGAAGAAGCTAAAAAATCTAAGAAAACACCCAAAGAGCTAATTACAGTCTGTCAGAACTAATGAATGAAAAAAAATCCAAAGCTGAATGAAAGCTTTATTACATCTCTATAACTACTGAATAATAGCTTGAGGTACTTATATAAAAGCTGGGGTTTTTTTGTATGACTTTAGGTTTATGTTTCTTTTTCCCAACACTATGGCTTAATAGTATATGCATAATAAATAAACAATGGACCATTAAGCTTTTCTTAAGACTCTTAACAATTATTTCCAAGAAAGAATCTCAAACTCTAACCATGGAAAAAGGTTTCATTTTTAGAATAATGTTAGTCCTATGTAACTAGACTCCAAGAGGCAGGATCTGACTTAAAAAGTCATTATCAATAGTCTCTAATCAAGTAACTGCATATTTGATCCATGGTTTCCTTTTCTTTTTTTTAAATGGATTTACTTATTTTGAGAGAGAGAGAATGCACATGCTCAGGAGTGGGGAAGGGCAGAGAGAGAGGAAGAGAGAGGATCCCAAGTGGACTCCAAACACAAACTGTGAGATCATGGCCTGAGCCGAGATAAGAGTCAGACGCTTAACCAACTGAGCCACCCAGGTGTCTCTCAGGTTCCCTTTTCTAAAAATGGGATATCAAAAAGAATAAAGTACCAGCCATANCGGACTCCAAACACAAACTGAGATCATGGCCTGAGCCGAGATAAGAGTCAGACGCTTAACCAACTGAGCCACCCAGGTGTCTCTCAGGTTCCCTTTTCTAAAAATGGGATATCAAAAAGAATAAAGTACCAGCCATACTTACAATCTTTTCTTCAACTGTATGGAGAACATGGTGCCCATCTATAATTCACTATTTGAAAGGGGCATTTGGTTTGTCTTGCCTACAACAATTAAATGGGGCAATACCCAAAAATGGAAGCCCATTCGAACTTTCGCATTTTCAATCAGCAAAAGAAGGTGCTCAGATCTTGTGAATTACCTGTCTTGTTTCATAGGCGGCACCTGTATTGCTGCTACACATCTGTGGAAGCACAATATCAGCCAACTGTTAATCAAGGATCACTTCCCTTCAAAGTGACTGATGATCGACTGTTCAAACAGCTTATAAAAATAACTTCTCCTTCGAAAAGGTGCTTCAGGGTTTTCAGGCACATCTCACCATTCCTGCTAGCTTAATGCATGTTTGAAAGTTAATTTCTCATTAATATTTAAAGAAGAAATGGCTTCAGAACAAATTTTAAATGATCCATTACATTTAGAAATAAAATATTATTGGCATTATTTTCATCTCGATTACAACGAATAATAATGTCCAAGATTGGCTTTTAAAACTGTTAATGAGCCCTGGCAATGTGAAAAAGATATGGATTAGGTAGATGTAATGAGATATGATTAAAGGGTGCAGGCACTGAAGGGTGTTGGAGAAATTCTTTTCTGAAAGAGTATAATTAGTGTCTGATAAAAGTACTTAGTAGATAAGATTTTTGAAGAAGAAAGGTTACGATAAACACATACTTTATGACAAACCTGCTTAATTTTTCCCCTTTGGTTCCCTTACATACTCAATATTATGTTGAAGTTTCATACATAAATAATGTTTGTCAAATACTTCATGCAATCCTACCAGACAATTAGAATGTTTTAATTGCCAGACACGGAGAGCAGAAAATGTGTTGAAACATCTTATTCCATTTTCAGTGTACATTTCTTTGTTGATTTATGTAATGTAGCTAATAATATGCAACCTACCCTAGTTTTAAACAAACAAATGAACTTCTAAAAAGCAGGCTTTCCATAAGTTGCTAAGCAACTCCAAAGGCACATTTTATCAATTTAATAAGTAACATTTAGATGACAAATCCTTAAGGAAGATTTCTAACTCTGTTTTATAAAAAGTAAAAAACCCAAGCAGGTACCCTTCTGATTTTCCTATTTCTAAGGGCTCAGGGCTAGACAGACGCACTGCCATTTTCAGAGGTACATTTGACTCACTAAACAAATTATTTTGTCATTTGAAATTCTTATCTAATAGAAGTTAGCTTCTGGGACTCATTGTGCAGCTTTTTGGAGTTAGAGCTCCTGGTTCATTCCCATAACAGACTGTTTCTCAACCTCAGCCCTCTTGACATTTGCTGGGGGAGGGGGG
>NW_027531562.1:5141036-5143876 GCF_008692635.1 Crocuta crocuta
CTCTCCCATGCTTCCTAAGAGGGTTACCAATATTTAGCCCTGGCGTCTAGTTACCCATGCCAGTAGTGGCCCCCTAATTGTTAAAACTAAAAATTTCTTCAGACATTGCCAAATGTGCCTGGGGGGTGGGGGTGTCAAAATCGCACCCAACTGAGACAGTTGAGAACCACTACAGCTGAATAATGAATAAATACGCTGTGAGAAAGATATCTTAAACTTAACTGGTGATGAAGACACGGTGATATTAGTTTCCATCAGTCATCACCTAATATCTCCTAGAACGACCAACAATGAAGAATAAAGGGGTAAGACTGATTTCAGGGATACTGTGGCTCTTGTTCCATTCAAGGCTCATTATGGACTTTATCATTTCAATGTAATTTCCACTGTACAAAAACTGGCGAGAAGGACATAGCCATAGCTCTGTCTCTCTAGTAATATCCCATTCTAGAACTGCATTAAAATCTTTTCCCCTACTTATTCTCCCTGAATTTTCACTATACTCAGATGGCGGCTAGAATCATTCTAAATATAAATCTCAATTTTAAGAATGCCACGCTCTGCTCATAGGGCCACAATAGGTCTCTATCACTTCTATTCCTAAACACAAACTCTTCTGCATAGCCTTTAAGGTTTCCTACAAATTACCGCCGAACTCCATCTTACCAAGTCTCTTTCTTATTCTCCAGGTATACCACCTTTACCCCCTCAAATGCAAACAGCTTGCATATACTAATCTTCCTATGTAACACAAAAGGGACAAATTTATTGCCGCCATGACTGTTTTCCTAATTAATCCTTCCTTAATTTCTTATAAGTATCATATCTGTTAGAAGAATGACATGACCGAAAGCTAATATGTGAGGCAATTGTTTACTGAATGTCTTCAATATGCCAGACACTGAATACTGCACAGTAGCTATTTCTATCAATTTATGTTCACATTATTTATGCTCAACTAGATTGTAAGTTCCCAGAGGATAAGAACAGGTCTTGTTTGTATCCCTTTGATGCCTCTTTATAATGATGCTAATAAATACACTTTAAATTTGATTAGCAATTATAACCTTTCAAATTACTTTCATGGTTATTAACGTATTGATTATATATTTTCACTACTTTATACTCAATGAAAGTGGGACATTAAATACTCGAGGGACTAGTCTATAGGATACACAACTGGTGCTCATTAGAACATGCATTTAGTATATGCTGACTGACTGAATGCAGTCTCACAACTTCACAACCAGAACATTCCTCTCTTGTTTCTAAAGCTCTTATGGCATTTAAAAACAAATGTTACTGTAAAGAACAACTGCAGTTCGGTGATGCAGGAGACACAACATAGAAGTGAATTAAGATTTTCAAGGGTTAAACTATGACACAGCAGGAAAGCAAAAGAGAAATTACCTAGCTACTGCCTCAAATTGGGTAGAAGAGATTAACTTCACCGGCACCTGGGTAGCTCAGTCAGTGAAGCAACTCTTGGTTTCAGCTTAGGTTATGATCTCCCGGTTCATGAGTTGAAGCCCCTCATTGGGCTCTGTTCTGATAGCGCCGGGCCTGCTTGGGATTCTCTCTCTCCCCTCTCTTTCTCTGCCCCTCCCCTGCTCACGCTCACTTCATTGCTCGCTCGCTCTCTCTCGCAAAAATAAATAAACTTAAAAAGAATAGAGATTAACTTCATAAGACTTTTGACCTCTCACCACAAAAAGTAAAACTTTAAAAGAAAGCAAAATAGAAAGAGCCGCATAAGGGTTGATAAGCCCCCAAATTCTAAAAATCACAGCATTTTAACATCATACATATGACTAAGTCCAAGAAAACTTTTTAACAACTCTTAAGAGATTTCCTTCATTCCAAAATGTCTGTAAAAAACAAGCTTGTCTATCAAGCTCTCAACTGACTTCAACAAAACAGCACAAAGTCAGAGATCAGCTGATTTCTGAAGATAGGAGCTAAGCACCATGTGCCCAAAGAAACCGTGTATTTACTCAATAATTCTTTCAACATTTATTGCAAGCCTACTAAGTACAGACACTTAGTAGGCACTGGTGTGGAAAAAAAAAATGCCTAAGTCTTAGTTGCTAATATGAATTTGTCCAGAGAACTCAGAAAGGGGTAGGTGATCTGAAAAAGATGGTTATCTTCAATGGGCCTTTTCTTTGAACCTCTGGCCCTCCTCCTCTGCACTCCCCACCTCCTGCTAGGTTTAAGGAAGCAATGCAATGAAAGGAAATTCAGAATAAAGAGAAAGGACGCCTGCAGGTGAGGGCCCCAGCAGCTACAGAAATATAGACAGGACAGCCCTCTACAGATGCCTCAGCCACGTGACTCGGCGGAAGTGCCCGGGAAGCGGAGGTTCAGGCCGCCCCCAAACAGGGGGACCGGAAGTGCAGGCTGTGGTGTGCGCGGGAGAAATGGCCTTAAGCAGGGTTTGACCCTAGAACCGGGGACGTTCGAGGCCGCTCAGGGGTTTCTCCGACCACAAGGCCCCATCACATCCTAGAGGTCTTTCTGCAAATGGGGATTTTTGAGCTTTTCCGAAGAGGTTCCTAAAATGTGGCTGTAACCTTGACGTGAGTTGTGCTGCGAGCGGGGCCGCGCGCCCCTCCCAGCGTTCTTCTGGCCGACTCTGCGCCCCGCACCTCCGTACTGGGAGGGGGATGGGCACGAGGCCTCGAGTCACGCGAGCGGCGTGGGGGGAAGCTGACCTGCCTGGCGCTTGCCGAGCGGCGCCCCCTTCCTGAGAGCGGAAGACTGAAGTGGGAGGCGGGACGCGGTGCCGGCGGACCGGTGGTTAGAAAGCAGGCACTCTGGGGCTCCGGGGCTCCGGGGGG
>NW_027531562.1:5145264-5155853 GCF_008692635.1 Crocuta crocuta
GCTGAGGGAGTGGGGCGGGGGGAGCGGGGAGTGAGGGCCCCACGGGGCTCTTTTCAAATTAAATCGTTAAGAATGACGTTGGCTCCAGGAGTTTTATTCAGAGGGCAGAAAAGAAGGTGGAAACTCTAGCGTCTCAGTAGGTCACCCCCAGTCCTCGGATGAATTCCGAAGCTCTCGGCGTGGCCTGCCAATGCGAGAGCGGGAGGGAAGACAGCACCTGTCGTTTGCTCTGTCTCAAGCTCTCCCTGTCCAACTGCCTTTCTCTCCCCCTGGACCGAATCGCCCCCGCCCCTATCTGCACCCCACGCAGTTCGTTGAACCATCTCGGGAGTCCCTTATATATTCTGCAAAACGACCACAGTGTCCCACTTGACTTCATCTCAGCATTAGGCGACTTACATCAGAATAGGCTGGCCGGAGAGTTTCTTGCTCGTCTTAATATAATTAAGATGCACCAGTACTGTTTGTTCCCAAAGGCTGGAGAGGGAAAATGTTTCGACTTGGCGCTGAAGGTGAAGAGATCTTCACAACTTGGGTTATAAGATCACTTTTAAGCTCTCCTCAACCCAGTTTCACTTGAGAATTCAGTCGTGAGGGGAAATGGCTTTTGAGATGAACGTTTTGGTAAACGCATGACTCCTCACTGTACTCTGATTGTCCAAAGGTGGAATGGAAGCTCTAATTTCTAAAGGCCTAGGGACCCAGGGGAGCCCTACCCACCCCTTCCCTGCACTTCTTGCACCCTAGCATCCTGGAAATGGGCAGAAACTCTGGGATCTGTGGCCACAGAACTGAGGACCTTAACCAGTTATGGTTGTTGAAAGGGGGAGGAGGGATGGAGGAGAGAAATGGAAAGGAGAAAAAAAAAAATAACATTTGTGTTCATTTACACATTTCCTGTGCGGAACAAAAAAGTCCCACCATCAGCAAAAGAAGTCTCTTCCTCCAAAATAGCAGCCAAAGAGGGAAAATTAGAATATGCATAAATTCCTTCATTTTCATTCGCACAGAGCATGATTTCCGGCAGATTTGTATTTAAACTGCTCGATTAATCCCAATTTCTGAACAGCATTTTACTTAGCATCTTCCCAAAACTCACCTAAAGAGTACTGCTCTCTTCCACCACCCTGTTGTGAATCTTCCCTCTTCCCTGTTCTCCAACTGTCAACGAGAATCTCATTGATAAGACCATACCTTTATTTTGCCTATTGTTTTCTTTTCAAAACCAGACTGATGCATTGGACCACACTTTAATACAAACTGGCTGCTGTCTGTGAGCCCTAACTGCAGATGAGAGCCTAGTGGAAAGGATGTTTTTGAAGTGTGTACCTGAAAGAGGCTAATCATGATAGGACCAATGGACTTTTGCAGCTTCCCTCAGGGCGTGGAATCCTTTCCTGTTCTACATAGGTCATATCCTTTCACCATTAGCAATAGTTAGGATGCTAGGACATGCCCTCCCCCAAACCTCCCTCTCCTGCTTCTCTCCGTTTTTAAGGAGCATGATAGACAATCACAACCCCCTTCAAAGGAATATTACTCTTCATAAATATTCAAAGTGTGTCAGTCCATTAAATCCCCCCACAGCCCATTTCTAAAATATTTGCTTTGCCACTTGTGCAACAGATCTGGCTGTATCTGCCTTGAAAAGTTCTTTGTTGGAAACAAAAAATGTTAGCATCATTTGAAACCATTCCTTTCAAAATATCATCAGCTGACTTGGGCTTACCTCTCCTATCTTTGAAATTGTATATATTTCTTTTATTTAATAGTAGGATGTTAATGTTTAAAGAATGAAATGACTACGTCTTGGTTTATTGAAAACCTATATAGATCGTAATTCCATTCATCCCTAAATTCCTTATTCTTGTACACTCCGAGACAGAAAGAAACCTTTATTTGCTTCTTAATACACTCTAAGCAGAATACAGTGGTTCTGGCTTTCCTTCGTTGTTTACAGATCAGAAATAAACCTCAATTATTGGTGGCTAAGAAGTTATAAATGCTAATAGTTGGTTAGTTCTTGGTTTCTATAAAAAATGAACATACATATTTGAGCTACATCCCATATGGTATATATAAAGTGTATACACTTTTATATATACATTTAAATATCTGGTTTATGTTAAAGACTTTTTAAGATATCGCAATATAGAAGCCTATTTTGTTAAATAAGCGCATAAAGTGAGTGCGTGCAAATGTCTGCATGACTTTTACTACTCTGAAACAACTGCTTTTATTGTATTTTTACTTCCAGATATTCCCATTATAAAAGTATTAACTTAGTTTCTTTTAGTTGGGCATGTCTCCAATGACTCAGAAGCTTTCAGTTATATACAATTAAAACCAAAGTGTTTCAAAATAAATTCTTAAAAGCCATACTTTGGGGGTGTATATAACAGGATTGAGGGCACGTTTACTGGAAACACTGATTTCTTTTAATTTTCTTACTGAAACAAATAATACTTGTCTTTGAATCACAGGAAATTTTCAAATAAAAAGCCCAATACCTAAGACTATTTTCCTTAAAATATGACTTGAATTAGAATTGGATTTTCTTTGGAA
The DNA here is from genome assembly GCF_008692635.1 of Crocuta crocuta. Lineage (NCBI taxonomy): Eukaryota > Metazoa > Chordata > Mammalia > Carnivora > Hyaenidae > Crocuta > Crocuta crocuta. Next base: position 5,147,830 of record NW_027531562.1, read on the forward strand.
AGTTCCAGTTTGATTTCAAGTTGCAGAGCTGTACTTCCGGAATAGTTGGAGTGAACTTAGCAGTTACTAGTTAGGATTAGTGCACGAAGAAAGCCTGGGGTACCACTGAAGAGCAGAGCGATATACACTTGCAGCCAAAGTCGCCCTATTCCCCTTGCAGGGTGAGCATCTTCCCAGTGAATTTATTCCTCGAAATGAAAGCCCCTCATTCATTGCCGATTTTTAGTGAAATAGTATTCTCATGAACTGGAATATGTTCATACTTTTTAAAATGAAAGGACTTGACAGAAATGGAAAAGGATTGTTCAGCCTCCCTGCTGTGAAGGGTGAGGAGATAGATGCACCCAGTACTACCAGCAGGGAAGCCAGCCCTTCGTTTTCTTTACCCTCTCTTCCTTCAACTACTGTTTGGTTTAGTTATGAACTGTGCATATATGTGAGGTTGAAGACAATATCTAAAGAAAAAAGTTTTCTAGAGGACAAAACTGGCTATTGATAGTTATGCTTTTCTTCTGTAATTTGTTTTTTTAATAAGGCATGCAGATCTTGTTCTCTCATACATTTTCAGGGCTACGTTAACTTGCAGGAAAACAGAACAAAGCAAAAACATGTAACAACCACCCTTCCTTGCTCCCAAACTGTTCTTCTATAACTAAGATCCGATTCCATTTGGCCCTAGCTGCTGTGCTGTTAAGGAATTTCTCTCTCATTCTCTGCTCTTCTATAACCTACCTTTCATCTCCTAACCAGCTTTCTTTCCCCTCCACAAATGAAGGCAATTATCAAATAACCTGCTTTAACCCCCAACATCTGCCTGACAAACACGGAGACTCACTCCCTCCCCACCTGATTTTTATTTTCTTTCATTTCTTTTTCTTTCCTTTTTTTCTTTTCTTTTTTCTTTCTTTTTTTTTTTTTTTTTTTTTTTGAGGTTGGGGGAGAAACTGGGGCTTAGGAGATGGGGAGAACGTTGGGCTGAGAGAAGAGTTAGATTCCTGCAGGTAAAAAGTCACTGGCAGATTCTTTACAGCCTAGACTCAGGAACTGGTGGCTGTTCTTGCCCGTAGAACAGTGAACCTTGGCAGGTTTACAATTGGCAAAAGCACCTCTACCTCCTCCGTGGGAGAGATGGCCTTAGCTTTACTAGCTGGATCACCACTAGTTACTAACGTCTTCAACCTGGTCTCCTTTCACTTCTACTCCCCTCACTTTATTGCCCCCTTTCTGTCCCTTCATCTCTAAAGGAGTCTAAAGAGTTCTTCAGGGGGACCTAATTCCTAATTTTTGTGTCTTGCCCCTTGGGTTGAGTTCCTCAGGGCAAGTATTCTCTTTAGACTCAAAGGAACCTCAGTTACTCTGTCCTTCTCAAATTCCTCAGCTCTGTAAACGTGATTCCCCAATATGACAACTTGCCCATTCATCAGCAGAGCTCTAGCCAGAAGGTACCAGGTCTTTCTACCCAAGAATCCCTTCAAATGTCTGCCTCTGTTCCCAGTCTCCATCCCAGACTGATTTACTTGGGAATGGTGTCCAAGGAAGACATGCCTGTAGTAACGAAGAGGAATGGGTACAAAAGTACTTAGGGCTATTAAAAAGACCTACCATATTAGACCAAGGGAGTCTTTATTAGAACACTGGAGTTGGGCCGGATTGGATCATCCATCTAACCAGTGAAACAAGAAATCAGAGGAATGCCCCACTGCAGCCATGAAACACAATTCAGACTGAAATGGATCCCATCTTCATCCTGTCGACCAGAGAAATTATTTTAAAATTGTTTCCGCTATTATTGTTTGCATTATTATTAACATTTTATTTCTGTCATTATTGCTGCAGTGTATGTTATTTTATTTTTGTTGTTGTTGCAGCTATTATACTATTCAACAGAAGTTTAGAAAGATTAGTCAGATTAATTAGTTTATTGGTAATTTAAAGCTGAAAACTGGTAATTAAGCCAAAAAACTAAAAATGATCAGGGATGATTCATAGCAATGTAGGATTTGGGAGGAAGAGAATCTAAATTTTGGATATAAAATTTGGCAGCTGTGAAATAAACAGGACTTGGGGATCAGAAATATGATAATTGAAATAGTCTTAGTCACTCAACCTCTCCCCCCTCCTCCAAATTCAGCTCAGATCATTCCATGATTTGCTTGATAGAGGAAAAATACTATATTTGCTTTTGTTGACAGAGAACAAAGACCCCAGGCTTATTCTTCATGTGATTTGCATTTGCACATGGATTTTCTTGCTTAGGACCATCCAAATACCTAAGCTCACTCCCCTCCAAGTTTACCTCTCTTTGCTCCTGTTATGTACCTCACTGAAGAGGGTGCATCATGTAAGACAGGTATACAATTTCAGCCCTCTCCACAGACAGATTCCATGGAATATAAATTCAATAATGCAATTCTCTCCACAACAAGCTCTCTGCTCTCTTTCAAATATAATTAATGTTTTGATAGTGTAGTTCTTTAACTACATATATACACACAAAAACAGACGCACCCTCTAGCTTTGCCGTTTGTGCATTTAAAACAGAAATGGATGTGGCTCTTTCAGTGACTCCTAAAATTCCTCAACTCAGCCAGCCCACAGAGAAGAAATCTGTTTAGGTAATAACTGCACAGTCTGTTGTGTGCCTAGAAATATTTAAAACAATAAAAAATGCAAGCCCCTAGTTTTTGATAGTCATTTTTTGTCAAATTTCCTAGAAAATTAAGGATATTCTGAATTGATATTCTGATACAGACATTCTCTAGATAACAGTCAAAATCAACAAAAACACTATCCTAAGCTACTGGTTGTCTTTTCCAAGTTTTGATGATGAAACTACCTTCTATTTTATCCAACTGGTGTGAAGTTAACACAGGTATATAAAAACTAGCAACTATAATGGGCAAAACTACAGTAACTTTCATACAAATTGCTTATTCCATGCAACACCTCAGTTACATGTTTTAGGTGGATTATTTCATTTAATTGCCATCAGTTGTATATTAACATATTCATATGTGAAATAGATGGTCAGAAAGAAAGGTATGTATGTAGATGACAACATGGCTAGTAGGAGTTAAGTGAGCAAATGCTGCTGAACTTCCATACTCAAGTGTACCATATACCTAACATTTCACTTCTGCAAGCTGATTACAATTATAAGAGGACACATAACCTTTCAGACTGTAGGACATGACATATTTTCAGTCTTTAATAAGGAAGAATACATAATCCATAATACTTAACCCAATGAAAATACAAACCTTAATCTCCCTATATTGTTAATGAATTGAAGAAGCTAGTTATTTGGAACTAATACACTGATTTCCAAGCATCTTGTCCATTTTGTTTGACTTGTAAACGTATACCAGGTGCTGTCAGGGGAAGCATTTTACACATTTCTCTTCACAACATTTTTAAAGGGGATATGCAAAAGGGATTTCTTTTACATCTTTTGAGGTTTAACTTTCATACTTTTCATGCAGTATTTGGTGTTTGAAATTGTGAAAGAAGATAAAAGAATCAACAAGGAAGGGAGAACATGTGACTGATTCCAAGTAGTCCTTTTAACTGTATGGGAAAAACAAAAATATTTCCCCAGTGCAGTTGTGCAAAGAAAGGGAAGAGTGTGTGATCCCTCAAGAGCTCACTTGTGCTTTTTGTTACTGTTTTAGATGGTGGCCCATCAGGCTTCCTTTCCCATTACTTTCCTCCAAACTGTCTTCCTTGAGAACATAAATGTGGAAACTACTTATCCCTTCATTCTCTCATAGGCTAATATATAAACAGCAAATATTTTAGTTATATATTCAATAGAAAAAAAGTTTTTACAGGTTCAGAGAGTCAGTCCTGGTACAGAACCAAAGTATCAATCCCAGCTGGTTAGATAACAGTTAATTTGAAATTTCCATGTAGTGAGCAATACGTTTTTTATATATATGTAACATTTTTTACAGTATTGATCAGCATGATACATGAGCTATCAAAAAGAAATCCTCCCTCAGACCTTTTATATTCGTTCTGCTTTCTTCTTCATTTTCCCTTTCGGTTTATTTTTGAAGAAGTGACAGGACTGCTTCTCTGACTCTCAAATGAGGTTTCCTTTGGCTCAGGTTAATATTAAAGAAGATCACATACACGGTTGGAAAATATTGTTATTTTTCTTTAATGGGGAAAATTGGACTCCCGCGTGTCAGATCTGTGGTTTTCCGAAGGGTAATGGAAATGGTACTGACATCACTTTGCACTTTAACAATCGGATTTGGTCAGGGTACAAGTTGTTTGTTTAACCCGACAGCTCGGTGGACTCCGTCGCACGCTTTGCACACTCATTAAAACGATTATTCACGACCTGTCGAGTGTTTTCGGGTTCATTCACAGGAAAGGCTTGGAGCAAGCGAGAGCAATTCAAGTCAACACTGTCCACTACCCCGTGCACGTGAGGACGAGCTGGTGCGTGCGTAAAGAGACGGAGGGAGGGGTGGGTGAGCACGCCTTAGCTATAAGTCCTGTTCATCCGATGCTCTGGAATCTCAATCTCGAAAGAATGCCAAGAGTGCTTGGTCTTAAAAGGCTATGTCGCCGTGTTAACTTCAAGGGCTTGGCACAGGACAGAAAAATAAAATAAACCAAATAAACAAACTCAAATCGCTCTCTCCACTCCTCCTTTCAACCTTCTGCAAAGCTTGAGGTCCCCAGGCTCGCCCACCTTCTGCCTGCAGCTGCCGGACTGCCAGGCTCCACCTCTCACATCTCCGAAGCTGAGGATATGTAGTTTCAGGAAAATTCGCCAGGGTGAAGAAGAGATTAATTCCCTTTCCATCTCCCAAGGCCCTTTCGTTCTCAAGAAAGAACTCGGTTACTTTTACTCTCTATATTCCTCTCAAATACTGAAGGGGGTGGCAGGAGTGGGGGGTGGGGGTGCAAGAGATGAAGAATATGACTGTTAACCATATTTGGTAGGTATATTCCAAATTAATAGGAAAGAAAGATTCATCGTCCAGATTGCAAGCAAAATCCTATAAAACGAGAAGTAGCCCTCGATAAATAAGGCTACTCCCCCCCCTCCACTTTCCAAGTCATCTTTCAACATTTTGTGAAGACGAGTATAAGAACAAACATTAATGCATCTCAATCTCCTACAATTGTCTTGTACCTACAAAAGACACACCTCGTAGTCTTCAGTTGTTTATTTGCTCAAATGAGACCTGATATATAACCTTCACATGAGCTATTAGTTCAAGAATGTCTATCTTCCTAAGGTATAATCGTACCTATACCCTAAATGATAGAATACATGAGAGTATATATGCATTTAATATCTACTGAAGAACACTATGATATCAGGAGTAACCGCCCCAATAACTTAAAGTTAACAGATATTTTTAAACAATACCATTTCTATATTCAAATCCCGCTGCTCCTTGACTTTTCATCTACATCCATAGTAAACCCAGGATGAGAAAAACCTTATTGTTATGTGAAAACCAAGTCATGCCAACAGAAAAAAAGACAAGGCTCATTCATCGGTTTCACTCTATCATATCTGACACCATAAAATCATCTGTTTTTCTATTTTGCTGAAACATACCAACACAGTATGTGAAGAGAAGAATGGAAGTTTTCTCGTAGCATGAGGTTTTAATCAGAAACATGTTTCTCATTGCTAAAAAGCAGGTACGAATAAGGAATTTTGTAAACTCTTTGTGTTGCCATAATTCACTATCAAGTTTACTTAAAATCGATCTGTCAAATGTGTTTCCTATGTAAGCTGTTTCATTAAAACCAACCTGCAAAAATAATCAAGAGGCAGATGCTGAAATATGTAAGTAAATAAGTGAAAGTCTCTGCATAAGTAAACACAAATCAATGCAGTAATAGACAACACTATCGATGTAGGAATGATCGATTTTAGTCTTCTAACCTGCAATCAGAGCCTGCAATGTATAATTAAAAATAAAAATTTCAACTCTACGACTATTACTATTACTACTACTACCACTACTACTATTACTATTACTACTCCTGGGGAAAAAAATAAATAAATAAACAAGTCCTGCTGCCAGTTCTATCCGATCCCACTTGATTCCATCTAGACTATTTCTGAAGGTGTGGAAGAAGTACTTCACTTTCTCTAAGAAACCTTTGTCAAAACTTAAAACTACATTATTAATGATAAAAGTATCAAATAGGAAAATGATTTCCTTTTTCTTGTTCTGAATTTTTCAACCTTTATAACAGCCTCTTGCTATTCTTGCAGCATGTTTTAATAGGAAAAACGCAATAGTGCTTATTATTTTAAAAGTGATTGTTTTTCCAACTACTGTGATACTTTTGGGTTTAAAGATTCTTTGGGCCTTTTGTTAAAACAAATAAGAAAAATGTAGTTTCCTCAATATACCCTGAGGCTCTCACACCTATGCTTACATATATAAGCAATCCGACACAAGAAAGGGGGAAAAGCATCTGCGTTATTCCAAAATTGTATCATACAATGATTGCAAAACAGTGTCTGACTCAAAGAAATAAATATGCCTTGGATTTCTAGAAATTCACATCTAGAACGGCTCACATTTTGCTTAATGCTAAATTTCCTTTTTGAGACTATCCTTGGAGGGCAGAATTCATTTAGATTAGCAAGAACCAGTGTATGATGATTTTGAGTATTTAGGTTCTATAGAGTAATGAAAATACGACGTTCATATTTTTCTTTTAATCAACAAAGATGCTTATTTACATTCATTCTTGAATTAGTGTTGTCCTTTTAGAGCACAGGCCTTTAAAAGAATTTCTTAGTTATGAAATTCAGCTCCTTTGAAAGTGATTTTTCTTACATAATAGCACCTAAATATGGGTTTTGATTATATTACTATGTGATCAAGGATTCTCTGACTCCTTTCCTTCCCATCCAGGGGCAACCAGACCCAAATGGAAAATATCATCAGTTATTGTTTAGGGCTAATTTAACAGATAATTTAACTTCAAACAACAATGATCAGGTCATTAAATTTCAGAGCATGAGAAAATGAAAGAACTGAGAAACAACTCTCTCTAACTCCACTACAGTTTTTGGTCTTTCTGCCCAATCAATGGAGTCAACAACGTCTTGCCATACGCAGGGGCCTGACGTGGGGTAAGATATGTTTGCACCTTCAACGCATTCTGATTCAAAGAACGAGACACTAACGGGAGCAAAAAGGGGGAATAAAACGGAAAAAGACAACCCCAATTCAGGGAGTGCTAGCTGTGTAGGAAAATTCAACCTAAGACGAAAATGAATGCCCAAACATCACTGGCCACGGAACACTTTCTTTCATTCGGACACACATCTCCAAATCTCGCAACGTGCCAAGTGCTTTCCTCCCGTGCAGCTTTTCTGCAAGGCCAAGGACCAGGCAGAGGGCTATCGGTGTTAAGCAACTGACCCCCTCCCCCCCAGGACATAGGGCGTTTTAGCTCCCTTCCCACCCCCACAGCCATAATTTTGAGAGTTAGTTGATATTATTTTAAACGCCTTTTGTAATCACAACAATTTCGAGATTTCTGCCTACCTCGAGTTTTGACAGAGGGCTAGGTGGGGATGGCGTTAAAGCGTCGACATTGGGTCTTAGGGGGTTGGGGGGCAGTCAGGAGTGGACGAGCTCTATTAGCCTGTCCTTTTCATCCCGCCCTCTTTCCAAGGCTGAAGATCACCGTCTGAGAATCTTCCTCACACTTGGGATGCTCTCTGCCCGCCCAAACCCCTGCCTCCCTCTCTGCATCCCAGGGCCACTCTTAGTGTTAAGGGAACTCCTATAACCAAGACCAGCTCTTTTCCTTTAAGAACCCTTCACCTTGGACCACAGGCTCGGACCGAAGGGAAAATGGGGTAGAAAGCGAAATAGAATAGGAGCAGAGAGTGGAGAAGAGAAAAGATGTCTATTACAGAGAAAACAGTTGTATCAACTAGTAGATAAGTGCTGAGATCTGAAACCGCACCAGGTAAACAAAAAGAAACAACTTTCTGGGGGAGGGGGGAGAGGGGGTGG
>NW_027531562.1:5156091-5156802 GCF_008692635.1 Crocuta crocuta
GCGAAGCCGGCGCGCTCGCAGGCACTCCCGGGACAGCCAGGCTCTCGAGCCTACGCGGCCGTCTCCTAAGTGTGCATTAAGAATCAATTATTCGCCTGAGATTCCCAAAGCCGGGAACTGGGATATTCCCAGCAGGGACGCAGTCAAGCCCAGAACGGTGCTCTTTTCCTGAGTCCTCCGAACGCGCGGAGGGGAAGCCTCCCAACCCCGTCCCGCCGCTCGGTACCTGGAGCAGTTCCGCTAAATCCCGCGGGGACCCTCGCCTGACCCAGGCCCAGGAGCTGGGGGCGGAGGGGCAGATCTGGGAGAGCTTGGCAAAGTTAGTGTGAAATTAGCGNGAAGAAAAAAGAACTTTAGAATTAGGCAAGTCCTTGGCTTTGAAGCAAAGAGCTTTGTCTCAAATAGGGAGAACAAATATCTATGAGTCTGAACGTTAAGAAAGGTCCGTTGAGGTATTCTCGAAGCTGCGGCAAGACTCAGAAGTCCTATTTCCATGATTTGAATTATTCTGCACTTTGGGACCTATTTCACTCTCCCATACCGCTCCCTCCCTCCCTCTCTATAAATTCGTCTCGTTTTCTCTTCATCCCTCTTTGCCGCGTCTTCATCCTCTTTACTTAGGGATCCTTGGTGACTTTCTGCCGACGTGGAAAAATCATGCATTCTCTCAGCTACTTCTGTTGATAGCGCGCCCGCGAAGTAAATTTTTCA
>NW_027531562.1:5157038-5219966 GCF_008692635.1 Crocuta crocuta
TAAAAAAAAAAAAAAAAAAAAGGAGGAGCATTTTAGCCCCAGACCTCAAAGTCGCGGTTTAAGCGTTTGTCAAAAGCAATCTGGCAAAGCTCTCCTCCCTCCGAAAAGCACTTGCACTTACCAATCTTGGGGTAAGAGTGTCCCAGTCCTTACATCTCTTTCTTCAGCATCCTTCGGCCAACACCAGGCAGTCTTAGGTTAAGTGGGAAAAAAAATAGAAATCGGAAGGGAGAAAAGAGACTCACACACAGCACAACATCATATATTCCCCGGAGCAACCTTGGCCTACATCCTCAGGACAAGCTCTGGGCGAACTGACCGCTAGAGTGGGAAAAAGGTCGGTTTGGGGGCCAAAAACTAAGAGGTGGATTATTTTAACTGCTAGTGGTTGGGGGGGGGGAGGCCCTAGAGGGAGGGTAGAGAAAGGGGGGATGATTGGAATGAGAACACGTAAAAGAAAAACACGAAAAAGAAAAAAAAAATCTAGAATGAAAGAGCCTTTGAACTCTTACAGGTAGGTAGTTCTTAGGAAGAATGCAGACGTGTGTACGCGCTAAAGGAAAATCTAGATGACCCCTATTCTTTCCATATCTCCAGGATCTGGCCTCAATTGGCTTCAAGTAGAAAAAAAAAAAAGGGGGAGAATTTTAATTGAAGTTTCACCTACCCTGCTTGTTGGAATGGCTGCACAGATTTTCACGTTGGAGAGTTCCATCTGTCTGGCAGAAGCGGCAGTGGTGTCGGGGGCAGGTTATCTGGTAAAGTAGGAATGTACAGGAACCCCGCCCTCTAGGCACAGTTATACAACCCCAGCAACCCGTCTCAGCCAGCTCTAAAACCTCTAATGATCTTCACCTTCACCCTTTGTTAGCCTATTTCTCCAACAGGCACTTAGTTCCAAACGCAAGTAGCCACTTCGGCTATTTATAAAATTAATTTCTCAAAAGCAAAATTACTTCAACACAAGCAAATTCCTCAACAATGTTGCAGGAAACACACTTTTTAAAAACCACATTCATATATTTAGAGCTCTAAATATATATTCGATTTACCCACCTATTTGGGCGAAATATCCACCAACTTAAATATATACAATTATACGAATACACTACATGGCTCATTTTCTTTTTGTCTCTCTACACTTGACTTTATGCAAGTCATATAAACCACGTAAAATCTTCCATGGCTATAAAGATACTTGTATTGAATCTTGTTAGTTCTGCACTTCATGTTCACTTGATTTCCAATTTTGTAACAAGCTGAAGAAACATATTTGGAAGAATTCTCTCCTTGCTCTAGTTTAAATCATTTTCTTAATGTTTTATATATCAATGATTTGTATTAACTTTATACCAGATGAATTCAAGCAAAATACTTAAAACTTGGAGACACACTGCAATTTGGGAATTTGAGTTTTAAGTTATGATCATTTTCAGTTCCAAAATCTCAAAAAGAGCAACCTCCATCTCATTAAGAATAATTATAAGTATTAAAGAAAAGCTTCAAAAAGTTTTGAAGTGTTTTTTTGGCATATGCTAATCTTAACTGGTAAAGGTTGGTGACAACAAACATCAACACAGTGTTACAACCAATTTGTTGCAAAAAAAAATGTATTAAATGGCATGCTAGAATACTGTATGCTTTTGTAAAAGATAACTTGAGAGATGATAGGACAGACTGAGATAAATGAAATGTTCATACTGGGCTTCAGGAGGCCTTCACAAATTTCTCTCTCTGAATATCCCCCTCCCTATTTTGTATGCGTATTCAACAAGCTATTCTTACTTCTAGTCAGATCCATTATATATGTAACTTAGAGATGTATCCAAATAGAACTTCCACTCTGGTCCCTAGCTCCTATGAGTTCAAAGAAGTCAATTTTATGCTTGACCTCAAAATAAAAAGTTTGCCACTGAAATTCTATTTCTCAATCATGCAAATGAACATTTATCACAAATAAGTATACTATTTAATATGGCCAGAAAAGAAAAAAAAAAACCACCCCAAACTGGTGGAACAACTCTTTCATGTCTATGTCCCTTTGCCTCACTGGAAGAATTCAACTTTCTTTTTAACTTTTGATAGGCAAAAGACTATTTCTTCTGTGCCAGTACATTCTCATTCCACAAATAAAATCCACGGTAAAAGCAAACAATACATCATCACCTTTTTCAGTCTAAACACATGCTTTTCTTTGAGCTGTTTTGGTTCCCACAAATATGTAATGGGGATTTCCCTTGCCTAACCTCATTCATTTGGACTCTACTACTATTTTTAATATCAGTCATAAATTTGGTTTCTAAAACAATTTATTTGTGGAAATTTCTTTCATGCTTCATTCTGAAGAACGGTTACATTTCAAGAAAGTTGGACCTCTGGTGAAACTGCTCTCACATTAAGAAGATAAAATCATGTCCAGTCTGCTTTAAGGAGATAATTAAACTAGCTGTCTTGGTCTATTTTAGTCGATTTCCCATTTGTGTATATTTGGTTCCAGCTCTTTTAATTTTCCTGGACTTTATCTTTTTTTCTTAGATAGCATTTCTCTCTGTCTCTTTCTTTTTGGTAGTGGGAGATGCCCCCCCCCCAAAGATCCTCTTTCCCTTTCTTCTCTTTTTCTCTCCCTGTCTCTCCCTTCCACAACCCACCCATTCCTATGCACTAATATTAACTATTCTGCATTTCTATTTCAATCTATTTGAGGCAGCTTGCTTCTCTCTTAGGCTTTTTTTTTTTTTCTTTTTTACCTGAGCAACTCTCTAAGTGTTTGCCGATAACATCTTGGGGACAGATTATTTTTCATTGGGCCCATTGTAAGAAGTAGCCAGCTTATTGCATTACTGCAGAACACATTTCAGACTATACAATTGTAACAAATGAACAACTTGTCCTCCATAGACTCTCCACAGGATCCAATTAGTTACTAAATCTTTTACTTAGGTTTTCTAATTATTTTCTGGAGTCATAGCAATTGGGATACTGAAACAATTAAAAAATGTTTTCACTTTTGTTTCAGATTGGTATATATGCATATATACATGCATATGTATATTGTAAATTAAAACAGAATCATGACTGTAAGCAAAAGGAACAGATCTCTAGATTAAATTATACAGACATATTGAAAAGGGAATCAAATAAATACCTCTATGTTGTAAAAATGAAAGGAAAGGAGAGAGAGGCATTTGATTTCTTCTGAACATCTAGAATTTTAAGTTGTTATAATTAAAAATATAAACATTGATTTGCAAGTCATTACAACAGGTGATCACTTCAGCAAATCTATATTGCAACTTCAGCACATCTTTATTAGAACTCTTTCATTGTGGGTAAACAGCCACAAAAATAAATGCTGACTTAGAAAGTATAAATACAAATATTTAAACAAAAATATTTGCAGCATTCATAGCGCAAATTGTACCTGAACTGAAGGGCTCTGTGTGTCTATATATATATTACATATGTGTGCATTATATTTACTTCTATCTAACCATATACATATATTTATTTATAATTTGCCAAATGCTATAAACAAGATACCTGAAACAAATATATAAAAAGCATTCTATCAACTGATTTGAAAATAAACACAAGGTAAATAGCTATGCACATAAAATTAAATTATTGGTTTTGTTTTCTTTTGTTTTTTGCTGTATATCTACAGAAACTTAAAGATACCAGCTGACAAGCCTATGCTTTCTTTAAAGCTAGTGTTTATTAAATAGGCCTGCTCCTTGTAAAATTTGATTCCACAATGGGAAAAAAAATACTATTTTCATTTTTAAAGTCTTAGTTCAAATGAAAGGAGCAGTCAAATTTTAGTTGGCTGAAAAAGCCTTTTGAATTCCCTAGAACTTTAATGGTCTTTTTAAAAATTAGCTCTACTTAATAAAAGAGACAAAAGTATCAAGATATATATGAATTTAGCCTATTTTTTATTTCTGTGTGTTCATAGTAAACATTTTTGTAAGTGACAAACACGGGCATATGACCACAGTATCACAATCAAGAAATTTTAAGACAACATTAACAATCACTCAAATTGATGCGGCATTTGCGCAACACAGGTTACATATTTGCAAGGTTTTACCTATAAGTACAATAGGTATTAACATTTCACTACATTTAGAAAAAATAAAAGTGACCTGTTAGTGACCACATACATCAAAATATACACAACACAAACTGAAGGCAATCATTAATTTTGTCCCCTTCCGATTCATTTGAATGGGCAGTGCTGCCAACTGAAACAACTTTCCTTTTTTTGTTTTTTTTTTTTTCTTTTTTAATACTTAGCATACCAAGTGCATTTTAGAACCCAATCTTTGGTCTAAAAGTAAACAAAAGAAAAAAAAACAGTTTTGTAAAGAAAAGGACAAAACAATAAATGGCCAAAATAATTTCTTGGGCACCTTTACTACGAATGCTTCTTAAATACAAATTACAGTTTAACATTTTAAAACTCTCCCCATAATTTAGGTTGTTCTCAAGGTCTGCGTCCACCATAAAGATCCATGATAACTTATAATACTGCACACATGGAAATCTGGCGGCCCTTAGAGATAGACTTGTCAGGTTTGAATGAAATGGCAAAGCAGTCACTATTTAGATACACATTCTACTATAATTTTGACTTCCAAACCTTATATTCTACAATGTATTCTCCCCACATTGCACCTCGCTGACACTCCACACCTTGTTAGAATAATAAACAATCCTAAAGACTGAACAAACGTACAGAAATGGGGGGGGGGGCTTAATAAAAAATACCTGGACTTATTTTTTAATTATCATTTACAATGCAAATGTGTGTAAAACGTTCACTTACAGTCTGGTCCCAGGGATGTTAATGTATTAAAGGGTTGGAAGAAGACCCCTGATTTTGATGTGTGAAATAATCAGACAGTCCCCCGGACAGTCCCGTCGTGAAACTTGGCAAAGAGGGTCTTAAAGACTCACAGGGCAGGGTCGAGGGGGCCTGCGGAGACGTGGAGGATGACGCGGCCCGGGCGCTCATGGACGTGCTGCTCTGCGAAGTCATTGACGGGTGCGGGACGTGGGGGAAAAAGTAACTGGTCTGGCCCGCGAGCAGGTTGACGGAGCAAGGGTTGAGGGAGTAGGTCCCGGAGCAGGGCACCGACAGGCCGCAGGGCACCGAGGCGGCGAGCGCGGCGGCCGTGAGGTGGTGCGTGGCGTACGGGATCTCCCCGTTGACCAGCCGGTCCACGCTCAGGCCGTTGGCCGTGGAGAAGGAGTGGTTGTTGCCCAGCGAGTTCTGAGTCAACACGGAGCTGTAGGGCATGGGGTGGCTGGGGTAGGCCGACGTGGTGCCGTTGTAGCTCAAAGTGCTGCTGGCGCGGGGGTGGTGCAGGGACAGGAAGGGCGACATGGGCCAGTAGAGGGAGCCGGCGCGGTCCATGAAGGTGAGGCCGGTGGAGGTGAGGCGCGCCCCGCGCTTGAAGGCCAGCTTGGCCCGCGACGTGGTGGAGCGGCGCCGCAGCTTGCCCGTGGTGCCGCCGATGAACACGTCGTCGCTCGACGGGTCCAGCATCCAGTAGTTGCCCTTGCCCGGGTCGTCGTAGTGGCGGGGCACCTTCACGAAGCACTTGTTGAGGGACAGGTTGTGGCGGATGGAGTTCTGCCAGCCCTGCTTGTTCTCGCGGTAGTAGGGGAAGTTCTTCATGATGAACTCGTAGATGCCGTTGAGCGTGAGCCGCTTCTCCGGGCTCTGCCGGATGGCCATCATGATGAGCGCGTTGTAGCTGAACGGCGGCTTCTCGTACTTGCCGTTCTTCTTCTCGCCCTCCTTGCCCCCCTCCCCGTCCTTGCCNAACCGAATCCCCCCGTCTTAGGGCAAATAGCTCCCGTTTCCGGCTGCCTTCCCACTGTATTGGGTCATTTTCGTTGGAGGGTCAATATGGGTCGTTATTGATTAAAGTTTGTATTCACGGTTATTTTTAAAAGCGGGGGGCGGCGGCGGCGGCAGCGGTGGTGGAGGGGAGAGTGGGAGTGCGGGGCGAGGATGCCAGGAGAGGGCAGGAAATGGAGGAGGAAGAGGCAAGGCGCCACTTTCCCCAGCCGGCCCTGCAGGCCCGGCTCTGGCATTTCTGAGCCCGTAGGAAAACTGTGCCCCTTGTAGGTAACACTGCAGCGAGGCTTTGCGTGGCTGGGGAGGGAAGGCCCACCCCTGGCGTGGGGAGGGGGTGGGGTGCCCTACACCTTGGGGGAGGAGGGTCTGGAGGAGGTTTGGAAACGGAGGGCTGAGGAGGAGGAAGTGGGCTGGCGAGCGNATACCAAACAATCTCGAAATAAACCAGGTAACACATGCTATGTCTATGTGCCTCTTCCTTCCCCTTCTCTCCTGCTCCAGATCGTCGCTCACACGCCGGGTGACTGACTCGGTGTCGTTTCCTCCTCGCCGCCGCTACAGCGTCTCCTCAGCTTCTAATCCGAATTGGAAGCGAGTAGCCGCGAGCGATCACCCTGGAAATGTTTCATTTTGCTTGTTGACATTGGACGGGGGAAATAAGGGTGGGCGGCTATTTCTTTCCTTTTTTTTTTTTTTTAAAGCCTTCCTGTTTTCACTCCCCTCTTTGCTTTTTTTCTTTCCGTTTCTCAAATGCTTTTGATTTGTGCGGGCCTTAATGCTGAATTAACCGCATGCTAAAGCCAGCCCTTTCCCACCCTGAATGCAGATGGAAGGCAACTGGAAGCCTCGGGTGCGTGGGTCCCACAATCCCAGCTTCTTGGGCTTTAGACCTGGGAAGGTTCGGTTGAGGGCTGAAGTGAGTGGGGAGATTGTGATTCGGGGGCTTTAAAAGGATCCCGTGGCCAGGGGCAGGGCTAAGGCCCAGCATTTCCCAGGGATTGGAATTTGGTGCGGAGCACACTGATCAAAGGCTGTTTCATCCCACATGGGTACGAAACATACCACATTTTACGGAGGATGTAGCCCTAGAGAAGAGGGAGGTGGAGGAGAAGCATAAATGAGAGGCACTCTCCCCCTCCTCTGTAAAATAAATAATCATAAAACATAAACATTTACTCACTTTGATAAACTCTCAAACTGTCTGGCAGATGGAGGATTTAAGAAAAGGAAGAAAAAGCGACGCCTGTGTGTGATGTTAAAGTTCAGTTCTAATACGAAGAATGCGATTGATGGAAACAAGAATACTCAGGTTAAAAGGGGGTTATCCCACCCTCCCTACCCCACTCGCCACCTTGAAATCCCGAGAAAGAAAGAATAAACTCAAGAGAAGAACAGACCATTAGAAATAGCCAGTGATTTTAAAATACCGATTATGAACACCAAAAAGAAACCTTGAACATGGGACTAACCTCATCTACCCATCCTAGTGTATGGATCCCACCCCCATTTTTACATATCTCCTTACTGAAGCTATATTTACATGTGGGGAAGTTCAAGGGTCCCAGCTATCAATGTTGGTAGAGGCATGGCCCCAAACACTGACTTCTAAGCTCCAGTTTCTTACAGAGCCGGGTGAGCTAATGGGCTTTGTGGACCGGCTGGAGAGCTGTGAGCCTTCCTCTTTCTGCCTGCTTTCCCCCTTTCTCTTCCCTCCTCAGGCCTGTTTTTCCTACTTTTCCTCAACTCACTTTCCTCCCTCCTCCCCCCTTCCTCCCTCCTCCAGCTCGCACCCCCCCCTTCTCCTCCATCTAGTCCTCTCCCTCACTCCATTCCTCCACCTACTCCTCCCCGTTTCTCCCCTCACAACCCCCCTTCTCATCCCCACTTATAATGGCACACAAGGGCTCCCTCTGAGGTGGACGGCCCGGTACGTTTTCGTAGTCGGTCTAGCGTGAAATGATTCGGTGTAACCGGATTCTTGGGAAAGGACAGGTTACGTAAACATTTACTGATGTGGAGTAACTATACTATTTGTACTCTGATATGCAGGAAGGAAAGTGTTGATTAACACAGAAGAAAAAAAAGCGAAATTAGCTGATTGCATGCTCATAAGTGCAAGCTGTCATTGAACTGCTTTTAAAATAGACACAGCTGGGTGTTTGTGTTGAAAAATTTCTTGTGTTTTTGCTAATACTGAAATAAGCATGATTTTGTATACCAAACATTTTCAGATCATTAAAATTTGTAATCTGTGCTGGTTTTAAACACAAAGAAAAGAAACAGAATCATTTCGATGTAAAATTTGCTGATATTATATTAACTCAATCAGGTCTGTACAAATTGTGCATTGTGCCTCCTAAAATCTGTTTGATCAATTTAATACACAAAGTGCCAAACGTGGGTATTGTTTGTTAACATTGGACATTTTATTCAAATCTGAGCTCAGCAGCAAACTGGAGGAGCATTCCTTGAATACAACACCAGCACTGACTGATGAATTTTTAATGTTTTAAGGTGTTTCTTAGGTCAAAGCTGAGTGTGCATTGTTTTGTAATCTTGCATAAAAATTTAGCAGGTGAAAATAAGTTTTTCTTTTGTTTACTTTCAAAAAGCAAAAACTGGGGTCTGCTAATGAGAGCTGTAATAATCTGGTTTTATGTGCCAGGAGCTGATATTGACTGGGAAAATATTTTGCATGCAAATTAAGAATGTGTTATATTATTTTAAGGATTGCACCGATGCAAGTTTCAAAATAGGGTATTTGTATAGGAATAGATTACAGTTTAATATAATCACTCTAGAGATCTATTCTCCCTAATGACAGAGGTCATTTCCAATTTGGGGAGAGCTGATTTTATTATCATTTTAATAATTTTAATTGGACTTTATGGTGACATAGAGTACTGTATGTGTGTGTATACATATATATAGGTGTGGGGGTAGGCTTGCTCAACAAAATATGCACTATTTACTCAGCAGCCCACATTTATCTCAGCAATGGCTTCTTTTTAGAACTGCTACTAGATGAAATGGAGGGGGAGGGGGTTCTTGGGCAGAGCATTGTGCAAGTTGAAAGTCCCTGGATGGAGCTTTGTAAAGCCTACTGGTCAATCTGGGTGCAAAATGGATTTGAAGGACTGCCCATGTCCATCTCAGGACCTTAGTCCTAAACACGTGAAGCCCCAATTCTGTATTTCCACCTCAGTCTCTATGATCACTTTCAGAAGACAGAGGGCATCCAGTGGTCTGAGATCTAAAACAAATTGTGTAACATTCTACTAGTTTCTCATATTAGCTTAATCTTGATCTCTCACACACAAACATCTAGAAATGTACTCTGTTGATGAATCAAAGCAGAAGTTAGAGCAAATGCAATTTTCTGGTATATATAGAGTAAATATCTCACTTTCTCTGTCTGCAGTCCCTACCTCACCACGTTCCCCGAAAAGAGGACAGGCCTCATAAAGAGTGAGCAGTCCCAACAGGAGAATTGCTTGGGAAATGAATTCGATGATTTCATCTCTAGTTTTAATTAATAACCAAGGCGCCACAGCCTATCGCATCTGAGTAGGGAGCAGCACATTTAGTTTTTCCATTTGGCGGTGTTACATTAAGTCTTCTTTAAGGCCTTTCCCCCCTGCTTTCTGTCGGCTTTTTCACTTCTCTTTCTTTCCCCCCTTGGTATCTGCTGGTAAAGGAGGATGGGTCATTTTTACCTAAAATCCACTTTGCTTTTGGCTCCCTGGACAGAGTGTCCTTGGAGTGGCACCAGGCTCTGGCCAAAGCTCTCTTCCTGCAGATGCACTGGGAGTCCCTGACCCCGGGACGTTTGGGAACAAGTGGAACTCATACAGAGGCATCCAGGTATTTCCAGAGACTGACGAGCGAGGTCTGCAATCGCTTCCTAACAGCAGGTAATGGTGCTAACATTTAGTGATTATAAGTTACTCTTTAGCGTGTTGTATCTTTGTTCTGTGGGTTTTGGTTACAGGTTACACGATTAGGTTTGCGAGAACAGTAGTGAACTAAACTTCTCAGTAAGAGGTCTTCACACCAGGGAAGTGTTACTTTTCTGCAGCAGCCCTGCCTCGTCACTCATTAGGGAGCTGCAGGTTGTCAAGCCGCTGCTGTCAGCACGCACGCGCGCACCCCCAATATCCCCGNGTTGTGTGCGCGCGCACGCGCGCACACACAGACCCCGCAGTAAAACTAAATTAAGAAGCCGATGATTAAGACAAGCGTCTACTAGGCCTGTCATTTCAGCATCCTTCCATCATAACATTGTGGCACAGGCAATTTTGCTTGAGAACCTCGAGAAAAAAAAAAAGACTATGGGAGAGCCTCATATTTGAGAGTCGAAATGTTAAACTGGTAGAAGTTATCAAAGCTTTAGAAGAGAGAACATCCAAGGTAAAGGAAGAAGGAGAAGAAGGCCTGAATAGAGACCCCGGAGACTCCCCAGGCAGGTTTTTGTGATGCTGTCAGAGGTCCCAAACTCTCTGAAGGCAAGTACATACTCATCCAAAGAAACTGTGGGACATCTGCGGCAAAATACAGTCGGGAGGAGCTCCTTCCTAATATTACCCTGTGGAGAGCGAGACACAGAGCTCGACAATGAAAAATTCTCACCCTAGTGTCGAAGGACTTTTAGAAAGTCTTTCTGAACCTTTCAAGTATTCTACACATTTTTCGTAAATATAAAATGCCCACTACCCTTTCCTTGCTTCCCGTTATTTGCCAGCCTGCTCAAGTCGAGGGTAGACACTTTTTAGGAGTTGAGTCTCTGATAGTGTGAGGGCAGCAGGCATGTTCCATTTCTTGACCTGATCCAATTGGGAAAAATTATCTCACACCTTTTGGGCAGACCCTCTGAGAGGTCCTTTTTCTCCCCTAGTTGTCCAAGGAAATGGCACAGCTCATCCTTTAAAGGAGTCAGGAAATGCTAAAGAGAAAGACAAAGAGGTGGAGAGGCGATGGTAAACAAGAATGATGGAGGTCTTTACCTTCACTCTGGAGTCTATCTGGAAAGGGAGGAATTGAGATTTGGCAAAAGACACACAGGATAATGGATTTTCTATCAGTGGGACACCGAAAGAGGGAGAAAAGGAAAGACTTCATAAATATATATCAGGCTGAAAGAAGAACTTACAGGCCTCAAAATGCTGAACTCCTAACTATCCTGTCACTGTTCTCCTTAATTAGTTGGAGCTTCAGTTTGATTTCCCGTGGGAGCCTGAATAATCTACTTTGGGAAGTATTTAGGAGTCTTCAGAGAATGTGGTGCGTCCACTCCCCTCTATTTTGAAGCACCTTTCT
Source organism: Crocuta crocuta (assembly GCF_008692635.1). Classification (NCBI taxonomy): domain Eukaryota; kingdom Metazoa; phylum Chordata; class Mammalia; order Carnivora; family Hyaenidae; genus Crocuta; species Crocuta crocuta. The sequence goes on from NW_027531562.1 coordinate 5,168,224, forward strand.
AAACGGCCCCCCATACTCTGGTTGTGAGGAAAGATGGATCGGTGTCACTTAGTCGCGGTTTTTAGGTGGTCAACTCTCAAAGGTACACGAAGAGCACTGAACAGCCCCAAGTCCGTATTGGAGAGTGATGAGTTGTGTTTGAGAAGACACACTCGTACCTACTAACAGCCTGTGAAGGAATGAGGGAAGAGAACAAACTGCAAGCGCTGGGGTGGGCAGGCCAGGAGGCACGCAGAGAATCTTCCCATCACAAAGTCCCTCTTCTCCTGGGGAATGTCGAACGGGAGAAAGTAAACTCTGCTAGTCCAATACATCACCTCCCTTTCTAAAACCCCAAATGGACAAACCAATGCGCCCGTTTTGACTTCCTGCCTACCTCATACCCACCTTCCTTCTCACTCTCAAACTGCGGTTCCCGAAGATCTTCCTCCTCCCCCTCCTCACAGCCGTGGAGAATCTATTGGTGCCGCTGTTTCCCAAAAGGTCCGGATCTTCCTCCTCCCCCGCTCACCCCCCTGAGGCCGTATTACCCCGGGCAGTTGCCGGAGGAGACCGTCGCCGTCCCGGCTCCCGGGGCCCGCGCGCCGCCCCTGCCCGCGCACACCCGCGCGCGCCTGCCCCGCGCTCCTTTGTCGCTGCAGCCTGCCGAGCGCACTCAGGCTCAGAGGACCTGCTTTTAGGTTTCATTTCCGGATTTTCCCCCCTTACAGTTAGTTACCTTTGCAGACGAGATGTCTCGTGTTTGCACATCACACCGGAAGCACACACACAGATCAATATTTTTGGGCTAAGAGGTCATCTGCTACGGGGAACGCGGAAAAAAGAGCGACCAGTTATTGGTTTTAGGCTTCTTAATTGTATAAAGCGCAGCTCCGAGTTAAAAGACTAGGGTTCGTGTAGGCGAAGTTCATTCGAATATGCAGTTCCGTGTACGGCATGTTGAACCCAGTCGGGGAGGGCAGTTATATCCCCATTTCTGCCCTGCCCTTCGGAAGAAGCCGCGTGTAGGGAGGAGACGAGCGGCCAAGGGCAAGCTAGACGCAGAATGGCGTCAGGAACAAGTTTCCGTTAGCACCGGGAAAACAAAACCATCAGACTCCCTCGTTTCTGAATCTACAACAAAGGTAGTGAGGGTGGGGTGGGGGGGGTCACTTTTATTTTACAAACTATCCTAGATTCTTGTTTACCAGTTTGAGTATCTCCCTCCTTCCCGGGTTTGTCCTAAGGCACGAAGGAGACCAATGTAATAATGTTCATGAAAAAAGCCCGGTAGGCAAGTTTGGCTCCTGAGTGTGTGGACTGTGGATCACCACGGCGAAGAGGTTTTCTTTCTTTTTCTTTTTCTCCCCCCCCCCCCCCCNAGCATGAACTTGTTAGGTAAGATAGATGAGGCCGCGAAGACGTGGAAACGCAGTAAAAGCCCCTTTGGAGAGCAGCCTGCGAAGCTGCAGGCGGCGGCCGCGCGCTGCCTACGAGCCGAGCGGCGCAGGACTCGCTCCGAAGCTGCCCCAACTCCCGCCACGGCGGCCCCGGCGACACCCCTCGCAGCGCTGGGATCGCCGCCCGAGCGGCCTACCCTTTGGCCTTGGAGTAAACAGCCCAGAGGAGGAGAGAAACGGCCCCTAATTGGGCTGAGTGTCTGCCCTCCAGCTCGGAACACTGAACTGGGCCCGCAGGTTTTCTCGCAGGAGGTTGGAAGCCTGACCACCAAATAGTCAAAGGCTGGGAGACGCTAGGTTTTAAAGGAGTCACACATGAAACGTTATTTTTCTCATTAATTAGAAGTAATTCCCTTTGCCTATTTATATGCATGTTCACGCAATCGATCACACACCGCGATTTACTTGAAAAAATGGTTAGGGTATCTTTAGCACACGCTCCTCGTTCTTTGTCTCCTTGAACATTTTCAGCTGATAGTGTGGCTGGTTGGGATCAATTAGCACTGGATTTTGCCCCAAGATTGCTCCCCAGGGCAGACAAATAGAGCCAACTCATCTCCAGCGATGTTTTTCGCCCACGTGCGTATCCACGCCAGGGCTTTAGAAGCAGTTCAAAATCCCCAGCCTTGGTTTCACTTGATTTTGTTGTTGTTGTTATTGATAAATATTGGGTCATACACAAGGCACTTGTCAGAGCCTTTGGCTCAATCTCGCAGCTGCAGCTCCTAGCGGGGCGTTTGAGTCGTGTCCTAGGAACTGGAGGGATTTACTGGCAGGAGAATTGCACATTCTCTGCTCCTTCAGTTGCAGAGATGGTCTTTTAAAATCCCATGTCCTGTCTGCCTGCGCTCACGTTTATTTCTTGATTTGTTCAGATACGTGAACACTGGGGTGGATGTTTGTGTCTTTTAAATGTATTTTGTTTTTAATTGAAATGGTCTTTTTAAAAAGGAGGGAGAAACTATTGATCCCAGTCGGCTAGGTGTATCTGAAACCAAGAAGAACAGAGGCCAGTAAATAGATAATCGTAATTACGGCTGGGTCGGGGTTGCCGGGTGGTGGCGGTTGGGTAGAGGGGACATTTGGGGGTTGTGTAATTGGAGTAATATATACAGTTTATCTTTCGGCTGTGCTGTGCATACTCGTTCCCTTGATACATATTCCACATAAACTGAACCCATGGTCGGCTTGTCTCGGCATGTTTAAAGCTCCAGACACCCAACAGTATCATTACAGGAAAGAGACAAAACCCCCAAAGACTCCAGGCAGGGAGACGGCTGCCTTTGGGGCGAATGGGGAATTTGTCTCGGCGTTGGACGGTTCGGGTTAGCGCACCCACTGGCTCAGACTGCCAGGCAGCCGGGGTCCAGGTCTTCCCCGCGCTGAAGTGCAGGGAGGGGGTGGGGATAGGGGTGGGGAAAGAAACAGCTGATTTTTGACATTTCAAAGGGACTCTTTCTATTTATCAGTGTTACCGAAGTGTACGTTACTGGAGAAACAACAAAACAAGCATAGAGCTGCAATTTTCCAGAAAATAGGATCCCCAAATATAAAAATAAAAAAGTAGCAGATAAGATGTATAATTCAATCAAATTACACAAAATTGCTTGAAAATCCAGAACAGTAGCGATCCATTATGCCACTGTTTTATTAGTGACAAGTACAATTACTCTAAAATAAAGAACACTGGTGAATATATAATTGGCTGTAATCATGTTAGTGTTTGAATAAAAATGACGGGAACATTTAACACTTTGACAACAAAATGTTCAGAAATAACTTATTTATTCAAACAGTTTTTATTTTCCACCAAGTGAAGGAGAAACACAGTTTGCTTAGGAAAATCAATGACTTTTCCCTACAATAAATAAATATCCAAACGGGGGAAAAACAGCCCCACACCTCTATATTATTACTATTATTATTATTTTTTTTAACCAGCGAGAAGCTTAATCCTGTGTTTGGAGTCAGCACCCGCCTCGCTGTTGTTGCGAATCAACACCCGCCACCTAGAGGAAGAGGCCTGCAGCTCACCCACCGCCAGCCCGTTTTCCCGCGGTGACCTCGGGAACCAAACTTAATATTCCTTTGCAAATCGCTCTCCAAACCGACTCCCCCCTCCCGCACCCCCTCACATCCCCTTCCGCCCTGCAACATCGTCACAATATTTTCTTAGTAATTGCTCCGTGCAACTGACGGAAGCGCCAAGTCTCCGGCAGCGCGGGGCTCTCCCAGCAAAGCGCCAGAGCGAGTTGGGAAGCAGGTCAGGGAATATTTGGGTCTGGAGGGATAATCCATTTTTATCCCAAATTCGTCTAGAGCAGCCTGAATTCGGGTCTCCTAGAGCAACATCTGATGCCGACGCCACCACATTCCAGGGCTTTTTTAGGGCTTTCTCAGAGAAAACAGCCCGGATCCCTCTGTCGGCCAGTTGCTTACCGCGGGGGTTCTTCCCCCCGACTTCTCCTCAGTGCACGCTCACCTCCACCCCCAAACACGAAGATCTGGGATCCCGGTCCTCTCTAATCAGGTCTTCGAGCCCAACGGGTTCTTTGATTTTCCATACGGGTTGCTTGATGTACTGAGGTAAAGGCATTAGAGGGGAGGCTAGGTTTGGAGGGGTGACCCCTGTGGCCTGGGAGAGCAGCCGAGGAGAAACCCCAGGTCTTTACACTGAGTCCCGGAGTTTCAAGAAACTTCCACAGTGTGCGGGGTAAATTTGAGGCTGGGCCCACAGGGACTAGGGGCCTTTCCATGGTTTAGTCTTGGTGGATCCTATCGGCTTCTTGCGCAGANGAAAGGTAACGAGGGTGATCCGTGCGCTCCGCGACTGGTTGATCCCCGAGCAAGCTGTTAACATTGGCGTGCCGGCTTTCAGGCGTTTCCACCCCCCAACCCGTCCAAAGTTTTGTTTTGTTTGGCTTTAATGTATCTAGAACACCGTTCAAGCTGAAAGTTTGCTAGAAAGGCAGGGAAGGAACAAGCAAGGTTAATTCGTTTTGGGGGAGAAAGAAAACCCATAGTTAATTGGAATTCAATTGGGTTTAATTTCATCAGTTTCCCCTTCCCTCTTTTTCTCCCTTTCTTTTCTCAATTTCTCTCACCTTTTCCTTCCGGCTTCTTTCTCGCCACCCCCCATCCCTTATCCCTATCCGTATTCCTGTCCGTATCCCTATCCCTGTCTCTCTGGGTGTAAGAGAAAAGAGGCGGCTTGAAACGGGCGTAGGTATCCATTTTTATGCAGAGTTTCAGAACCGCCTCGTCTGTTCTCAGTCCCAACGCTGGAGTTTAAAGGAGACATCCCGGGGCTGACTCTTCCTTTCCCCTCTCCCAGAGGTGACCTCAGAACCTTGGACTAAGAAGCCTTTTTCATAGTGCCGGAATTATTCTTTTTTTAAAAAAGGTAGTTGAAACAAGTGTGTGCGCGCGTGTGTGTCATGTATAAATAACCAGCCTCCAAAACTGATGACCAGTTGACGCCTCCCCCCAGGGAATGAGACTCGCCCCCAAACTCACTCCAGCCAAGCCCTAATAACTGAACCCCTCAGAAATGTTTCATTTTGTTTTTGGTAAAAACTGGTGCTTCCCCTCTCAAATGCCAGGTCTATCATTGCTCTCCCGCATCATATTAACAGGCGATGTTAGCCTTCCCCTACGTGTTTAGGCTGCTAATGCGGGCCACTTAACGCACAAAAATGCTCATCTGTGGAGATTTTCCCAAGGCTGGTGGCGGTGCTGGCTCCTTTTTCTTTTCTTTTCAGGGCATGTCCATTCCTCCCTCCCCCTCTGGGGGCTCCAAAAGGGGGTCCAGCAAGTTTGAGCGAGTGTGTGAGAGCCCTCTCCTCTATCTCCTGCCTGTCAACCCACCCAGGGGGTTGTGAATTTTTGGTTTTCCCTTAGGAGCAGGAATAAATGGAAGCTGCAGCCATGGCACTTGGCTGCCTCTGTCCGTTCACTTGCCTTCATCCTTTCCTTTCTCCCTCCTCACGTCAGTCTGTGAAAGCAGTCCTGAGCCGCTTTCACAGCTGCCTCTGTATCCTTCTTAGCTCTAGCCTTCTGAAGAAAACTCTACTGGTTTTCTTGTCTGATGGCTGGAAAGCTGGGTTGGAGATGCTCTCCGCAGAGGATTGTTTGTGTGTCGTGGATGTTTGTCTAGTTTTAATAACTTTATGGAGGAGACTCTCTGAAGGAAAGAATCACCTGAGCCTAGATGATGGCTTTTGTCATGTTCTCCTACTCTTTTAAAGTCTGGCCTGGGAAAATCATGTGTTCTCACGATTCATATGTATCCCGTTTCCAAGGAGAAGGCCATCGGGGAGAAAATAAAACAAAACTAACTTTGTATGTAGTAAGTATTATTCAGTGGGTTTTGGTTTAAAAAGATAATTGTTTTTATGGCTTCCATTGGGAACATTTTTGCTTTTTAAAAGCCTATGAAGTATAGACATGAGAGCAGAGTTTTACAACTCTGGCTCTACTAGTCTCTTCCTGTAGATCCTTCGGCAAGTTACTTCAGCTTTCTAGTTCTTTCCCCCTTCATCTGAGAAATAAGTGATCTGCATTCGTTAATATATAAAATAGCATCCACTTACCAAAATATCAACAATAAAAACAATTCCCAAAATCGCAAGATTTTTTTTTTTTTTGGAAAGCTGGAAGAAAATCTGATTCAAACGACAGCAGCGACATCTAGTGACCGTAATACTCAATAGTAGTGATGAAGGTGTGACATCGTTTACTTAGCTATGGGTTTTCACAGGAAAGAGACGCTGTGGTTTTTCTAATTAATCTTGATTGTCTGGAAAACACTACTCTCTTGATATCAAAGGATGTTTTACTGAGTTTATATAGATAAAGGAAAAGATGTTTACCTCAAGTGTCTGCACACAGGACAATTGCAATTTGCAAGAATATTCTTCTGATGTTTTAAATTCCATGTCAGGAGACTAGTTCTAAAAATAATTTTGTAGATTGTACTTTATTTAACCAACTTTCCAAATTATATTCAAATGTATTAATGCAAACTTAGTAAAATTGGAAAAAGGAAGAAATTCCCGGGATTTCTTTTGGTCTAGACCCATCACTTAGTTGATTTGAGATTGCTGTCTTGTCAATATCAGGAAACAAATTAAAAATAACCTCTCCTTTAAGTTATCACATACATGCTCTGCCTATATCGTCTTTGCTCAAGATATTTTGAAGTTCAGAGAAATCCGAGTCCCATTTCCAGATGGAAACCATCTCCTCTTTTTATAGCAAAGATTAAATGGAATATCTGGGCACTGGTGAGGTCTTAACAAGGGTAGAGACTTAGTAATGGCCCAAGACTTTTCAGAAAAACAATTTTAGCATTTGCTTGGCATTTAGCAATTTAGACAGAGGTAACAGAAGAATTCATCTCATTCCCGATCACTTTATAAATTGGCCATGTGTGTGGGCGTAGTTTGTGCATGTACTCACTGAAGCATAAGTGTGTTTAATTTCCTATTAGCAAAGCAGCTGATGACTACTGGAATATAGGGATCCATGTTTTGTAACTTTAAAGGAAGCCAGTTTTTTAATTCCAATTTATTATTGAACAACACTTTCTGTGCCTTTACTATGGAGTTTGGTCATTGAGTGGCATTTTAGCTGTTTTAGCCACGTAGTATTTTAAACTAACAAGATAAGTCGACTTGTTGTTAACACCTTGGAGAATCTGAGCTGGTCACACAGCTTCTCTTGACCTTAGTTTCCTCCCATACAATATGAGAAAGTTGAACTCTCCATTGTCCCTTATAGCTCAAAAGAGCTATAAGTAAATAAATCATGAATCCTCATTTGGGAAGACTCTGTTGGCGGCTCTGTTGTCATTGGTGACACTTCAATGTCAATTCTGATTTTTCCAGTTAGGTATCTTATCAGAAATAAGAAATAAAAGAAAGGATGAACCTTCTTCATCATGTCCCTCCCATCTTCCCCTTTGTTTGATTTAAAAAATAACACAAATTGGGGCACTTGCGTGGCTCAGTCGGTTAAATGTCCGATTCTTGGTTTCAGCTCAGGTCGTGATCTCATGGTTCACGAGTTCGAGCCCCTCATCAGGCTGACAGCACGGAGCCTGCTTGGGATTCTCTCTCCTTCTCTCTCTGCCCCTCCCCTGCTCTCTTTCTCTCTCTCTCTCTCTCTCCAAATAAATAAACTTTAAGAAATTAAAACAAAATTGCAAAACTCTTAGATTTTCCAGTTAACATTCACTCAGGCATTGGCATGCACTCAGCTCTCTCTGGCTGTCCATCCAGAAAAATCACAGCATAGGAATGGGACTAAACTGAACACAAAGCTGAGGCAGCTGTATTTGAGTTTGCCTAACATGTTCCCATATCCTTAGATTAATGATTATTATTACTATTAATTTTTGGGGGGAAGGAGGACCAGAGCCAAAGTATTCTGGCTGCAAACAGCCCACATTTCCTCCCTGCTTCTGTGGCCCTATGAATAAATTCCTTCAGGAGGTGGCAGTAAAATATCTCTCACTTTTATCTGGCTTAGAACATCATTATACACATTTAGCAAGAAGAAGACTGTTAGCAGGAGGCAAATATTACTCCATAATGCAAACACACTCATCATTTAACGTGAGTCCCAATGAGGAGGAATGCATATACAAGAAGAATTAGGACTCTCCTGACGTGGATTGATAGAAAGAACAAGGTTCATTACAACTAAAATTCTGAGTCTCCCAAAGGTTTACTTTTTAGATGCTTTTCTGTTGTTCTTTAGGTATCTTCCTGTTCTTCCTATTACTCAGACTGGTGATAAAATATTGCGTTATTTGTATAAAATTAACAAGGCATGCTTTCTTCTGTGAATTCCTTTTAGACTCAGTAGAGACATATTATTTTGTTTTAGAAGTGAGGAAACTGGAGAGCCTGGGTGGCTTAATCGGTTAAGCGGCCAACTCTTGGTTTCAGCTCAGGTCATGATTCTAGGGTCGAGGGATCGAGCCCCGCGTCAGGCTCCCACTAAGCATGGAAACTATTTTATCTTCTCTCTGTCTCTCTCTCTCTCTCCCTCCCTCCGTCCATTCCCCCCCTTTGCCCCTCCCTCCCCCCTTGCACACACTCTCTCTCAAATTAAGAAACAAATAAATAAAATAAAAGTGAGGAAACTGACCTAGAGAGGCCACCTAGGTGACCTAAGCTCACACCACTAGGAAGACACAGAAAACGAACATGAATCCTGGCCTTGGATAGGGTGCATGTCACTCCTGGTTGTCCTTAGCGTGGGGGCCTTCACAGTGAGACTGGGGTAACTGACTGAACCTGCTGCTGTTTGTAGGGCCTTGTGAAGTTTCCACCCCACATATTTGAGAAGTTTCAGCTTTTGGAGGATCCTAGGGACTGCTTGTAACAAGAGAGTCTGTGCTTGCTACTCTTCCTTCATTCATGTACGATTTTATCCTCTTAATGCTAACAATGTTATATTCTTAATATAGTATTTATATTTTCTACAGGAGAGGTCGTCTTTCCAAAAATATGATACTTAAAACATTCTTGTTAATGATCTGGGGGATCCAAGATTTTGGAGTTAGAATGAATGCAAGACATCATCTGTTTCAGCAGCTCTGGAGAGAGATCACTCTCTGAATCAATGGCTCCTGGGACTTGTGCTTAATTGGAGTCCAGATTATCCTGAGTATGCTGGCATTGTTTCCTGCCCATCTCCCTTGCTTCTTGGCTTCATGTGTTAACGTATTTGGGAACTTTACTTTGCTGGCTACCCTGTGGTCGGGTTTTCCAAGTGGGTTGCCTCTTCAGTCGCGCCCTGTCCATATGGCTAAGGACCTTACTCTCAGCTGGGAGCTGTTAAATCTTCCTCTTGAATGTATTTTCTCTCAAGTAGCTCTCTGCTGCCCTCTACTGGCACTCAGCCACAAGACCTAGCTAGCCTTCTGCGTCGATGCTAACTCTGCATCCTTGGCTGCAAAGGAGGTATGGGAGCCTTATTAACTACATTATATATGACTTTTGTAGCACTGAAAAATAGAACCCAGGACCCTCTGTGTCCACTTATATCCCATGCTCTCACGTCCTATGAGCTTGCTCATGGGCTGTGAAGGAGTATATCTGACTTTAAGCATTTGTGCTGGAGTATTTGGTAGGACTTGTTGAAAGTATAAACCTTCTGTTTAATTATCAAGCTGAAATACCCTTCAGCTGACATAAGACTAGGCCATAAATTTCTGAACTTGCTGTATTTACTTGCAGTCTTAAGGAAAATTAAACATTTTATTTTGAATGTTATAAGGATACAATGAATTTTATGAGGCTCCTAAATAACAGGTACACTTTCTCATTTATTCAACAAACATCTATCATCCACTATGTATATCATGATATATGCCAGGCAATATTCTTGGTGCTGAGAATACAGCATTGGAAAAGGAGGGGAAATAGCACCTCCGAAAAACCAAACCAAACCAAACCAAACAATGCTCTGTGTTTATTGAGCTTGCTTCTTAGCTGGGAAAAAGAAACATTGAACAAATTAATAAGCAAAACGCTCTTTTAGGAAATATAGTATCACCATATCTCTTTCCTATCATAAATGTACCGTCATGACTCCATGTATTTAAGGATGCTGGTATTAAGATTAAGAGAGGCATAATCAGAGGTTAGATAGGGTCTGTGTATGCTACAAGTATTCAGTATTTTTCATTCACTCATTCATAAATTTACTGTGAGTATAGTATACAGATGAGTGTATGAATCTCAGCCACAAAGATGTTTCTTCATTTGATTCCATTACGGTCTTCTCTCCTGTTAACATGTCTGGTGATTGCCACCTTGTCACCCCCTGTAATAGCTGTCACGGAAGCCTCTGCTATTGCTGCCCTTGATGATGGGCTCCGTTACAGTCTTTCTTTTCCCTTTGTTTTTATTACATTTTCTTTCTATGTCTCTTATTTTTTCCCACAAATTAGCTCTAATAGATACCAATGGCCAAATGGAATACGTTTTTCCTTTCCTATAGAGCAGAACTATCAATCACCAGGAAGCAAGTATAATCCCCTGGTCTTCTCTTCTCCACCAGGTCTGTTTGAAATAAGTGTTTGTCCCAGTTGAAACATAATTTGTTTGGAAACAAAACGAAACAAAAACAAAATAGCAAGGTACTATTGGCATTAATTATACATACAACTTAAATATTCATTTTTGAGAGAAAGAATGCGTGTGCACAAGTGGGGAAGGGTCAGAGAGAGAGGGGAGGAAGGATCTGAAGTGGGCTCCATGCTGATAGCAGAGAGCCCACACAGGCCTTGAACTTTGTGGATCACGAGGTCATGATCTGAGCCAAAGTCAGACGCTGAACCAACTGAGCCACCCAGGTGCCCCTAATTACAAATATAATTTTTAAGAAATGGTGTGTTGGTTGCTGTGTCCCGAGGGTGTTATCAGGAACCCAGGGTTGCAACAAGTTGCCCATCCTTCCTCAGGAATAACGCCATAGCCCTCACCCAGGTTCTGAGCCATCTGCCAGAGATGTATAAACTCATTGCCAGAAAAGCAGCTTGTAACTCTCTTAGTTGAATATTAATTTAAGATGATTTCAAACTCTTATTTCTTATGGAACTTAGCTGTCAAGTTTCAGAGTCTCAGCCAGAGCTGGTCCTGACAAATACAAAATATTTTTGTCACAGATGTCAATAGCCTTTCTATATCATTCATGGCTAACTTGTAAAGGACACATAACATGTTTATATAGCTGCATGGGTACTTTCCTTGCACAGATTCGATGAAACAACCCATTGGTGTATGTCCTCCTTGTTCTTTGCACTAGAAACCAATTCTTTTTGGTCAAGTTAGGTAGTTTATTATTTTTGCAAGAAGTGCTCTGAACTTAGAAGGTGTTCTTAAATCTTAGAGGGTTTCGCAGTTTGGTGTTTAGGTAATCAGGGCTTTACATTATTAATTCAGAGTGATCCAATGGAAGAGGTGAGGGGTTAGTTTGTTTAATTGGATTGAATATATTGTCCATTGTAATTGCACCATTGTTTCATAGATCATAAAGATAGATAAACAAGTGCAAATTATCTGTGACATACCATAAATTGTGATGTGTGGGGCGCCTGGGTGGCTCAGTCGGTTAAGCATCCGACTTCGGCTCAGGTCATGATCTCACAGTTCGTAGGTTTGAACCCCGCGTCGGGCTCTGTGCTGACAGCTAGCTCAGAGCCTGGAGCCTGTTTCAGATTCTGTGTCTCCCTCTCTCTCTGACCCTCCCCCGCTCATGCTATCACTCTCTCAGAAATAAATAAAAACATTTAAAAAATTTTTAAAAATTGTGATGTGCATCCACACTTCATAGATGTTGAAATATATACATTTCATAATCGTGTGCCATGTGGTATTTCTTTATCTGCTTTGAGATGGACTCAGGTATAATGATGATATAGCTTCTTGGGAAGACACATCTAGTAAAAATGCACATGCACTACAGCATTATGAACAACCAAAAACTATGATATCAAAAAATCTTTATAATATGACAATTATACATTTTAGTATGTTCTCAGACATCTAAAAATTAATTGCTGGAAAATCTTAAATTCTTCTTTTTTAAAATCTTATTTGTTTTGAGACAGAAAAAGAGTGAGCATGAACTGGGTGAGGGGTAGAGGGAGAGGGAGAGAGGATCCCAAGCTGTGAGCATGGAGCCCGACTGAGGCCAATCCCATGAACTGTGAGATCATGACCTGAGTCAAAATCAAGAGCTGGGTGCATAACCCACTGAGCCACCCAGGTGTCCCCAAATCTTTAATTCTTAATAGGAATTCTGAGAAATCTCTGGGCTTCAAAGTAATATGTTTGTATTAAAAGAAAAAAATAGTCCATGTTTTGGAAAAAAGCTTCATAATATAAAACTGATTCTGGATTGTTGGGTGGGAAGATTCATCCTTCCATTGGAGGATTTTTCCGAGTTGAACTGCCTAGTCTTTTTATTATGGGTTTATGGTATGGTCTACTAGACAGACATGCCATTATCTGCAACTTGTGGACTGGAGCAGCTGGTAATAATCTAAAGTCACTTCCGTCCTTGCATGTGAGTTAGAATTGTATGTTTGTAAGTACGTTATCCTATAAAATTTAAAAGTTTTGCTTCCTTCTGATTTTAGCTTAACACAGACTCACTGTACAGTTTCCCAGTATATTATAAAGAAGAATATAAATGTAAATTACGTACTGAAACAAACCCGGAGTTGACTTCAGTTACCATTTTACATAATTTTTAGAAATCAGGACTTTTCCTGTATAATAGGAAAAGATACAATAGGTACAATGCTATATGGTACAATTTAAATAATTGGGATCATCCTGTGAATATGTTTTGTGTTCTCACTTTTTCATTCAGTGTTATACCATGAGCGTTTACCCATCACTATTTTGATTTTTGAAAACCACTGCAACTTATAGATTAACATGTTTATTTATTTATTTTATTTTTTAAATATTTTTATTTATTTCTAGGAGAGAGAGAGAGACAGCGTGAGCAGGGGAGGGTCAGAGAGAGGGGGAGATACAGACTCTGAAATAGGCTCCAGGCTCTGAGCTGGCAGTCAGCACAGAGCCCGACGCGGGGCTCGAACCCACGAACCTTGAGATCATGACCTAAGCGAAAGTCCGATGCTTAACCGACTAAGCCACCCCGGCGCCCCTGGATTAACATGTTTATATTAATTTATGGATTGACAGTGAATAGTATAACCATTGATTCACATTTAGGTTGTTTCTAATTATTCATCATCAAAGTGACTTGAGATATTTCTACAATTCTGATTATTTCTTTTTAATAGATCTTTCTTAGGGTCTTAATATTTTGGGTATCACAGTATGAGTTTTTAAAAGACAGTTGCCACATATTATTCAATTATATTTCATTAGGGTTCCACTAATGTATCTTATACTGGCAATCTATGAAAGTGTCTATCTTACTGAACCATTTTTAAATGTGAACTTTTGCCAGTTTAAGAGGAAAAAAATAATATTTAAAACTTGTTTTAATGCCTATTTTTTAATCTACCAGCAAGGTTGAATAAATTTTTTCAAGCATTATTCACTTTTTTTGCTTCTTCTGTGGTTTATCTTTGTCTTTTGTCTGTTTTTGTGCTGTTTTGTCTTTTTTATTACAATATAGTGCCTTCATTATTAACTTTTAAGGCTTTTGTATGAAAGTTATTAACCCTTTGTCATCTGGCTCAAATATGTTTTGCAAATTTTAATTGTTTTTTTCCAGTTTATTTATAATTTTATACTTATATAAGTGTATATTTATACTTATACAATTTATTTATACTTTTTGTAGAAAAATATAAACGTTATGTTTATTCAGATGTTCAGCACATAATGAGCTTTAAAACTCAAACTTTAAATGCATGGTGGCTAAAAAAACTCAAGCTCTAAAATTACACTGCCAGATTTTGAATCTGATTTCATCACTTTCTAGGTAGCTGACCTTGGATAAATGATTGAACCTCTCCATACTTTAGTTTTACTAAGTGTAAAATGAGAATAATAATGGTAACTGTCTCATGATGTTTTTATGAGGATAAAATATTTTAAACTTATAGAGAAGATACTTATACAAATAATAGGGAAATAGTAAGCCCCAAATAAACATTTGTCTTTTGCATTATTGCTTTTAGTATTCAACTTTATGAATTTAAAAGTTTTAAATAATAAAATAGTATTATAATAAAAATAATATTTACACATCCAGAGGTAAGTTAAATACTAACATGTTGTATTAACTAAACTTCAAATTTAGCTAACGTTTGGGACATATTCTCATAAAGTAAATAAATGAGTTATTAATTTGATTTTTCTGGGTTAAATACTATTATGTCTTTTTGTTCATGTATCTAACAATTGTAGTCATTCTTTCAACACATATTTATTGAACTATGAGCCAAGAACTGTAGTTGAAGAAACGGTGAATAAAACAGTTAAACAACTTTGCTTTTGTGGAGCTTACATTCCGTTTGAGAGGCAATAATGAAAACAAATCAATGTCATGAAAAGTAGTGGAGAATAGAGGGCATAAGGAGTGTAAAAGAGAGTGATTAGAATTTTCGGTAGGTTAGCCAGGAGAAGCCAGTGATTGTACTAGATTTCTATTGCTGTCAAAAAATTACCACAAACTTAGTGACTTAAAACAACACAAATTTATTACTTTATGTTTTCTGTGGGCCAGGTCAAGAGTTCAGGCACAAGCTACCTGGCTCCTTTGCTCATAGCTTCACAAGGCTAAAATTAAGGTGTTAACTGTGTTCTGATTCTCATGGTCCTCATCTACAACTCAGGGCCATCTTCCAAAATCATTCAGGTTGTTGGGAGAATGCGGTTCCTGGTGGGTGTAGGACCGAAGTTTCTGTTTTATTGCTAGCTCTTGACTGAAGTCACTCTCAACTCCTTGAAGCCACCTGGATTTTATTGGCATGTGACCATGATGGGCAGTTATTCACAACACAGTGGCTTGTGGCTTCCTTGAGGCCAGCTACAGTGTCTATTTGACACTTCAATTTCTTTAAAAGGCTTGTTAGGACAGGCCCACCTAACAAAATCTGAATAACAACTCTTGATTAACTGACAGCAACTGCTTAAACCCTTAATTATGAGCGATATTCTATTATATTCACAAATCCACCCACACTCAAGGGAAGGGAATTATACAGTGTGTGTATTCCAGGGGGCAGAAGTCTTGGGGACTTCTTACAATCTTGCCTATCATAGAAAAAGTGATATTTGAACAAACATCAAGGGATTTAGAGAATGAGCCATGGGGGTAGCTGGGAGAAGTATATTCCAGGCAGAAAGAATACCCCTTGCAAGACGATGGAATTAAAGCACTTGGCATGTTTAAATAACAGCAAGATTGGAAGGAGGGTCTGTGTAGCTGAATAGAAACACTGAAAGGATGAGAGACAATGGAAGGCATGGTATTATGTAGACTGTTGTAGGTCATTGTAAGGACTTCAACTTTAATATGAGTAAAATTGATGCATGGATAGGGCATTGTGGAGGGTTTTGAGCAGATGAGTAATATAATCTAACACTTTAAAATAATTCTTCCTGCTACCCTACTGAGAATAAACTATGGAGGGTCAATGTGGGAAACAGTAGACAAGTTACAAGATATTGAAAAAAATCAGGTGAGAGTCATGGGGGTCTTGGACTAGGTCACTAGCAGTGAAGGTGGTAAAAAAATTATTGTATTTTGTGGGTTTTTGCAGGTAGAGCCTATAGATTTGCCTGATCAGATAATCATAAGATGTGAAAGAAGGAGAGGTATCAACAATGATTAGGAAATTTTGGCTTGAACAATGGGAAAGCTTGAGTTCAGTTTACTGAAAATGAGGTGGCTTTGGGAACATCAAGTCTGGACATGACATCAGATTATATGTTAAGTTTAAGACGTGTGGTTGACATCCAAGTGGAAATGTCAAGTGACAGCTGAATATGTGAGTCTGGAGTTTAGAATTAAATCTAGAATGGAGATACAAATTGTGAGTTTTTAGCATGAATAGAAGATATTTAAAGGCAGTAAAGCTGGATGAGATTATAAAAGAGTGGTAAATAGAGAAGACCAAGGACTGGGTCCAGTAGACTCTAATATTAAGAGGTTGGGAAGAAGAGAAGGAATGAACTGGAGAGTGAGAAAAAGCAGTAGTTGAGGTTAGACAAAAAACAAGTGACTTGAAAGCCAAGGAAAGGAGTGTGTGTGGTCAACTGTATTAACGCTGCTGGTGGGCCCAGTAAGATAAAGACAGAAAATTGGTTTGACTTAGCAAAATGGAGGTCACTGGTGGCCATGAGGGGAACAGATTCATTAGAATGGTAGAGATAAAAGTCTCTTGAGTCATGATTAAAGATGTATGAAGGGGTGCCTGGGTGGCTCAGTTGGTTAAACCTCTGACTCTTGATTTCCACTCAGGTTATCATGATCTCGGTTTAAGCCCTGCATCGGGCTCTGAACTGACAGTCTGAGGCCTGCTTGGGATTCTCTGTCTCCAATCTCTCTCAAAAATAAATAAATAAACATTAAAAATATGAATGGAAAGACAAGAATTCGAGTGTAGACGATTTATTGAACAGTTTTGCTAAAGGAGAAATGATAGAAGAAACATTTGTTAGGAGAACATGGGTCCAAGAGAGAGTTTTTGTTTGTTTTTCTAAAGGGAGAAAAAGTATGTTTAATTGCTTATACAAGTGGTCCACTAGAGAGAGAGAATTTGATGATAGGAGAAAAAGGAAAGGCATTGCTCAAGGCATGTTTCTGAATGGGGAAGTGAGATAGGATCAAGAGCCCAAGATGGGAGGGGTTGCATGGGGACAGAAAGTTGTGGATATTCTCCTGTGATTGCTTCAGTTCTCTCAATGAACTAAGAAGCAAGGTCAGCTAAGACCAAGTATGATAAAAAGTACATGAAGTGTGAGAAGGAAGGACAAGGTACGAAATACTTCTGCAGGTGAGCCAGAGAGCAAACTGACTAGGCAAATGCAACATGATTGCTAGGCAGCACTATGAACCTACCTGAGATTCATGCTCATGACTTAATATAAGACTAGTTTATATGCTGTGTATCTTTTCCAGTCACATTAGTTGCAGGGATTCCAGAAAGCATATATAGGATTTTTTTAAAAATGTGATTGTAATGATTGGTCATGGAATTTAAAGGGTAAGAAGGGAAAAGAGTGTATCATGGAGGAGAGAAAAGTGAAAAGCACACATTGATGACCTGCTATGACCTGCTATTTACTGTGGTAAATTCTTAGGATAGATGAATAGATGACAAGGCTTTCTATAAAACCGGCATTGTGATAATCTCAATGATGTATTGTAGAAAGTGTTAGGGAGTGGGAGGTCAATTGATCATAATCTCTGGCTCTTGGTGGGCTGAAGGTAACTCCCATCACAATGATTTATTTTGATTTCAAAGTATATCCATAGTTGCTGTGTCCACTGGTATACCTATGAGGTAGGAAAGGGCAAGAATTAATATCTTGGTTTTATATCTAGATGTAGAGAGGTAGGCATGGAGGAAGGATCCTTGGACAAAGCTGTAAAAACAAAGTTGAAATGTATTATTCCTTCCAATCAGTATTTCTCTCTGGGACCATTAGCTTTCTCAATTCATCTCAGCTCTCTATGCTGCCACATGCTTGTTCCATGTTGCCCATTGCAGTCTCCCTCCCACTTTCCTGGGGAGCACCCATGCTTCATAATTTTCTCTCCTCTCAGGTTTCCTTTGTTAAAAACTGCACCTGAGGGGTTCATTCCTACTGAGTCATATGGTAATCACTTTGGTAAACTGATTCCAGTTTGGCTAAGTTTTCAATGACATTATCTCTCTTACAGAGAATGCTCTTCCCTCAACCTATAGTGAGAACCACATATACACCAACAAATTGGACAACCTGGAAGAAATGTATAAATTCCTGGAAACATATAAGCTATCAGTTTTGGAAAAAATAGAATATTTGAATAGGCTGATTACCAGCAATGAAGTAGAATCAGTAATCAAAAAACTCCCCCCAAAACAAAAGTCCAGTGCTAGATGGCTTCAGAAGTGAATTCTACCAAATATTTGAAGAAAAGTAATTCCTATTCTCAAACTTTTCCCAAAAAAATAGAAGAGGAAGGAAAACTTCCAAATTCATTCTATGAAGCCAGTATAGTAAGAAACAGTTTACATAATGAACCAGAACACAAATTCCTGTATCTATATAAATACACCTATGCAACTGAAAAAAAAAAAGATTTATGGACTCATGCCCCTACTACTTGTGACACACTCTGATACTTTCTATTATTGTATTCTATTTAAGAACTTGTTGGGGTCTTCTAAGTGATGTACCAAACACCAATGGGTTGATAGACTGCAGTTTGACAGTAAGAGGAACTTTTGGAAATGAAAAACTATTGGTTTGCCTTAAATATTTATAGTAATTCAAAAATTAAAAAATAAAAAGAGGCCGGAGTGCCTGGCTGGGTCCACTGGAAGAGCATGCAATTCTTGAGCTCAGGGTTGTGAGTTCAGGCCCCATGCTGAGTGCAGAGATTACTTAAATTACTTAATTTTTTTTTTTTTTGAAAAAAGGTCTTATGTTATATGCTAGTGAAATAGACTGGTATATTTAGGAGAAACAAATTATGGTCCTAGTTCTACCAAAAATAATGGAAAAGATACTAAAAATAAATAAATCACACTGTGTCAAATCTTTAAAAATAAATTCATGAAGTAGGCTAAATAAGAATAACAATTAAGAACATATTCATTAATTTTGATCACCAATTTCTTTTCTTGAAGGCACAGATACCCTTTACTTATTCATTCAAGACAATAAATGCTGACTGGCACTATTCTAAAAGCTTTAAGACCAAATTACTCTACCCCCATGATAATTCTATTTTGTTGTTGTAGTTGTTCCTGTTGTTGTTGTTTTATAGTTCTTAGTCTACAGATGAGACAACAGAGGCACAGAGATTAAGGACTTTGCCATAGGTTCCCTGGTAAGTAAGAATGTCAGGCAGTTTGGTTCCTAAGTCCATGCTCTCAACCACTACCACATGGCTACGACTACCACTTAGGGGTGGCTAAGTCAATGTTTTGTCCGCTTTCTGTATTTCTTGTATCATATTTCTTATTATGCTACAAGGGACTCAATGGTTTCCTGCTATATTAATAATGCTAATAGCTGCCTTTGGGTTGTTATCTCTTTTTAAACTTATGGCACCCCTAAAGTAAATGATTTTATCATTTCTTTGATTATTTTTCACCTTAGACTACAGGCGAGAAAACTGAGGCTGTCTAACTAAGTAATCTGAGAGCATGCATGGGTGGTGGAGATAGGCATTAAATCCAAGTCTCTGTCCTCTAGGACTGGGGTAAGATTTGATGACTATTAACCCTTGATGCTTACTCTATTCCCCTCACTTCTCTGTGAACACCATATTTACGATGTAGTTTTTTAAAATTTTCTTTGCATTAAGAAACACTGGGCTGCCTTTCTATCACGTTTGCTCTCCTGCACTGCTTCCGCCTCTAGACCTTGAGCAACCACTGACTTTCCATGGCTGCTGCTCTTCTACCATGGAACTCACCCTGTGTGGCTCCTGTCTGTACTGACTACTGAGATAGTCATGCTGTCTGTGTATTAATTATGACATAGCTTGTTCTTTTGAAACTGTGTTCTGACATGAATAAAGGGGCTATTTATTTCCAATAGGATGTTTCATTGTTTTGGGCCAGAAGTCTTGTTTTTCTATTAAATTGCCACCTTTACTCTGGGAAACAAGAACACACTTTCCCTGTATTGGTTCCTATTTTTCTATTATCAACCATTCCCTGAATGCAGAAGAGCATCTGTTTTTACTGTTCACCATATGAGGATTATGTGTTTATGATATTGGAATGCCTCAATGGATCTGAGGTATTAATAGTAAAGTCTACACTGGTGAGAAAACATAGTATAGATGTTTGCCTGCTTGATGGCATGGGTTATGTGGATCTTAAGGTAACTAAACATCTTGAGTCAAAGATACTAGATAGCTTACAATTCATCCAAAATACCAATTTTGTTTTCTAATATTTCTAGAATGTAGTTAGAAAAGATGTTCTTGGGTTAAAGTAAAATATATTATTTCGAGGAGATATAACTGTAACCAATTCAAGTCAATAACAACCAAAAGATACACATATGTATACACACTTGCTAAATTTTAAAATAACACAGGGAGTTACATTTGTGTTTCCTCAAAATTGATCAGAAAGATCATGTTAAACATAAAAATAATGTAGGTAGCCTTCTAAATAAGGCTTATAAAAATGTGTTTCTTAAACTTCATTCATAACCTATTAGAACTCACTATCCCTCTTAACTGCTTTATTAGGCAAGTGTAGATTATTGCTGTAGGTGTTACAGGAGGCTTTTATAATTTACAACTTAAAAATAAATTACATACTTTATATGGTGTCTAAAACTTTTCAAGCATTGTAGTGAAAAATGGGTCATATTTTTTTATATGAGGTTTTGATACAAATCCACATATCAACTTGGAAGGCATAGTTTTAATGCAGTTGCTGTATGTTTTCTTCACAGCTTATTGTAATACATTAGTCATTGTTGGGTCTATTAATCAGAAGTTTCAAATCTATAATGTGGTTGTCATTTTTAGTAATTTTTTAAAAATGCTGACATACAATTTAGTGTGTTGAAATTTAGCTTTATTTACAGATTTCTTCTTCTGTTCTTTTGCAGATCAATATGAATATTCTCAAAATAACAGTGCCTCTCTTATTCTAGGCATTTTAGATGTGTCATCATATTAATTTTTTGCCCTTTACTATTTCCATTAATTAATTTTGCCCTTTAACTTTTGCTGATCAATGTGGACTAAATTGTAATTGCAACATTTCTATGAAATAATACAAAATTAAGGCTGATAGTGGCATGCTGTGATTTAGTGAGAGATATTAACATTTTTGAACTTGGTAAGTTGATTTAAAACCAGTTATTTAGAACCAACTTTTGATTTACTTTTAAATTGTAGGTGTGAGAATTTTGAATATTATATTGTGATTAAAGTTTTCTTGCAGTGTCTGTTAAGTGATGATGGTTTGGAAACATGTGGCTTTACATGATCTCTATCACACTTATTGTCATTACAAAATTAAAATACGCAGTGAGGCTCTCCACAATAGCTAAAACATGGAAAGAGCCTAAGTGTCCATCAACAGATGAATGGATCAAGAAGATGTGGTTTATCTATACCATGGAATACTACATGGCAATGAGAAACAATGAAATCTGGCCATGTGTAGCAACATGGATGGACCTTGAGGGTGTTATGCTGAGCGAAATAAGTCAGGCAGAGAAGGACAAATATCATATGTTTGCACGTATAGGAGGATTAGGAGGAACTTGACGGAGGAACAAGGGGGAGAAGAAGGGCGGAAATGGTGGGGGAAAGGGAGAGAAGCAAACCATGAGAGACTCTTGAATGCTGACAAAAACTGAGGACTGATGGATGTGGGGGGAGGGGGGATGGGCATGGAGGAGGACACTTGTGGGGATGAGCACTGAGTGTTATGTGGAAACTAATTTGACAATAAATTATTAAAAAAAATAAAATAAAATACGCAGTGAGGTAAGGAAACAATTAAATATATCATGAATTTCTATATTAATTCTCATAAATTGATTGAAATATTGACTTTAATATAGATACACAATATGGGGGCACCTAGCTGGCTCAGTCAGTACAGCATGGGAGTATTGAACGTGGGTTTGTGTGTTCAAGTCCCATGTTGAGTGTAGAGCAAAAAATTGATTACTCAATATGGTTGATTATTTACTAACTGAACATAAAATTATGACCTACCCTGCAGCAGATAGTGTATGAAGTGATGAGGGTAGAGTAATGAATAAAATTTAATTCCTTCTCCAAAAGAACTCAGATTCTAGTGGAGGAGATGAACACATAGTCATAGGTGTATGATAAAATTAGTGCTACTTTAGAGGTATGCATTGGGTACTATGGAAACAGACAAGAAAGCCATTTGGATCTTCAGATATAGGGAAACCTTTCTGGAAAGCCTAATGCCACCTAAGGTCTCTCTTCAAAAAATTTAGAAAAAAATTATAAATGGAATACGTGGACATGTAACAATAATAAAATGATTCAGAAGATTTTGTAATCAAAGAAATAGAACCATTTCTATTCAATGGCTAATTGGCTTCCTAGGGATAAGCTCTTTTTAAATATTTTTGCTTGCATTTCTTTTGGTGATTCCTCCATATTACTAAATTATATGAATAGAACTCCTTGGTGTCTTTTAAAATTACTTATCATTTTATCATTTCTACAGGTTACTTTTGTGATAATAAGTAATGACCTGACACATTGTTAAGAGATGATATTATCACCTCCGCTGTTTCCTCCATCTTTTTACTTTTGTTATCCTCTATCACTTATCAGTCACCCTATTATTTTTATTTTGTTAAGATTGTTATCATTTGTAACTTGATAGGAAACAGCAACCAATTTTTTCACTCTTTCTGCATTAATTGACACTGTATATTTACATTTTTATAACTATGCTGGATCATGCGCTGTGCTATCATGAAATGGATTCTCTTTTCTTAACTATCAATTACTTAAAATCAAGCCAAAGATGTATATCTTCCACATTTGAATCATGGCTTTTTACGCAACTTTATTTTTCTCTGCCCTACCATGTTTTCGGTTAGCAATTGACTTTTCTTTCATGCTTTAAAAAAAGGTAATATGCACCTTACATTTTCATGTATCTTTCCCATATCTTCTCTGAGATCTTTTCCCAAATGCCTTCCTTCTGACATCATAGATCATCCCATTCTCATCTAAATCAGTTGCTTTCTAGGACTGAAGTACAGGCTCTCTTCAATCATTTTCTCTAGTGCTTTCCTGGATGGAATCCACAGTTTCTAAATCCCTTCTCTCTCCTCTCTCTCTCTCTCTCCATTATTTATCTAGTAAGTATCATAAAGTAACTAAGAAAATGTATGTGGTAAGTAAATATATGTAGGGAAAAGCCTTTATTCTGCTCTCACTGTGTGTGTGTGTGTGAGAGAGAGAGAGAGAGAGAGAGAACTGGGTACATGAATCTAGAGTAAAAAAAATGGGTTCATAAAGTAGAAGGCATGGATCTATTTTCTTAGCATTTAGTGTTGGTGATAAGTCTAAATGAACCCATTCTCATTCTTTTTTTAGATAACTTGTTTTTAATTTTTGAAGCTTTTATGATCTTCTTTAGGTGTAGATATTAATTACAGTAATTTAGCCTGCCACTTTGTACATTAAATGCTCATATATTTCAATTCTGAGGAATTGGTTTGTTATTTCTCTATTAAGTTTTCTCTATTTTGTACATTCTTTTTTTTCTTTTTGAATTTTGATTATTCAGATGTTGGACCTCCCTACTAGCCCCTATGACTCTTAACTTTTCTCTCATGCTTTCTGACTCTGCATTTATGCTTTATACTCTCGGGAAATTGCTTGACTTTATTTTCTAGGTCTTTCTGAGAGAGAGAGAGAGACAGAGACAGTGTGAGCAGGGGAGGGTCAGAGAGAGGGCGATACAGAATCCGAAACAGGCTCCAAGCTCTGAGCTGGCTGTCAGCGCAGAGCCCAACGTGGGGCTTGAAACCACAAACCGTGAGATCATGACCTGAGCCGAAGTAAACACTTAACCAACTGAGCCACCCAGGTGCCCTGCTAGGTCTTAATTTTTTAATTACAGTTAGTTAAATTTCTATTCTGCACTTTCCAGCCTCTAACAATCAGTTGCTATCTCTCATTTGCTTATATTTCTCTTACCTTTCTCTTTGTTACATATTAATGCTTTTTTAATGGATTTTTGTTTTTATTTTAGAATAGTCTCAGCAGAGTTGAAAAACAGAGATGTAACATCACTGAGACCTAGTATGAGTTTATGGGAAACTACAAGCAGTAACAGGTTGTTTAAAGTTGAAGTGTTAAAGAGCAGGACACATGACTGAACTAAGTGCTAGGCATCATATCATGAGGACCTTATAGATACATTTACTGAGAAGTTTAGAGGAACTGAGTGTTTTAATTGTGAAAGTAGTATGATTACATGATGAAGATATATTTAAAGACTAGAGGCAGGGAGGAAAGGTAGAAAGCTGTTGAAAGAGTCCATATTGATAATAAGGATCTGATCTAAAGGAGAAAGATCAGAGTGAAGATGGGGAGGAAATAATAAAGGGATGGTACATAGAAATTTCCAACATTGATTAAAATAAGGCAAGAAGGGCTAAGAACCCAAATACGATAAATGCAAAACAAAACAAAACTGTCAAAAGACATACTATCTTTCAAGGAGCTAATAAAGACAAGAGTATCAGCTATTCTCCCTAAAAAACAACAAAAACAAAAACAAACAAACAAACAAAAAAAAACAGTGGATGCCAGAGACTAATGGAGTGATAATCTTTAAAATGCTAAAATAAAATAAAATGTGTCATAGCTTATAATTAAGTCTAGTCTATTACTACTTCTGTTTAATTTGCTGTGTAATAAGGAATTCCACAGTTCATTCAGACAATATTTTCCTGGAAAAAACAATGACTTGAATTCAGGAGATCTGGAGATCACTATGAAAAAACATAATTTAAATGATTAATTTTGGATATATATAATTATTATATAAATAATGGGCTAGGTAGAGCAATTAAGATATTTAAACACTCACCATTTAATATGTTCTAAATGGTGAAGAGTCATGTACAATCTAGAGGCAAGAGTCAACTTTTTAAAAATTCCCTTCAGAGGTACTCAAGTGGTGAAGTGTCCAACTCTTGGTTTTGGCTCAGGTCATAATCTCATGGTTTGTGGGTTCAAGCCCTGTGTTGGGCTCTTCACTGGAAGCATGGAGCCTGCTTGGGATTCTCCCTCTCCTTCTCTCTGCCCCTCCCAAACTCGTTCTCTCTGTCTCTCTCTCAAAATAAACAAATTTTTAAAAACTTAAAAAAATGAAATTTCCCTTCGGCTCTAATGTTTAATAAGTTCTAAATATTTTTTTCATTTTATTTATAAGAAAGTTGACTCAGATTAACTGTGGCAATATTTGTAAAACATATTAAGGTCAATAATATAATGAAATGAAAATTATAAGAAGGCCATGAACGATATAGGATTTATACAGAGGTCAGAGTGGATATTTTCAAGAACTGTTAGACAATAAATATGAAAATAAGACTATGCAACTTTATGTCCAGGTAGATATTATGAAAACAAAAGTGAGACGCAGTACAACATAGTGATTAAAGGTATGGGCTTGAGAACTCAATTCCCTAAGTGAAAATGCCAGCTTTTCAAATTATTAGCTGTGTAACCTTCAGAAGTTTCTTAACCTATCTGAATTTTAGTTCCTGCCTTTCTAAAACCTTTTGAAGATTGTAGCATAAAATCGTAAGCATTCTTCAAATGTTAACTGTTATTATAATGAAAAGTTGGCAAAGTAAGGTTAGTGCATTCATTGTAATTGTATAATATTTTTTGCGAGATTCTGGTATTTGGCTTAAGCGAAGGAAGTACCTGAGGAACTTCACATTTTATATAATAATGAAAGAGTGAAAACAGAAAACAAAAAATTGTTGAATTCCTGCTGAATGGTAGTGTTGGTACTCCACATATATAATTTTCTTTAACCTTAAAATGAGTCTATAACATAGGTATTATTTTTGTTATTTTACAGATGAGGAAGCTGGCTCAGAGATGTTAAGTATCCTAGACTACTGTCATTTTAACAAAATGATTTCTTTTATCAGTGAGAAAGTAGGGTGAATTTCAGGGAGAAGACTGGTTTCCTTCTATGAATCATAGAAAAAACATAATAGGTGGTTAAGTGCTTCCACATAAAACTGATTCCTACTTGTGGATATATCACATCTCCTGTTAACAATGCTGTGTCCCTCCCATCTATAATGATTACTTAGTCTATCTGTTGATTTCTTTTCTTCTTTTTACTATCACTGTATTTGCAGTAGAGTCAATCAATTCTAGATGGAACTGAAAAGTAGATGAGTTATATCTTTTCACCCTAAGACATACCTCTTTCCTTTCTACTTTTCATGTATCCTATCTTTCGGTAAAAACTATTTTTATTTTTTTAGTTTTAATTTTTTAAAAGATTTTATTTTGAAGTAATCTCTACACCCAACATGGAGCTTGAACATACAACCCTGAGGTCAAGAGTCACTTACTCAACCAAATGAGTAAGCCAGACACCTCAGTAAAACTATTTTTAAAGTTTTTTTTTAATGTTTTATTTATTTCTGAGAGAGAGAGAGACAGTGTGAAGAGGGGAGGGTCAGAGAGAGAGGGAGACACAGAATGTGAAGCAGTCTCCAGGCTCTGAGCTAGCTGTCAGCACAGAGCCCGACGCGGGGCTCGAACCCACGAACCGTGAGATCATGACCTGAGCCGAAGTCGGACGCTTAACCGACTGAGCCACTCAGGTGCCCCCTCAGTAAAACTATTTTTTAGAAGAACATCTGAAATCAATCATTTTTCCTAGATGTAAATTCAATTTGTTTTTTCTTCTCCTCAGAAGATTATTTCAAATCCTATCTTTCCCTTATTAGACATTTCATTCTATTAAAGGAAATTTAGGCATTTTTGAGTAAGTAAGGCATACTTTGGGAAGTTTCCTTTATTAGACATTTCACTCTATTAATGGAAATTTAGGAATTTTTTAGTAAGCAAGGTATATTTTGGGAAGTTGGGAACTGATCTTTTCTGGAATTCCTGAAATATAATAAATTAGGTTGGAAATAATTTACCTGTGTATCAAAACCCCCCAAATAAAACAGAAGCCTAAACTAGTTACTAATATTTCAAGCAGTTGTTGAAAATTATTTAAGTGATTTTAAAAAATCAAACATCTTTCCTTTATTGGTCTCCAGACTGTGCCCTAAAGTAATGCAGAAGTTCCAAGTTTTTATATAAAGTCAAATCATGAAACATGGTTATATACAGATGAATTTAGGTATTATTACTATATTTGGATTATATTGGTGGGGTTGGCTTTTAGTTTGTACTTAGATATATAAATGCCTTGCCATTCTCAATTAGAGTCAGGTTTATATTGACCAATAATATTTGGGGGGCACCTGGATGACTCAGTTGGTTAAGTGCCTGACTTTGGATTAGGTCATGATCTCACAGTTTGTGAGTTTGAGTCCACGTGTCGGGCTCTATGCTGACAGCTCAGAGCCTTGGAGCCTGCTTTAGATTCTGTGCCTCCCTCTCTTTCTCTGTCTCTCCCCTGTTTGTGTGCATGTGCTCTCCCTCTGAAAAATAATTAAATATTTAAAAAAGAAGAAGAAGAAGATCTTGATGTCATGAGTTTGAGCCCCATGTTGAGCATTGGGATTACTTTTAAAAAATAATGAAGAAAAGTAGTCATGCTGGTAATTCTTGAATAGATTCTGTGAATAAGAAATATCGGTCTCTATTAGTTAAGGTTAAAGTAGAATGCTATACCAAAGATAACATTGATTCAGTAAGTTAAAAAAGATGTAAAATGATTTCTCCCTTATATAACAGTTCAAACTGAGTGGATCCACTCTGTTCCATTAGAATATTCAGAGATACAAGTTCTTTCCTCACTGGTTGCCCTGTCATCCTCTAGAGCTATCTTCCTCTGCATGGCAGAGACCAAGTCTCTGTCTGATGATAAGGAGAAAGACAACATGGTGGATGTATAGTCATGGTCCCAAGACTCAGGTCCATAACAGGCATATATCACAGTATATTCTATGGAGAAAAAGTCACAAGACTTCATTATGAAAAGGAGACTAGAAAATTCCATTTAGTTTTATGTCTAGGAATAAAGAGAAAATACATTTGGTAGACAACTAACAAACTTTGCCTTATGGTGTGTGCTATTTCTGTTGATCATGGTAAGGTTTGCTGATTATATGCAGCTTTTTTTTTTCTGAAAAGGGTAAGAATTGGTATAATTTCTGTATGGACCCTTAAACTGGAGAAATAATACAATTTTTATTTTTCTGCAGACTGTGTACATTATTACACTGTGACTATAATGGTGAGAACTTATAATCTTGCTTTGAATAAGATCCTCCCTACTCTTTTTTAAAAAAACTTGTTTGATCTAAGAAGGATAGGAAGCAATATTAAAAACTGTGATTTACCTTTATCTTGTGAATTTGTTCCTAGTTCCTTTTATTGAGAGGGGGAAAAGCCAGCTTCTACTACCAATGATACAATGAAAAATATAGTTCTTAGTAGATCAAAACACATTGTAATCTCCTTTATTCCTGAATCCATGCTTAATTTAAGCATTGCTTAGTAGATACCTTGTAAGGGGTCCTCTTTTTAAGATAAGCTAGATGACAGGTAACCTTTAAGGGCAGGTTTGCCATAAAGGCTTTCTTTATGGTTAATAACTCATTCTTCAATTGGGATTGAATATTAGATAACTTATGGTTAGAAAGAAAAGCAAATGCTGTCCATTTGTGTAGGGTAGTGATTATTCTCTAATTTTATATTATGACCAAATTTATATTTTGATGTAACATGAGTTTTGGGGTATAACAAGACTCCAAAAGACCCAAGAAGCTCCTTGCCACATATTATCATCCCCACTTACTAGCATATGCTTAAATTTCTCAATTAGAAATGATTTATTTTGGCATAAGGGTTTGCCTTTCTGAAACTCAACTATCTCTGGGAAATTAACACTTTAAACTTTATAATCATTATATTTTATTTGGTTCAATTTGTTCTTGAGTTTCATGACGTTTCATTTTGATAGGAGCAAGCAAGATTCTTGAAATAACAGTGAGCAGGTCCACTGATTAGGGAAATGGACAAAAAAATATTTTTTGCTTGAAAGATGAGGTTAACTTGTAGAATTGATCTTCATGGAGGGTCACTTTGGGTTCTAACTAATTTAAAGAGAACAAATTAGAGTTCATCATGCACACTAAAACAATGTTTTATGTGAAAAAGGCATGCAACATTCCTTGAATTTTTTCTATTCATTTTTAAGTTAGAAAATTACTGTTGGTGATTTAATGGAAAAAAGAATAAAAAAACAGCCTCATTGATAAAATCATAGTGAATTGAAAACACCAAGATTTAATTTTCATTAATCATGCTAAATGTTTTGAGGAAGAGATTTTTAAACTTATATAGCACCTTAATGATAAAATATATTGATGATAAATCCAAAGGCTGGTGAAATAGGATTTAAGTAACATACTTTGCTAATAGAAGTATTGATCTATTGCTGATATTATGAAGATATTAGTCAAATGTTGACAAATTTGCCAAATTTGATATTAGTCAAATGATTATTAGTCAAATAATTAACATTTATTTATTATTATTTTTTATTAGCTTTAAAAAATTGCAGATAACGTGGCTTGGTGATGAGGAAGAGCTTTTCCCTTAACTGGACAAAAAATAGGTACTGCCCATTTTAACATTATCTTAATGTTTAGGCCTTTGTAAATTGTAAAAAAAAAAAAGTAAAAGTTTAAAATTTGTGTTAGATAAATCTCTCACTTTAAATTGAATTCAAGACATTGTCAAAGTTGCAATAACTGTAGTGGTGTGAATCCTTGAACTCTAAGTTTTAGATTTAGATCTAACAGATAACTACATTGTCAACTCTTGTAAGTGCATTGGCCCTGTTTTGCTTTTTGTTTGTTTTTACAATTCCTTTTTTAAATTTCAAGTTTTTATTTAAATTCTAGTGTACATATATGGTAAAATTTAGTGATTCATCACATACATATAAGAATTTAGTGAGGGATTTAGTGATTCATCACTTACATATAACTCCCAGTGCTCATCACAAATGCCATCTTTAATGTTCATCACCCATTTAGTCCATCCCTCACCCACCTCCCTCCATCAACCCTCAGTTTGTTTTCTATAGTTAAGAGTCTCTTAATGGTTTGCTTCCCCCCTTTCTCAATCTCTCTCTCTCTCTCTCTCCCTCTCTCTTTTACCCTTCCTCTATGTTCATCTGTTTTGTTTGTTAAATTCCACATATAAGTGAAATTATACAGTAATTGTCTTTCTCTGAATGGCTTATTTTGCTTAGCATAATATACTCTAGCCCCATCCATGTGGCTACAAATGGAGATTTCATCTTTTTGAAGGCTGAGTAATATGCCATTAAGTATTCCTATATATATATTTATTTGTATATATAATATATATACAATATAATATATATTCATATATATTATAACACATATATATACAATATATACAATATAATATATATTCATATATATATTATATATATATACCACTTCTTTATTCATTTGTCAATTGATGGACACTTGGGCTCTTTCCTTAATTTGGCTATTATTGATAATGCTGCTATAAATATTGGGTTGTATGTACCCCTTTGAATCTACATTTTTCTATCCTTTGGGTAAATACCTAGTAGTGCAATTATGGGTAATAGGGTAGTTCTATTTTTAACTTTTTGAGGAACCTCCATACTGTTTCCCAGGGTGGCTGCACCAATTTGCATTCCCACCAACAGTGCAAAAGGGTTCCCCTTTCTCTGCATTCTCGGCAGAGAATAGTTTCTGGCATATAGTAAACAATCTGTAAATATTAAATGGCTACTCAACATGTGCTTAATAGGTTCAAATTTAACAAAATTCATAAATAATTATTGATTCATTGTTAAAATTCCATGTACTAAAGAAGGGACAAAGATGAGTAGAACAAATGGTCTGGTTAACAGAGGAGAAACTAGACAAGTGCAAACATAACTATAATATAAAGTAGGATGAGGTAAGTATCCTGAGATAAAGGTAAGCAATGTATAACAGAAGTTCAAAGGGCAGAGAGCTTGCACAGAATTTGAAGACTGAGGATTGTCTTCAGTAGGACGTGACATCTTGAATGTCACCACTTGAAAGGTGGTCATGCAGCTGCATGGTGGATTGGAAGGGTAGTCATGGCAGAGAGCATGTTTTATA
Organism: Crocuta crocuta; assembly: GCF_008692635.1. NCBI lineage: Eukaryota > Metazoa > Chordata > Mammalia > Carnivora > Hyaenidae > Crocuta > Crocuta crocuta. Next base: position 5,199,248 of record NW_027531562.1, read on the forward strand.
TAAAGAATCAGTGCAAATCAGACTATTCTCCACCTTTGAATGGCCATAGCTATTCTACAGTGATAGCTTCACAATATGTAGTAACGGTTTTTTACTAAGGTTGTTATCCTTGCTCTCTCCACGAAAACAAACTTTTTAAGGGTTATAGGTTGGTACATTTTATATCCTCTGCTAAATATATGAAGGCTCTGTTCATAAAAATATTTTAAAAATTTACTTTGCACCTTTCAAATTACCAAAGATTTTATACTTTTACTATTTATGTTAGACCTTCTGATTGACAGCCAAAATAGCTCCTCATATGTGATACATAATCAACCATTTCTAAAACAGCAGTTAAGGGCTAAGGCACTGGAGTTAGGACTGATATGTTTTAATTAGTGGTTTAACTGCTTACTGGCAACGGGATCCTGACAATTTATTAACCACAGAGGACTCAGTTTTATCATCTATAAAAGGGAATGTTAATCTTATTTATCATATAGAGCCCTATTAAAGATAGCTATAAATACTCTGCTACCCCTCTCTTTGAGGGTGAAGTTCAATTCTCATCTCTTTGATGAAAAAGTTGGCCTTTGTGATGCTCTTAATGAACCAATTGCAATGGGAGTGAGATCCTGGGACTTTTGGAGCAATATCTGAAGCTCTGCAGCTTTCGTTCATCCCTTTTTGAATTCTTGCTCTTGGAAAACTCTCTCTTAGAGTCCTTAGTCAATCATATAAGAAATTTGACTACCCGGGGCACCTGGGTGGCTCCGTTGGTTGAGCATCAACTTCAGCTCAGGTCATGATCTCATGGTTCATGTGTTCAAGCCCCGTATGGGGCTCTGTGGTGACGGCTAGCTGAGAGCCTGGAGCCTGTTTTGGATTCTGTATCTCCCTCTCTCTCTGACCTTCCCCTGTTCATGCTCTCTCTCTCTCTCTCTCTCTCTCTCACTCCCTCTCTCTTTCAGAAATAAATTTTTAAAAACATGAAAAAAAGAAATTTGACTACCCTTAGATAACCATGCTGGAGACACCACATGTAGGTGCTTTGGTTACCAATACTAGCTGAACCTGATCAGCTTCCCAGCCATTCCAGCCAAGGCACCTGACAAGTGTGTTAAGCCTCTGGGACTCTTCTGAACAGCCCATCCACCAGCTGAATACCAGAGTGGCATCAGCTGACTCGATGTGGAGTAAAAGTGTCACCAATTCTAACCAAATCTGACTTTTTAACCTGATTTCATTAATTATGAAATATAATAAATGGCTGTTTTAAAACACCAAGTTTTTGATTAGTTTATTAATGGTAACAACTAAAACAGGCTATAATGGAGATTAAGTGATTTAATATATACGACACAGCACAGTGTCTGGCACATAGTAAATATTTCATAAACTGGTTTTTTGCTATTATGGTATTAGTGCACCATAACCACAATTATGAAATCGACGTGTGTGTGTGTGTGTGTGTGTGTGTGTGTGTGTGTGTGTGATTTGCAAGGACTGAGAAAAACTCACGATGAAAGGTGATTATATGATGCACTTTCATATAAAATAGTCTTTGCTAAAGTGTTGTTCTATAAGGAATTCTTGTTTTCTCTGGCTAAGCTTTAAATAATGAATTTTTTAAAAATCTTCTAAAGTTTATTTGTTTTTGAGAGAGAGAGAGAGAGAGAACAAGCACGAGTGGGGAAGGGCAGAGAGAAAGAGGGAGACACAGAATTTGAAGCATCTCTGAGCTGTCAGTACAGAGCCTGCCATGGGACTTGAACTCCCAAGTTATGACACCATGACCTGAGCCAAAGTTGAACACACAACCAACTGAGCTACCCAGGCACCCATGAGTTTTTTTCTTTAATGTGTTTTTACCCCTTAGATATTTTCTCATTTTACTGTATATTGTCTGTCTGAATGATCTTCACTACTTTGTTAGCTTCAGCTTCTGTCATTTGTTAATCCCAACTCTTTTTTAGTTCGACTTATTTCTGAACTTCAGATGTGAATGTTCAGTTGCTTACTGAAGATATTCACCTAAATGTACCATGTGGCAAAACTGAACTCATCAACTCTTCATCCTTTCTCCTAAAATTTCCATTGTTCATTACCCACTCAGATGTTTACATCAAAATCTGAGTTTTAAGTAAAAAATCTGGCCTAAGACCACAAATCATGTTAGTTATATATATTTATTAAAATAGGATCCTGTCTATAGGTGATAATTGCAAAGTTTGAGGCTTTTATCACGTAGCTTATGTACTATGATACAGGAATTTCTAGGTTGAATGAAACAACAATGTATACAAATAGTAAAGAACACTTTACAATTTATCTGATATTTTGGATATGCTAAGGAAACTACACGGATATTTGGGATTTTGACCTTTTCTGTCTTTGGTTTATTTTTCATGCTCAAGCCTACAGAAGCTTGTGACTTATATACATTCATCCAAATTTTAATCTGAAGGTTATCAGATAGCCATATAGAATTCATTTGCTTATATATTTCTTTTGTTCTCTCAATTCAAGTTTAATGGAAACAACAACAAAAAAATCTAAAGTGATGCCCCACTACTGTACACATCATTGGCCTGCCCCATAGCACAACTCAGGCCATTCTTTCTAGAGGAAAAAAGGCTGGCTTCCCCAACCCCTGCAGGAAAGGCCTGTCCTGCTCCGCACCACATCTGCACTGAGTCTAAAGTCTTATCTTTGAAGCATGACAATAGAGCAAATGAGATTTTGTTTTCATGGCTACCTACTCTAAAATGGCCCAGTATGCACTTCAGCTTGGAGAAATATTCTTTGCTCCTCTGGACATCAGGCTTGATGATATCACCAATGTGCCTTGGGCACACCTCCTCATTTGTGTCAGTAAACTCCAATGCCTGAATTGGTCTCAGAATCCATAGAGTGGCCCAAAGAGAAGTCATTCACAGTGATCTACCAAAGGACATCTTTATCATCAATGATAAAGAGGCCCCTGAACAAGATACATTCATCAGTGTTTAACATTCCATAGTCGTAAAGGCCATATATGAAAGACCCATAGCCAGTGTTATACTCAATGTGGAAAAGCAGAACTTTTCTCTAGGGTCAGGAACAAGACAGGAATGTCCACTTTCACTATTGTTATCTAACATAGTACTGGAAGACGTAGCCTCAGCAATCAGACAACAAAAAGAAATAAAAGACATCCAAGTCAGCAAAGAAGAAGTCAACCTTTCACTATTTGCAGATGACATGATACTCTAGATAGAAAACCTGGAAGTCTCTACCACAAAATTGCTAGAACTAATACCTGAATTCAGCAAAGTCACAGGATATAAAATCAATGTACCAAAATCTGCCGCATTTCTGTATACCAATAATGAAACAACAGAAATCAAGGAATCAATCCCATTTACAATTGCATCAAAAATAATAAGATGCCTAGGAATAAAAGTCTAACCAAAGAGATAAAAGATCTTTACTCTCAAGACTAGAAAACACTTATGAAAGAAACTAAAGAGGACACAAAGAAGTGGAAAAACATTCCATGCTCATGGATTGGAAGGACAAATGTTAAAGTGTCTATACTACCCAAAGAAACCTACACACTTAATGCAATGCCTATAAAAATACCACCAGCAGTTTTCACAGAGTTATAACAAACAATCTAAATTTGTATGGAGCCACAAAAGACCCTGAATAGCCAAAACAATCCTGAAAAAAAAAAAAAGCTGGAGGCATCGTGATTCTGGACTTCAAGCTATATTACAAAGCTGTAGTCAACAAGACAGTATTGCGCTGGCACAAAAATAGACACATAGATCATAGAACAGAATAGAAAATCCAGAAATGGACTCACAACTATATGGTCAATTAATCTTCAACAAAGAAGGAAAGAGGAACCAGTAGAAAAAAGACAGTCTCTTCAACAAACGGTGTTGGGAAAACTGGACAGCAACATGCAGAAGGATGAACCTGGAGCATTTTCTTACACCATACACAAAAATAACTCAAAGTGAAGGAGAAACCTAAATATGAGACAGGAAACCATCAAAATCCTAGGAAAGAACACAGGCAGCAACCTCTTTGACCTTGACTGTAGCAACTTCTTACTAGACACATTTCCCGAGGCAAGGGAAACAGAGGCAAAAATGAACTATTGGGACTTCGTCAAGATATAAAGCTTCTGCACAGAAGAAATGGGCAGAAGACATGAACAGACATTTTTCCCAAGAAGACATACAAATGGCCAACAGACATTTACAAAGGTAGTAAGCATCAATTATCATCAGAGAAATGTAAAACAAGATCACAATGAGATACCACCTCGTACTTGTCAGAATGGCTATTACTAAAATGATAATAGTAGGTTTTGGCAAGGATGTGGAAAAAGAGAACCTGTGTGCACTGTTGGTGAGAATGTAAATTCATGTAGCCACTACAACAAGTGTGGAGTTTTCTCAGAAAAAATTGAAAATAGAAATACCATACATCTACCAATTCCACTTCTGATATGTGTCCAAAGAAAATGAAAATGCTAGTTCAAAAAGATATATGCACCCCTCTGTTCTTTGCAGTCTTATTTACAAGTGCCAACACATAAAATCAACCTAAATATCCATTGGTGGATGAATGGATAAAGAAAATGTAGCACAGCTAAAGAAACAACAAAACTAAAAAGCAGCCTGTGGAATGGGAGAATGTATTTGCAAATAACATATCTGAAAAAGGGTTAGTATTCATTATCTATAAAGAACTTATCAAACCCAACAGCCTAAAACCAAATAATCCAGTTAAGAAATGGGCACAAGAGGGGCACCTGGGTGGCTAAGTCAGTTAAACATCCAACTTTGGCTCATGGTTGAACCCAACGGGTTCGAGCCAACAGCTCAGAGACTGGAGGCTGCTTCATATTCTGTCTTTCTTTCTCTCTGCCCCTCCCCTGCTCACACTCTGTCTCTCAAAAATAAATAAAAATTTAAAAATTAAAAAAAAGAAATGAGCAGAAGATATGAATAGATATTTTCCCAAAGGAGACATTCAAACAACCGACAGACACAGGAAAAGATGCTCAGTATTATTTGTTATCAGGGTAATTACTGATACATATCAGAACCACATGAGATACCACCTCACACTTGTCATAATGGCTAAAATTAACAACACATGAAATGAGAGGTTGGTAAGGATATGGGAAAAGGGGAACTCTCGTATGCTGTTGGTGGGAATGCAAACTTTGCAGCCATTCTGGACAACAGTATGGAGGTTCATCAAAACATTAAAAATAGAACTTTCCTACAAACCAGCAATTGCACTACGAGGTATTTACCTAAAGGATACAAAAATACAGATTTCAAGGGGCATATACACCCTAATGTTTATAGGGGCATTATCAAGAATACAAACTATGGAAAGGTCCCAAATATCCATCGACCAATGAATGGATAAAGAAGAGGTGATACACACACACACACACACACACACACACACACACAAAATGTGTGTATATATACATATATGCACAATGGGATATTACTCAGTAATTTAAAAATGTGAAATTTTGGCATTTGCAACAATGTGGATGGACCTAGAATGTATTATGCCCGGTGAAATAAGAGTCAGAGAAAGACAAAAACCATATGATTTCACTCGTGTGGAATTTAACAAACAAAACAGATGAACATAAGGGAAGGGAAAAAAGAGAGAGAGGGAAGCAAACCATAGAGAATCTTAACTATAGAGAACAAGTGGTGGTAGGGGATGGGCTAAATGGAAAGCACTTGTGATGAGCACTGGGTGTTGTATATAAGTAATGAGCCACTAGATTTTTCACTTGAAACCAATTTTACTAAATTAAACTAGATTCTTCACCTTAAACCAATTTTACTTTATATGTTAACAAACTAGAATCTAAGTAAAAACTTGAATTAAAAAAAAAGAAAAGAAAGACTCCATTGTCCTGGGCACTGATATGCTTGGGATCTGATACCAAGAGAATGTTCATGGGTCCTAGGCCTCCTTGTTTCTTGGGTGTCTTGATCCATGCCAGACAATAGAAATGAGATCCACAGATACACCAATCGCTTGGCAGCTGAGTTCCTTAAATTCTCCTGCCCTGTCCCTGAAAGCAACGATCTCTGCGGGACACACAAAGGTGAAGTCAAGAGGGTAAGAGAACACAAAGTATTTTCCTTTGTGGTCATATAGACTTATGTATTTTTTTGTTTTTAGTTTATTTTTTTATTTTGAGGGAGAAAGAGTGCGAATGGGGAATGGGCAGGGACGGGGGGGGGGGGCAGGGGGAATCCCAAGCAGGCCCTGTGCTCTCAGTGAGACTCCATCTCTGGAACCGTGAAATCATGACCTGAGCTGAAATCAGGAGCCTGGTGCTTAACCAACTGAGCCACTGAGGCACCCCCACCTGATGTTTTTAAACTGGCCAACTGGCATAGCAGCCATGGCTTTGAAGTTGGAGGCAGGATGCCCAATTTTGGCATTTCCTGAAGGTATCTTGTCATCAGCAACTGAGATAGAATGGACCAAAGACCAGTCAGGAAGAAGACACTGTCCATATATTTTTTAATGCTTTAGCAGTAGCAAAGCCAATTGTTTCTCTGGTTGGCACACCAACCAGAACTTTCCTAATGTCATTTTTAATATAATATTTACTTGTATCTTAGTACAACTTTATGAAAATTTATGGTGCTCTGCTCTTTAATCCTGGAAAAACTTTTAGCAAAAATTTCTGTGACTTGAATTTGGAAAATACACTTCCTGTTGATTTACCATATATGCTAATATACTTAAATTCTGAAAAGTAAGGGCTTGCAGGAAAATTATACCTGTTTAGTTTGTTTAATCCAGTGGTTGCCCTGCAACTTAAAAAATTCACATTTATCAGGCTATTTATTCTTTAGTTTGAAAGACTTAGAACTTTAAAATTGATACTCACTTTAGTTAATTTCATGAATGCCTTTTCTACTGCATTGACTCAGTGAGGGAGGAAACCTTTTATGTGTATACTTTCCACTTGGGTAGACTAAATAAGAGTCTTTTTTTCTCTTTCTTAAACAGCTTCCCTAATTGTTCACTATTACTTTAGATGATTTCTGAAATTCCTTGACAATCAGTCTTAGGTGAGTTGCTTCTGAAGATGAGACTTTCTCCTTTCACTGCTGCATTCATACATTGGCAAATCTGTCATATTTCTTTTGATTCTTTGCCTTTTTTCCTTTCCTCTTTTACATTGCAGTCTTTGTCTTGCCAAGGCTTCCAGCTTTATAGAATATTTGTGTCCCCACAATGACTTTAGAAGAAAATTTATCCATTAGAGTATAGCTGAATACCTCAGAATATTTTATTTAACAAATTATTTTGCATAGGCTTCCTTTAGCCTGAAATATTCTCTGCACCTCAGGCCCCAAATATCCTTGACTTTTCAGAAATGCATCAGTTGTATAAAATGAAGCATATCTATAACATGCTTACAAGCATGTGCTAAGATAATAGCACTAAAGGAAAAATAGTGTTTTGGCAGAGAAATTTTTAATTCATTGCTTTAGTGAAAACAGCTACAACTCTCCATCTTCTACTCAGCATAGAAAACACACTTCAGTCTTTAAGTCAGCTCATGTAAGACAGTTAACTGGCAGGAGAGTCAGCACTCTTCACTAGATGGACACAACAATATCAAGGAAATGTTAGAATAACTTAAACTTCCTTAATGAGTTTCAGGGCTTTAATGAGATGATTTTTCTCTTCTTGTATGATTAACATTGCTCTGTGATAGCAAGAGGACCCATGTGTGTGCATATATGAAGGAAATGTAGAATGAAAGAGCTCAAGATAAATGATTAAGAGGAAGTTAAGAAGTGGTTAATCCCTTAGAGCCCAAAGGGGATTAATTATTTTTTTTGAATTTTTGTAAGGGGATTAATTATTGATAACCAGTAACTGCCACCAGCATGAGTAGTTTCTCCAGATAATTGTTATACCCTACAATAAAATAGCAAATGACTATTATTAAACTACCAGCATTTTAGCCATTTATTTTCAATGATCATCATATTTTAATAGAGGTTAGCCATGTATGTTTAACATACAATGGATAGAAGGTTGATGAAGCATAGGAGACTAGGATGGCTTTTTAAATATAACTGGGGAAACAGTGGTTATAGAGAAAAGGAATAAGGGCAAACACAGAAGATGGAGGAGAGAACCATTTTGTTGTTGATTTTGTTAGCTGTCTCTGAATGTGTGTTCAGAACTTTTTAATTTCAGCAAGGGACATCACGTTTATTTATTTAAAAAGCACTTAAATTAATGATGTCATGATCTAGCTATGCTTCTGGTTAGGAAAGACAGTCTCTTGCATGCAGTCTTTGAGTCCCAGCTTGGCCACAAAGAATGGGTCTCTGGCCCCTGGAGTACTTCTCTAACCAAGAGATAGGGAGCCCACACTACCTTGCAGGGCTTATTACTTTGTATGGGAATATCTTTCCCTGGGTCAAACTTAATGCACACCTTTATTCTGTTTAAAGACACTTTTCAGTCACTTCTTGGCTTTTTGGCTAAGATCAAGCATACAGACAGTTTCAATGACCCTCAGGCACACCTCCAATTTTCTGTATTTCATATCCAATATGGGAGAGATTGGAGTCCTTATACTGCAGCAAAACTTGGGGGGCTTGCAGTCATGCTGCATGATGGCTGTGGAATGGATTTGTTGGCCTAGGGGAACTGGTGCATTGCAAAGTATTGAATCTTGTATATACTTTCTTTCCTTTCTTGCTATTAGTAAATATGGTACCACGTGGTCTGGCGTGCATATTACCGGTTCTCAGCAACTTTTAATATTATACTAGTGTCTTCCCTGGTGTCACTTATTTGCCTTTTAAGCTTGGCTGCCCTCACGTTATATTCTATCAAGCACAGCCTGATGACCCAGTGGATGGTGAAACAAAGGTTTTCCATCTCAAGCTTCAATGAGGATTGTGTTATAGTTTGAAGGTAGGAAGGGAATTACAATCATTAATCATTCATCAGTAGTGATTACCATTAAGAATGGATATTTCTGATCTATCAGCTATTTACTACTTCTGTGTTTTGCTTAGGTCACAGAACATTCGTCAATCTAGCATCAGTTCAGTCAGCTGTTTGTGCCTTTGGTACAAACTTCTTAGACGGGCCACATAGCCATTCCTCTCTTGGGTCTCATATTTCCCTGTCAAGAATTTTTCCAAGGGTAACAGGTGAATTTCCTCCCTTCTCTGGATCCCCAGACTTCTCCTATTTTGCATTTTGGGGAGTCTTCAATCCATATCCTCTCTTAAGTTCTACTTTCCCTATATTTTTTCATATTTAACATTGATTATCATTAAAACTAGAATCTGAATCATTACCAACAAACATATTATCTATTTCTTCTTGAACGAAAGGGCATAATGTTTAAAACATTCCATGAAGAAAGGGGCAGTATGTCTAGTATGACCAAGAAGGAAATGAGTAACAAAAGAGTTGTGCATATTAAAATTATTTAAGCATTCATATTCTACCAAATATGTATGTAAGTGTGCATATTACTTTTAACAATTACAGAGATACAAATGGTTCTTAAATAGCAAAAAAAAAAAAAAAAACCATTTTGTCAAATTGGAGTCAAAGAAATATGGGAATTCTCCCCATCTTTAAGTGTTCTTTAATTACTGGCCTTTCTGTGGTTGCACTTACATTAACAAAGAGAATTGGATATTAAGGCAATAAATCAGAATATTCAACTTAAAAATAGCAGTTGAAAAATAAGTGAAATTTCCTACAGAATTCTACAGCTTGTTCTTTACACAGAAAAGATTCATTAGGTAGATGCTTAACTCTCTACTCTTGAGAAAAGATTGTTCTCTAATTGTCGTGTGAAGTAAAATGAAGGTAGATAATACAAATATTCTGATTGATTAAACGACTAAAATTGTGAGTCTTCCAAGAAATAGGTGAGGATTCAAGAATATCTTATTGCAGTTTATTTTTTTCTGTTTTTTTTTTCAGCTACCATCTTCTAATAACTCACAACTACATCTTTTCTTGTTAGAACATGTTATCCAGCACTTTTTGATTACATGTTCTCAGATAATAGCTGGGGCAGATTGACCAAAGGAGAGCAATTTCTTTAATCAGGGTAACATAATGATTCTATCACAAACTTTAGATAGGACTATGGATATCACCAATTTTTTTCTGGTCTATTAATAGTATTGTATCTTTAGTAGAATTGAAGACAGGACCTTATGTAGGTCTCAATACAACTTTATAAAAGGCCATAACAATGCCTTTAGAATCAAATCCATTTGCTGTTCTACAGAAAAGAAAGTTTTTTTAGTAACTTGGCCATAACCTGAGGACAGGGACCTTGCAAATATTAAACAGTAGAAAGTAGTGAACAGGAACCTGAAATATCTTTTTTTAATGTTTTATTTATTTCTGAGAGAGAGAGAAGAGAGAGAGAGACAGCATGAGCAGGGAAGGGTTAGAGAGAGAGGGAATCCCAGAATCCGAAAGAGGCTCCAGTCTCCGAGCTGACAGCACAGAGCCCCACTTTGGACTCAAACCCACAAACCACGAGATCATGACCTGAGCCGAAGTCGGCCATCCAACAGACGGAGCCAAAATTTCTAACTGGTCAAAGCCAGTGACATTCGGCTTCTGTCTATTCTTGAGTCATTTTGTTGGCATCGCTTTCTTCACCTTGAAAAGAGGGTGCTGTACAACATATTCTGAGGTCCTTCCAGTTCTAAAGTTCTTTGGCCAATTACCTGGAGCCCAAGTGATGCCCTGAATCTGGCTGGTATGCAATAAATATTTGATTATTATCAACAATGTTTGACTTCTGAATGTGGAGAAGCACATGCTGTATGGAAATACCATGGTATCTCAATACACAGAACTTTGGGAGCAGATTGATTTGGGAGCAGTGTGATTAAAATGAATGAATTCTTTGTTTACTTAGGTCAAAGAGAAATAGTTGTTTTTTTAAAAACAATCTAAACTAAATTAAAATAAAATCCTCAATATTCTAGTTTAAAATATCTAGTAAACATTATTTTTATCTTCGATAAGATGCCACGTAAGTGGTTGTAATATGTTAAATGTAATGAATATATTTAAAAGAAAGCCTTTAAGATATCTGAGGTGTTTATACTTTGTGAACATAACCAGTATATTCATTATTTTAAAGAATATATACTGGAAGAAATCAATATTTATATAAGTAATAAAAGAGACAGCAGGTTTAAATTTTGGTGTCAATAAGACTATCTAACAGAATCACATATCATGTATTTGTATGACCATGAAAAGTTGAAATAGAAAAACATAAAAGTACACTTTTAGTTAATGTGTCTTACATGTACAGAATGAATTGGTAACTTTCATGTGTATGAAGTACTAATAATAGCTTACATTTTTAAAGTATGTGTACTGCTCTAAATAATTACCAATATTTGCTCTTTAATCCTTGTAATGACCCTATAAGGTATTTACTATTATTATCATTATCCCCATCTTGCAGACAAAGAAATTGAGGATCAGAGATGTTCATTAATTTGTCTAAAGGGACACAATTATTGAGTGGTAGGTCCAAAATTTAAACCCCAGTATTCTGTTTTTATGCTTTTAACCAACTGTAATATTGGATTTTTGTCATGATAATTTCTGAAAGAATTAACAAATCATGTGAAATGCATTATGTCCTTATTTATTTACAAGTTTTCTAAGCACAAAAATTGACTTTTCCATGTGTTTAAACAAGTGCATCATTTTCTCCTTTATCCACATTTACAATTTCTGTTATCCTTTGTAAAACTAAGAAGCTGTAATATCAATTTTTTTTTGTTTTAATATGAGACCATCATTCAGTTATATGATTTGCTAGCATGTGTGCTAGAATATATCAATGCTTTTTATCTTTGCTTTTAATAGGTAGGGAACCAATTTCTGATGAATTGCTGTGAACTGAGAACTATGTTCTCTGTGAAGTTATAAGTAGCCCACATATATCTCTTTTTATTCTTTAGAAGGCCTTATTTAGTTATGTTAACATCATCTCAGCCTAGAGTGTGTTCCCTTTAGAAATCATTGATCATCTGTTTTAGTCAAGCAGCCGACATGTTCATATTACTTCACTTCTTATTCAGAGGTCTCAAACATCTATCTCTTTCACTCTCTTTCAAAACCTTAAATGGGACTGACAATTATAATGATGTATCTTGTGATACAAAGCATAAATCGTAAATAAGTCACAAATAGTAATCACACAAAAGAAAGAAGGCTGAGAAAAATCCCAGTCAGATAGTGTACAACAAATAGTTCCTACTTTTAGTCAGGGAAGTAAATGCTTGTTTGCAATAGAATCAAACTCTTATAAGACGCTTGAAGAACACTTCCTGTTGCAAAATGAGAACATTTATAGTTCTATTCAAATAATGCAGCACTTCCAGCCTGTGAAAATAGATAAGCTTCCAGGATTCTTCTTATGGAAAGATAAGCCTAATGAAAACAAAAATGAAAAAAATGCCTTAAAAAACTACGTTAGTAGACATATCTTAGCAGGAAAACACTTAATTTTTTAGTGCCGGACAAATAGGCATGTCTGATTTAATGGTGTCTTTCTATACTCAACTGAACTTCAAAGGGTCTCACTGATACATTGTTAGATGAGAAATTATACAGATTCTAAGGAATTCTTATTAAAATCAAATGTTTTGAAAAATTACAGTATTTTAATTTGATCATATAAAGCTTAAGTTGTATCATTTTAGTCTTATCCAAACTCACTCAGAATATATATGAAATTCTTTCATGGAAGTTTGACAATTTTTGGTTAAAATTTTCTTTCTGAGTTGTGTTTATTCTAGAAATCATATTGCTCATTGCTTTTGTTAAGTAGTGAAGAGCATTATTTACGAATATAAATCAGTTAGGATGCTTTGTGGAGCAAGTGATTGAAACACTGACTTAAGCTAGTTTAAAAACAAGAAAATGTATTTTTTTTAAAATCAGGGATGACATCAAGGTGGATTGATTCAACAGCTCAATCTTCTTATCAAGGATCAAATTTTTTGAGCTTCTCCACTCTGCTCCCTAGAACACCAGCTATACACACGTGTTGGTTTTCTTTATGATTGTGAGGTAGCTGCTATGTTTTTTGTTCTTGTCATATATGTGTGTACGTGACACAGAGGGAGAGAGGCATTCTCTGTGAATACTTGAATTAAACTGGGATAATTTGGGAAAGAGGAGAAAGGAAGAAACGATGCTGGGTGATCATCAGTGTCCAACACAGGAAAGCAATGTAACATAATGATGAATGTTTTTGGATAGCCCATTTTAATAAAGTTTGACTCTACTGGATTCATATTACTTTGAGCAAGATTCAAAATCATGTCAAAAAAATTCATGTTTCCTATTACTTCCTTTTGAAGTTCAGTTATGGCCACTTAACATGGAGACTCTAAATTTGGAATTATACACCTGCAAACTGGAATACTTATTCATTTATTTATTTAAAGAGTACATAGTATGTGTGAAAGTGAGAGAGGGGCAGAGGCAGAGGGACAGAGAATCTTAAACGGGCTACATGCTCAGCACAGTCCACTGAGGGCCTTGATCCAGCAACCCTGGGCTCATGACCTGAACTGAAATCAAGAGTTCAACACTTAACTGAGCCACCTAAGCACCCCTAGAATTCTTTTCTAAAATATTTGCTTATGGGGCACCTGGGTGGCTCAGTTGGTTAAGTGTCTGACTTTGGCTCAGGTCATGATCTCGTGCTTCGTGGGTTCGAACCCCACGTCAGGCTGCTTCAGATTCTGTGTCTCCCTCTCTCTTTGCCCCTCCCCGCTTCAAGCTCTGTTTCTGTCTCAAAAATAAATAAACATTAAAAAAAAGTTTTAAATGTTTGCTTTGAGAGAGAGAATACCAGCAGGGTAAGGACAGTGACAGAGGGAGAGAATCCCAAGCAGGCTCCATGCTCAGTTCAGAGTCTGACATGGGGCTTGGTCTCACCACCACGAGATCACTACCTGAGTGGATGTCAGGAGTTGAACACCTAACCAGCTGAGCCACCCAGGCACCAGGCCCCTCCTAGAATTTTTAAATGTAAACTAATTTTATGAGCTTTTATTGTATTCATTCTTATGACAGAGATTGCTTCTTATTCTCTCAAGCTTTAGATGGGCCATGGTTGCTTACAATAAACACCGTTTAACAGACTCCTTTGCAGCTAGGTGTAGTCATTGATAAAGGTCTTTGACTGGGATGTGAGTGGAAGTCATGTGTGCAACTTTCAGTTTACACTTTGAAGAGAAAGTATAATAACAGTGGTAAAAACAAGAAAAAAGAAACCTAGACACCTGGTCTCTTTAAAGAGAAGATCTAATGTATCAGCCTAGATACTTAGGTCTGCCTTGTATGCCAGTTTTAATTTAGGCTGAACTTACATACTAATATGATAGATAGCCAATGTTAATATACTATCTAGAAATAAGGTGTGATTCCTTGTAACTAGAAACTGGATTGCAATCTTCCTGGGTACTTCTTGTTTTGAATATTATTAGGCGAAAGTAGTGTTGTATGGAGCTCCCGATATTTTTATTTTGATCTTGTAGTTTTTTTATGCACACAGCAGATTTAACTGTTTTGAATGAAATTACTCATTTTAAGCAATTAACATCCAATCACATCACTTAAAATAATCAAACCATTTGTGTATATATGTGTATATATATACATATATATATATATAAATACACAGCATACATTGCCACTGTTTACTGTCTCAAAGCATTTTAACAAGCTATTGTGCTGGCAGAATTAATTAGATCTGAAAATGGGTGTAATAAAAACAATAAAAGCTATAAGAATGCATTAAAAATAGAGTACCAAAATAATAGAATGTAAGGTTTCTAAAGTTATATTTGACTAGTCAAATGTTCCTTAATAACTGGATGCATGAGAATACATTGTTCATTATAATATTAAAGGAATGTAATGAAATGGAAATTGAGGCAATAGAGAATTCAGTATGCACAATTATTTTAAATTTAAAATCTTCCCCATAATGAACATAGCTAAAAACATAGAAGACAAATGATAGAGAAATTAGAAGCAATTATCAAAGGAATTCTCAGCAGAAATTTCTGATTTAAATTAAAGCCTATGATTAAAAATCTCCTGCCTCTTTGTCCTTCTCCTCTCTTCCCACAATCCACTACTATAGCACCTTGTAACTTAATTTCTTTTCCTCAAAGGCACTCATGCTCTGGTATTGTACAAGAATGAACATATCAAATTTATGTCTTTATGGTTTTTGCTTCTATCTGCTAATACTTAATTTTAAAAAGAACAAAGATGGAAATATTATTGAAGAGTGGCCATAAAAAATGGAATTATTTTTCACCTACATACCTCCATTAATTTTGTAAAGGAAAAGGAGAAACTTTTCAAATTCTTTTTTATTGAGATTTGAAATATAGCATAGTGTATTTTGGTGGCTGGAGCTGACTTACAACTATTTAGGTATCCTAAGCATTAAAAGATTATAGTGCATCATCTCCAGATACAATTCATTTATTCATTCAAAACTGATAGTGAACATCTGTTCAGGTATTGTTCTAGGTGCTGGAGATAAACAGAAAAAAATATTACATTTTCTTATTATGGTCCTATTTTGGTGATTAAAATCATACTACATCATAAAAAAAGTATGGGGCAGTTGAACATAGTTGTAATTTTTGATGAATCTTACTGATTCTTTAGGAGATATAAAGTTCCTTAAAATGGCATTTTTGTGCATATACTTAAATTTCATATTACCTATTATACACTGATATCATTATTTGCTATTTTGTCATTTTCCAGAAATTATTGATATCTAGTTATTTTTAAAGTAGTAGTTAAAAACCATTCATCTAATATATTTGTCCTTTCCCTTTGGATGGCAGTGCATTTTATAAAAGATCCAAAATGACCATATAAAAAACTAGAGTAACTTGAAGTGATTTTAAAAGTTGAAATCATCGGTTGTGTTTATTTTTCAGTTTACATCCAAGTTAGCTAGTTTATAGTGCAATAATGACTTCAGGAGAGGAATCTAGTAATTAATCCCTTATATTTAACACTCAGTGCTCATCAACAAGTGTCTTCCTTAATACTCCTTGCCCATTCAGCCCACACCCCCACCCATAATCCCTCTACCAACCCTCATTTTGTTCT
Organism: Crocuta crocuta; assembly: GCF_008692635.1. NCBI lineage: Eukaryota > Metazoa > Chordata > Mammalia > Carnivora > Hyaenidae > Crocuta > Crocuta crocuta. The sequence continues at coordinate 5,215,484 of NW_027531562.1, forward strand.
CTATTTTTAAGATTCTCTTACCTTTTGTGCTCCTCCCTGTTTTTGTATTATTTTTGCTTCTCTTGCCTTACGTTCATCTGTTTTGTATCTTAAATTCCACATATGAATGAAGTCATATGATATTTGTCTTTCTCTGTCTAATTTTACTTAGTGTGATACCCTCTAGTTCCATACACATTGTTGCAGATGGCAAGATTTCATCCTTTTTGATTGCTGAGTAATATGCTGAGCATAACTCATGTTATACACCATGTCTTTATCCATTCATCTGTCAATGGACATTTGGGTTCTTTTCATACTTTGGCTTTTGTCGATAGCACTGCTACTGTCAACAGTGCATATGCCCCTTTGAAACAGCACTCTTATATCCTTTGGATAAATACCTACTAGTGCAGTTGCTGGGTCATAGGGTAGTTCTATCTTTAATTTTTTGAGGAACCTCCATACTCAAAAGTATGTTTTCCAAAGTGGGTGCATCAGTTTGCATTCCCAGCAGCAGTGTGAAAGTGTTCCTCTTTTTCCACATCCTTACCAATATCTGTTATTGACTGACTTGTTAATTTTAGCCATTCTTACAGGTGTGAGATGATATCTCATTGTGATTTTGATTTGTATTTCCCTGATGATGAGTGATGCTGAGCGTTTTTTCATGTGTCTGTTAGCCATCTGGATGTCTTCTTTGGATAAATGTCTATTCATATCTTTTGCCCATTACTTCACTGGATTAATTGCTTTTTGGGTGTTGCATTTGATAAGTTCTTTATAGATTTTGGATACTAACCCTTTATCTGATATGTCATTTGCAAATATCTTCTCCCATTCCATCAGTTGCCTTTTAGGTTTGCTGATTGTTTCCTCTGCTGTGCAGAAGCTTTTTATCTTGATGAATAGTTCATTTTTGCTTTTGTTTCCTTTGTCTCCAGAGACATGTTGAGTAAGAAGTTGCTGCTGCCAAGGTCAAAGACGTTTTTGCCTGCTTTTTCTTCTAATATTTTGATGGCTTCCTCTCTTACACTTAGGACTTTCATCCATTTTGAGTTTATTTTTATGTATGGTGTAAGAAAGTGGTCTAGGTTCACATTCTTCTGCATGTTGCATGTCCAGTTTTCCTAGCACCACTTGGTGAAGAGACTGTCTTTATTCCATTGGATATTCTTTCCTGCTTTGTCAAAGATTAGTTGGCCATACGTTTGTGGGTCCATTTCTGGGTTCTCTACTCTTTTCCATTGATCTGAGTGTCTGTTTTTGTGCCAGTACAATACTGTCTTGATTATTACAGTTTGTAATACATCTTGAAGTCTGGAATTATGATGCCTCCAGCCTTGGTTTTCTTTTTCAAGATTGCTTTGGCTATTTGGGGCCTTTTCTGGTTCCATACAAATTTTAGGATTGTTTGTTCTAGCTCTGTGAAGAATGCTGGTGTTATTTTGATAGGTATCGTATTGAATATGTAGATTGCTTTTGGTAGTATTGACATTTTAACAATACTTGTTCTTCCTATCTATGAGCATGGAATATTTTTCCATTTTTTTAATCTCAGTTTCTTTCATAAGCTTTATATAGTTTTCAGTTTATAGATTTTTCATCTCTTTGATCAGGTTTATTCCTAGGTATTTTAGGGGTTTTGATGCAATTGTAAATGGGATTGATTTTTTTATTTTTCTTTCTGCTGCTTCATTATTGGTGTATAGAAATACAACCAATTTCTGCGCATTGATTTTATATTCTGTAATTTTGGTGAATTCATGGATCAGTTCTAGCAGTTTTTTTGTGGAATATTTTGGGTTTTCTACATAAGAGTATCATATCATCTGCAAAGAGTGAAAGTTTGACTTCCGCTTTTGCCCAGTTTGGATACAATTTATTTCTTTGTGCTCTCTGATTGGGGAGGCTAGGACTTCTAACATTATGTTCAATAACAGAGGTGAGAATGGACATCCTTGTCATGTTCCTGACCGTAAGGAGAAAGTTCTCATTTTTCCCCCATTGAGGATGATCTTAGTGGTGGGTCTTTTGTATATGGTTTTTATGATCTTGAGGTATGATCCTTCTATCCCTACTTTAATGAGGGTTTTTATCAAGAAAGGATGCTGTATTTTGTCAAATGCTTTCTCTGCATTTATTGAAAGGATCATGTGGTTCTTATTTTTCTTTTATAAATGTGATCCACATTCATTGATTTGTGGATATTGAACCAGCCCTGCATCCCAGGAATAAATCCCACTTGATCATGGTGAATAGTTCTTTTAATGTATTGTTGGATCCTGTTGGCTAGTATCTTGTTGAAGATTTTTGCATACATGTTCATTAGGGAAATTGGTCTGTAGTTCTCCTTTTTAGTGGGGTCTTTGTCTGGTTTTGGAATGAAGGAAATGCTGGCCTTGTAGAATGAGTTTGGAAATTTTCTTTGCATTTTTATTTTTTGGAACAGCTCTTAAAGAATAGGTGTGAACTCTTCTTTAAATGTTTGCTAGAATCCACCTCAAAAGTGGTCCAGCCCTGGAGTCTTGTTTTTGGGAGATTTTTGATTACTAATTCAATTTCTTTACTGGTGATGGGCCTATTGAAATTTTCTGTTTCTTTATGTTTCACTTTTGGTAGTTTATATGTTTCTAGGAATTTGTTCATTTTTTTTCCAGATTGCCCAATTTATTGGCATATAATTACTCATAATATTCTCTCCTTATTGTTTGTATTTCTTCAGTATTGGTTGTGATCTCTCCTCTTTCATTCATGATTTTATTTATTTGGATCCTTTCCTTTTCCCTTTTTAATATAATTTATTGTCAAGCTAATTAATATACAGTGTATACACTGTGGTCTTGGCATCTGGAATAGATGCCCATGATTTATCGCTTGCATACAACACCCAGTGCTCATCCCAACAAGTGCTCTCCTCCATGCCCAACACCCATTCCTCCCCAAATCCCCGTTTCAACACACTGTTTTCTGTACTTAAGAGTCTCTTATAGTTTGCCTCCCTCTCTTTTGAAACAATTTTTTCCCCTTCCCTTCCCCTATGATCCTCTGTTAAGTTTCTCAAATTTCACATATGAGTGAAAACTTAAGATATCTGTCTTTCTCTGACTGACCTATTTCACTTAGTATAATACTTTCCACTTCCATCCATGTTGTTGCAAATAGCAAGACTTCATTCTTTCTCATTCTTGATTTTATTTATTTGGGTCCTTTCCTTTGCTTTTTTGTTCAAACTGGCTAGAAGTTTATCAACTTTATTAATTCTTTCAGAAAACCAGCTCCTGGCTTCATTGATCTGTTCTACTGTTTTTTGTAGGTTTTTGGGGGTTTTTTTGACAGCATTGATTAATGCCCTAATCTTTGTTATTTCCCATCTTCTGCTGGTTTTGAGTTTTGTTTACTGTTCTTTTTCTAGCTCTTTAAGGGATAAGGTGAGGTTGTGTATCTGAGACCTTTCTTCCATCTTTAGGAAGGCCTGGTTTGCTATACACTTACCTCTTAAGGCCACCTTTGCTGCATCCCAGAGGTTTTGGGCTGTGGTGCTATCATTTCCATTGGTTTCCATAAACTTTTTAATTTCCTCTTTAACTTTTTGGTTAACCCATTCATTCTTTTTTTAATGTTTATTTATTTTTGAGAGAGAGCAAGCAGGGAAGGGGCAGAAAGAAAGGAAGACACAGAATCTGAAGCAGGCTCCAGGCTCTGAGCTGTCCACACAGAGTCTGAAATGGGGTTCAAAGCCATGAACTGTGAAATCATGGCCTGAGCCAAACGAAGTTGGATGCTTAACTGACTGATTCAGCCAGGTACCCCAACCCATTCATTCTTTAGTAAGCTCTTCATTAATCTCCAAGTATTCGTTGTCTTTCTAAATTTTTTTTGTGGTTGATTTCGAGTTTCATAGTGTTGTGGTCTGAAAATATGCATGGTATGATCTAGAATTTCTTGTACTTGTTGAGGGCTGATTTGTGTCCTACTATGTGATCTCTTTTGGAGAATATTCCATGTGCACTTGAGAAGAATGTGTGCTCTGCTGCTTTAGGATGAAATGTTCTGAATATATCTGTTAAGTCCATCCAGTTCAGTATGTCATTCAAAGCCATTGTGTCCTTGTTGATTTTCTGGTTAGATATTCTGTCCATCTCTGTAAGTGAGGTGTTGAAGTCCCCTACTATTATGGTATTATTATCAATGAGTTTCTTTATGTTTATGATTAATTGATTTATATATTTGGGTGCTCTACATTTGTAGCATAAATGTTTACAATTGTTATGTCTTGGAGAATAGACCCCTTAATTATGATAGAATACCCTTCATCTCTTGTTACAGTCTTTGTTTTGTCTAGATTGTCTGATATAAGTATGACTACTCCGGCTTTCTTTTGGTGACCATTAGCATGATAGCTGGTTCTCTGTCCCTTTACTTTCAATCTGAAGGTGTCTTTAGGGCTAATGTGAGTTCTTGTAAACAGCATATAGATGGATCTTGTTTTCTTATTCATTCT
>NW_027531563.1:0-54034 GCF_008692635.1 Crocuta crocuta
TCAGATTAAAAGTAAGGGATGGAAAAATATCTATCATGCTACGGGGAGTCAAAATAAAGCTGGAGTAGTTATACTTATATCAGACAAACTTGCCTTTAAATTAAAGACAATAACAAGAGATGAAGAAGGGGATTATATAATAATTACAGGGTCCATCCATCAGGAAGAGCGAACAATTATAATAGTCTACGCACCGAATATGGGAGCACCTAAATATTTAAAACAATTAATCACAAACAGAAACAATCTTATATATAAGAATGTGCTAATAGCAAGGGACTTTAATACTCTGCTTACAACAATGGATAGATCAACCAGACAGAAGATCACTAAAGAAACAATGGACTTGAATGGCACATTGGACCAGAAGGATCTGACAGATATATTCAGAACTCTACTTCCTGAGGCCATGGAATTCACTTTCTTCTCAAGTGCACATGGCACATTCTCCAAGATAGATCACATACTGGAACATAAAGCAGCCCTCAATATATATAAAAGAATGGAGATCATACCATGCACACTTTCAGATCATAATGCTTTGAAACTTGAAATGAATCAAAGGAAAAAGTCTGGAAAACCTCCAAAAACTGGGACGTTAAAGAACACCCTACTCAAGAATGAATGGGCCAATCAGGCAATTAGAAACGAAATTAAAAATATATGGAAACAAATGAAAATGAAAATACAACAATCCAAACTCTATGGGATGCGGCAAAGTCAGTCCTAAGAGGGAAGTACATTGCACTCCAGGACTATTTCAAGAAATTAGAAGAAGCACAAGTGCAAAATCTAACAGCTCACCTAAAGGAACTAGAGGTGGAGCAACAAGAACACCCTAAACCCAGTAGAAGAGAACTAGTAATAATCAGAGCAGAAATAAACAACATAGAGACCAAAGAAACAATTAAACAGATAACTGAAACCAAGAGTTGATTTTTTCAAAAAATAAACAAAATTGACAAACCTCTAGCCAGGCTTCTCAAAAAGAGAAGAGAGAACACCCAAACAGACAAAATCATGAATGAAAATGGACTTATGACAACCAACACCTTAGAAATACGAACAATTATCAGAGACTACTATGAAAAATTATATGCCAACAAATTGGACAACTTAGAAGAAATGGACAAATTCCTAAACACACACTCACTACCAAAATTCACACGGGAAAAGAGAATATCTGAACAGACCCATAACTAGTGAAGAAATTGAATCAGTTATCAACAATCTCCCAACAAATAAGAGCCCTGGACCTGATGGCTTCCTTGGGGAATTACACCAGACATTTAAAACAGAATTAATCGCAATTCTCCTCACGCTATTCCAAAAAATAGAAATCTAAGGAAAACTTCTGGACTCTTTTTATGAAGCGAACACCATTCTGATTCACAAGCCAGAAATATCCAGCAAAAAAAGAGAACTACAGGCCAATATCCTTGATGAATACGGATGCAAAAATCAACAAGATCCTTGCAAATCGAATCCAACAGCACATAAAAAGAATTATTCCACCAAGATCAAGTGGGATTCATTCCTGGGTTACAGGGCTGGTTCAATACTCACAAATCAGTGAATGTGATACATCACATCAACAAAAGAAACGATAAAAAACATATGATCCTGTTGATAGATGCAAAAAAGCATTTGACAGAACACAGCATCCCTTCTTAATAAAGACTCTCGAGAAAGTCGGGATAGAAGGAACCTACTTAAACATCATAAAAGCCATCTATGAGAAGCCTTCAGCTAACATCATCCTCAACGGGGAAAAACTGACAGCCATCCCCCTGAGATCAGGAACACAACAGGGATGTCCACTGTCACCACTATTGTTTAACATAGCGCTGGAAGTCCTGGCATCAGCCATCAGACAACAAAAGGAAATAAAAGGCATACGTATTGGCCGAGAAGAAGTCAAACTTTAACTTATCGCAGACGACATGATTCTCTACCTAGAAAACCTGACAGACTCCACCAGAAGCCTTCTAGAACTGATCCAAGAATTCAGCAAAGTTGCAGGGTACAAAGTCAACTTGCAGAAATCGGTTGCATTCTTATACACCAAAAATGAAGCAACAGAAAGATAAATCAAGAAATGGATCCCATTCACAATTGCACAAAATACCATAAAGTACCTAGGAATAAACCTAACCAAGGATATAAGAGATCTGTATGATGAAAACTATAGAAAACTTATGAAGGAAATTGAAGGAGACACAAATAAATGGAAAAACATTCCATGAGCATGGATTGGAAGAATAAATATAGTTAAGATGTCACTACTACCCAAAGCAATCTACACATTCAATACAATCCCAATCAAAATTGCACCAGCATTCTTCTCAAAACTAGAATAAACTATTCTAAAATTTTATGGGACCACAAAAGATCCTGAATAGCAAAATAATATTGAAGAAAAAAAAAAAACAAAACGGGAGGCATCACCATCCCAGACTTTAGCCTCTACGACAAAGCTGTCATCATAAGACAGTATGGTATTGGCACAAAAAAAGACACATAGACCAATGGAATAGAATTGAGAACTCAGAATTGTACCCAAAAGTATACAGCCAACTAATCTTTGACAAAGCCGGAAAGAGTATCCAATGGACAAAAGACAGCCTCTTTAATAGATAGTGCTGTGAGAACTGGGCAGCAACATGCAGAAGAATGAAACTAGATCAATTTCTCACATCATACACAAAAATAAACTCAAAGTGGATAACGGACCTGAACATGAGACAGGACACTATCAAAATCCTAGAGGAGAAAGCAAGAAGCAAACTTCTTGACCTCTACCACAGCAATTTCTTACTTGACACATCCCCAGAAGTAAAAGAATCAAGAGCAAAAATAAACAATTGGGACCTCATCCAGATTAAAAGCTTCTGCAAGGCAAAGGAAACAATCCACAAAAGTTAGAGACAACCGATGGAATGGGAAAAGATAGTTGCAAATGACATATCAGATAATGGGTTAATATCCAAAATCTATAAGGAACTCACCAAACTCCACACCCGAAAAACAAACAACCCAGTGAAGAAATGGGCAGAACATAGGAACAGACACTTCTCCAAAGAGGACATCCAGATGGCCAATAGACACATGAAACAATGCTCAGCATCCCTCCTCATCAGGGAAATACAAAGTAAAACCACACTGAGATACCACCTCATGCCAGTCAGAGTGGTTAAAATGAGCAAATCAGCGGACTCTAGATGATGGCGAGGATGTGGAGAAACGGGCACCCTCCTACACTGTTGGTGGGAATGTAAACTGATACAGCCCCTCTGGAAAACTGTGTGGAGGTTCTTCAGGAAAATAACAATAGAACTCCCCTATGGTACAGCAGTAGCACTGCTAGGAATTTACCCAAGGTATACAGGAGTGCTGATGCATAGGAGCAGATGTACCCCAACGTTCAATGCAGCACTCTTAACAATAGCCAAAACATAGAAAGAGCCTAAATGTTCATCAACGGACGAATGGATCAAGAAGATGTGGTTTATCTATACCATGGAAAACTCCATGGCAATGAAAAAGAATGAAATCTGGCCAGGTGTAGCAACATGGATGGACCTTGAGGGTGTTATGCTGAGCGAAATAAGTCAGGCAGAGAAGGACAAATATCATATGTTTGCACGTATAGGAGGATTAGGAGGAACTTAATGGAGGACCATGGGGGAGAAGAAGGGGGGAAATAGTGGGGGAGAGGGAGAGAGGCAAACCATGAGAGACTCTTGAATGCTGAGAACAAACTGAGGACTGATGGGTGTAGGGGGGCAGGGGGGAGATGAGCATGGAGGAGAGCACTTGTGGTGATGAGCACTGGGTGTTATATGGAAACCGACTTGACAATAAACTATGTGTAAAAAAAACTATTTGTAAAAAAATAATTAAAATCAGAAAAAAATTAATAAAATGCAGAACACTAGGAAAAAAAAGCTAAAAATAGAACCATTCTATGATTGAGCAATTACACTAGTGGTACCTATCCAGAGATTACAAAAATACTGATTCAAAGTGTTACATACAGCCCTATGTTTAAAGCAGCATTATCTACAATATCCAAGATATGGAAGCAGCCCAGTGCATCAACTGATGAACGGATAAAGAAGAAATGGTGTATATATATATCTACATATTTTTCAGCTATAAAAAATAATGAAATCTTGCTATTTGTATCAAAATGAACAGAGTAAAGAGTATAATGCTAAAATAAGCCAGTCAGAGAAAGATAAATACCCTCATGGACTTTAAGAAGCAACAACAAAAAATTTACAAAGGGAAAAGATAAGAGAGAGAGGGACAAAGCAAGAAAATGACTTAATTATAGAGAGCAAACTGATGGTTAGCAGAGGGGAGATGGGTGGAGGGATCGCCAAAATAGGTAAAGGGGATTAAGAATACATTTAATGTACACTTGATGAGCACTGAGTAATATATAGAATCGTTTTTGCTTTGTTTTGTTTTTTAGATTTGTTATATCACTATATTGTAGGCTTGAAATTAATATAACATGGTGTTAACCATACTGGAATTAAAATAAAAGCTTAATAAAAAAGAAGTTTGATAGGCTATAATTCAACATACGTGTTCTTTCTCTACTGCTCAGTCTCTTTTCAATAGGAGTCCTGGAAGTAGCTCAGACTTTCCATGGTTCCAGTTTCCATGAGACAACTATTCTTCCTTTGATTCTATATATTGCCTGCCGTCTTGCTTTCAAATTCTACACGAAGGACCCATTGATGAGATCCAGAAAGGCACCTTGTGTCTTCATTTCTCAAGGTGATGGAATCTTTCTGTGGTTGGTAATTTCTTTTCTCTATTTGGCTCTTTGGAGTTCCTATCTCCTATTAAATTAACTTTCTGAATTTCTTTATCTCTTTTTGAAAACATATAAAGTGTTTTCCATTTCTATACCTGGACACTCATAAGAATCTCCTCTTTCAAAGATGAGGAAATAAATTACAGAAAAATATGTTTTGAAGGTGAAAAGTGACAAACTTCTCAAGCATTTACTTCTCATGGTGAAGGAAGAAGCAAGAGAAAAATTAGGGGGGGGGAATGCTGTCTCTAAAATCCTTGGCTTTTAATTGATAAAAAGACATCAGCGGCCATATAGCATTGAACAAAACAAATAATTACATGTCCTGGCCCATATATATGGGGTGATCTTATAGAGATCAGAAGAAATCAGTGAATATTTGTAAAACCATATTCTATCAGACAAAGATTCAAAATACACATCTTCAGGAAGATGACTTAGAAAACCACTTAGCCACAAGAAGCCACATTTTCTACAATTATCATAGTAAATAGGTAATCATGATATTGGAAAGGAAAATTATATATATTTCAGAGAAATGATTCAAGAACAATGATGGAAAAAAGTGAGAACAATATTCCAAGAAAACAGAAATATAGCTTTAATTATGAATGTTCTTAATAGAAGGCACACAAATATCTGTCTAATGAGAATTGAGAATATCTAAGAACCAATTCCTGTGTTTCTCCTATTTTTCAATTCTCTATATGTGTTTATTGATGTTATCAGGACCTTAAATCACCAAATGTTTTGTGTATTTTGATGAATTGTATTTCACAGATGATCTGATAAGAGAAATCATTTCTAGAGTTGCTTGGTTTGTCCTAATCACCATGACTAAATGAAACCTTATATATATACATAATATATATAAAATGAAATCTTATATATATATAATATATAAAATGAAATCTTTTATATATAATATGTATATATAAAATATAAATATAGGGGTGCCTAAGTGGTTCAGTTGGTTAAACATCTAACTCTTGATTTTGGCTCAAGTCATGATCTCATGGTTGTGAGATCGAGTCCATCCCCCCTCTCACATCACCTTCAGTAACCCTCTTTTTGTTCTCCATATTTAAGAGTCTCTTATGTTTTGCCCCTCTCATTATTTTTATATTATTTTTCTCTGACTCAGTTCACTTAGCATAATACCCTCTAGTTCCATCCACGTTGTTCCAAAGGCAAGATTTCATTCTTTTTGATTGCTNGGATTTGAAAAATCATATTTTAATGAAAGTTTCTGTCAATGTATTTTATTAGTAAAACTACTGCTTTGAAGTGTAAACAAATTTTATCCTTTTGACTTATCAAAATAAACACTCATTTGTATCAAAAGAAGCTAGGTTTCTAACTTCTGTTAACTATACCTGTCTATGTCTAACTATAACTATACCATGGGGGACAGGAAGTGATTATGGAATGTAGCATATTTCTCACAATGCAGTGTCTTTTTGGGATTCTCTATTCCCAATCTCTCTCTCTCTCTCTCTCTCTCTAAGCCTTCCCTACTCGTGCACCCTCACATATGCTCTCCTTCAATAATAATAATAATAATAGAAACAAAAAATAATAAAATAACAGTTTCTGCAGTGCCCTGCAGTGTAGTGTCCCCTGTTCACTAGAACCTGTTGCTTCAGCAGCATCTCCTAAGTGTTGCTTTCATCCTGTTATTGAGCCTGAGTACCATTTCCTTTCAGTCCAGAAATGTGCACTGACTTTTGTGGGCTGCATTTCTTCTCTGTGATGTTAGAAAGACCCAGATTGGCTGGTTCTGAAGGGGCATGGACTTGGGTACTGTGGGCTGATAGCAAATCTTGCATTGAGGCACTAGTCTTAGGCCAGATGTCTGAAGCATGGTGCCCACCAGGGGATTGGCACATGGAGGCCATAGCTGGGCAGGGGCTGCATGGAATAAACAAAATTTGCACCAAGCCCAACGGCCAAGGCCAGTAGGCGTGGAATGGGCATGTCCTCGGGAGAAGTCATGTGCAAGGCAGACAGCCAGCAGGCTGGGTAACAAGTGTCAGTGTAGAGTCACTTCTAGACGGTGACCGTGTTTCTCTGCTGGGGGATGGGAGAAGAAAATGCTGCCAGCTCATTTGTTCCTGGAGGAGTTCCCAAACACTCTCCAAAATCAGTATAAACAGATCTGCTCTCCATTTGTCCCCAGACAACTCTGGGCTCATGTTGCTTCCTTGTGGGCCGTGGTCTCCCTAAGGGTGGGAGCCCCACTGTTACCCTCCTGGCTAACCCAGTGCTGATTTTAATGCTCTAGGCCCCTAGTCCCGATAGTTACACAAACTCATGGAATTTATGCCCTCTGTTTTTCAACATCAGACATTACGAGGAATCATTTTTCCCACGTGAGCTCCCTGGTGGTTTTTCCACTCTGAGCTGACAACTTGCTCCCTTCTGTGGGCTCCCAACCACCACTTCCACCTTTTCTAACGTCTCTAGTGTGTCTTGTCTACACATGGTTGTGGAGTCTGTTCTTCCAGTCCTCAGATTGCTCTCTGGTTTATTGAGTAAGATGTGAGTGATATCTAGTTGGATACATGGGATGAGGTGAGCTTAGGGTCGTCATCCTACTCTCTCATTTTCTCAGTCTGTTACTAACACACACAATATTAAATCTTTCCTCCTCACCAAAATGTAAACAAGTAGAGGCAGAATCTGATAAATCTATTCTTTAATGTGTTTTTAAATCATTATTCTTTTCAAAGTTACTTATGTACATTTTATTTTCCTTTTAAAGTATTATCCCTTATTTTTAATTAATTAACTAATTAATTAATTAATTAATTTTATTTTTAAAAATTTTGATCCAAATTAATAAACATTTAGTGCAAAAATGATTTCAGGAGTAGATTCCTTAATGCCCCTTAACCCATTTAGTCCATCCCCCCTCTCACATCACCTTCAGTAACCCTCTTTTTGTTCTCCATATTTAAGAGTCTCTTATGTTTTGCCCCTCTCATTATTTTTATATTATTTTTCTCTGACTCAGTTCACTTAGCATAATACCCTCTAGTTCCATCCACGTTGTTCCAAAGGCAAGATTTCATTCTTTTTGATTGCTGAGTAATACTCCATTGTGTGTGTGTGTGTGTGTGTGTGTGTGTGTGTGTGTGTGTGTGTGTGTATCGCATCTTCTTTATCCATTCATCTGTTGACGGACAGTTGAGCTTTTTCCATACTTTGGCTATTGTTGATAGTGCTGTTATAAACATTGGGGCGCATGTCCCCCTTTGAAACAGCATATCTGTATCCTTTGGATAAATATCTAGTAGTGCAATTACTGGGTCGTAGAGTTGTTCTATTTTTAATTTTTTGAGGAACTTTCATACTGTTTTCCAGAGTGACTGCACCAGTTTGCATTTTCTTATTTTAATTAATCACATCTTTCTGAAAGGGCAGATGAAATTATATTTAAGTTCTGGAATTTCTAAATTTCTTGAAAATTAGACATTGTTGGCATCCAAAGAGTCATATTTATGCAGCATTAGAGTATTTTCTAAAAACTTTTAACATTTATTTACTTTTGAAATAGAGATAGAGAGACAGAGCACAAGCAGGGGAGGGGCAGAAAGAGAGACACAGAATCTGAAGCAGGCTCCAGTCTCTTATCTGTCAGCAAAAAGCCTGATGCAGGGTTCGAACCCACAAAGTATAAGATCATGATCTGTGCAGAAATCAGATGCTTAACCAACTGAGCCAGCCAGGCATCTCACAGCATTAGCATATTGATAGGACAGCAATTTTAGCCAAAAAATGTCAATAGGCCACATCCCTTTAATAGGTCACAGTAGACACTGATGTAAACTGAGTAAATTTGATATTGTCAGACAAGAGGAGAGGTTTTAGGATGACGTTGCTCAAAGGGGATGCAAATCCAGCTTGTTGGGAGTCATCCTTTTTATGTGGCTAGATCATACTAATCTGTTATATTTAGTAAAGTTTTCATGAATTTTGAACTCCAGAAAATCTGCAGTTAAGCTACACCTTCTATACATTTTACACATAGAATCCACTCTGTTATCTGTGCTATAATCTGAAGTAATAAAATTAATACTACTTTAATTAGATTACAGCTCTTGTACTATTTTGTCAGTACAGTCAAATAAATGATTTATGTGTTACTATTTCATTTTGTACAGGAAAGATTGATTAACCTTCTCAGTATCCTGGGGAAGAGATGTTAAGTTGTTTATTCAAATGTTTTTCTTAATACCAACATTTATAGCATAAAATAATTTAAAATAGAATTACCATATGATCTGATAAACTCACTGATGGGTATTTAAGGAAAACAAAAACTCTAATTTAAAAAGATATATAAACCCCTATATTTATTGCAGTGTTAATTACAATAGCCAAGATTTAGAAGCAACCTAAGTGTTTACTGATAGATGAATTGATAAAGATGTGGAAAAAGAAGATATGGATAGACACACATATATGTATGTATGTATGTGTGTATGTATGTATGTAATAATATAGATATATACAATAGAGTGTCACTCAGTCATAAAGAAAGATAAAATTTTGCCATGTACAAAAACTTGGAGGGATCTAATGGGTATAATGCTATGTGAAATAAGTCAGTCAGAGAAGACAAATATGCAAATCAGTGTAATCTTAGTCATGACTGAAGGCAAAACCTTCACACATACACATTCTTTGGGCCCCCTTGACTACACTGTTCCTCAGACTGTAGAAGAGGGGGTTCAGCTCAGGGGTGAAGATAGTATAGAACACTGACACTACTTTATCATAGTTAGCTGACCTGTAGGATTTGGGTCTCATATAGATAAAAATAGCATCTTCATAAAACAGTCCTATCACAGAGAGATGTGAGGAGCAGGAGTCAAAAGTCTTTTTGTGGGCTTCTTTAGAATGCATCTGGAGAACTGTGGCAAGAATGAGACTATAGGAAATCAGAATGAGAGATAATGGGGACAAGAACATTATTAACATATAACAATGTACATCAGATATTCGAAGACAAACACATCAGCAGAAGCCCAGGGGCTTCACAGGAGAAATGATTAATCTCATTTATATCACAAAACTGAAAACTTGGGATGCCTGGGTGGCTCAGTCAGTTAAGCATCTGAAACAGACTTCAGCTCTGGTCATGATTTCATGGTTGGTGGGTTTGAGCCCTGTGTCAGGTTCTGTGCTCACAGCTCTGATCCTAGAGTTGGCTTTGGATTCTGTGTCTTCCTCTCTCTCTCCTCCCTTGCTCATGCTCTAGCTCTCTCTCAAAAATAAATAAAGTCTTAAAAAATATTTCTTAATAAAAATGGAAAACTCAGGGTAGCAACAGCCTGCCATCAGCTGCCCCCAGGAACCAAGACCCCACATTCATTCTGAGGCATAATTGCCAGCTCATGAGGACAGGGTATTGCAGTGGGTGGCAAACAATCATATAGTGGTCATAGAACATGCTTGCTAAGATGAAACACTCATCCCTTCCCAAAGTGTGGAAGAAGAAGATCAGCACCCCATGGCCAGCACACGAGAAGGACTTCTTGTCAGTCAAGTTGTCAGTTGCCATTTTGGGCACAATGTTGGAGACCAGCATTATGTCTATGAAGGAGTGCTGGCTCAGTAAGAAGTACTTGAGCTGCGTAACCAGGCATCTTGATGAATCAGGAGAATCATGAGAACCTTGCCCACTGGGGAGGTGAAGAAAATTGGCAGAACAATCACAAAGAGAAATAAAGAGTTAAAGAGTCATAGGAGAAAAGAGTCATAGGAGAAAAGAGGTTAAAAGAGTTAAAAAAAAGGTTAAAGAGTCATAGGAGAAAAAAATATGAGGAGGTGTTTCCATTTTTCATAATTTCAAACAGGATGACACTGCAAAAGAAGAAATAGATGACACAGTTTTCACTATTTACAATGTTATATTTGAATTACAAATTTCTTGATAGGTGCATATTTGAAAAGTATAAACCTATTTTAAATCTTTCATCTGCCATTTGCAAAATTTTAACTTGGACATAAAATGAGCTATAACTGTTTTCTAATTTTTATCAGTTTCAACATTTTCTAAATAAATACCCCCACATTTATTATTGATTAGTTGGCATAATTAATAAATATTATTAATAAATTGCATTTATATGGTAAGTGTGTCTTTGCATCACATAGCACCAACATAAGTGAACATGAGGACATTGTAATTTATGTTTGTGCCTTGCCTTATATCATACATAGTCAATATTGTTAGAAGCTGAGATAAATTAATGTGTTTGATTATATAAAAGCTATGTCCTTGATGTAAGTGTTATACGTATATAACATGTCAAAAACTTTTTAAGTTTATTTTAAAATTCTAGTATAATTAACATACAGTGTTATATTAGTTTCAGGTGTACAACATAGTGATCCAACAATTCTATACATTACTCAGTTCTCATCAACGTAAATGTACTTTTAATTCCCTCAACTATTTCACCCATTCTCCTACCCACCTCCCTCTGGTAACAACCACTTTGTTCTCTATTTTTAAGAGACTGCTGTTTTTGTTTGTCTGTCTCTTTTTTTCTTTGTTCATTAATTTTGTTTCTTAAATTCCACATATGAGTGAGATCAGCTATACAAATTTTTTGAGATTTCCTGAAAGAAGATATGTATGCATTATATCACTGCCTGTTACTATTTTATTTTGGAATGCAGACAGACCTCCCTACTTTGGATCTTTTACAAGTATTCCATCAACAAATCAAATTGGGGATTGTTCAAATCATTAAAACATTTTTACACCACACCCCACAATAAATTTTTGAACTACAAAGTCAGATAATTTTGAATATTGCTATTTTTAATTAAGGTGTAACTTACAAACACGAGAATGCTCCCATCTGAGGGATACATATCAACCAGTTTCAGTAACTTTGGCTTGTAACAACAAGTCTACTAAGAAGAGACAATGCTCAGCAGACCAGAAGTTGTTCTCATGTCTTTTTCCAGTAAAGTCCCTCAACCAAGATAAAAACACTGGTACCATTTGTAATTCTATTCCAGTTTCGCTTATTTTGTGTCAATTAAAATACAAAGTTGGTGTTTTGTTTTTTAATTTCATGTCTTCTTCTCAACTTAATATTTTTTAAAGATTTTGCCACAATTTTACAATTGCAAAGGGTTTTATCTTTTTTGTTCTTAAATAATACCCTCATCTCTGAATACAATACTTTTTGTTATCCACTATTTTTTAATGAACACGTGAGCTTTTATAAGTCTGGAAATTTTATGACTAAAACTGCTATTAACCTTTGTTTTGTGATAGGTATTTTTATTTTATTTGGTAAATACATGACTAAATTTTAGTAAATAATTTTACAAAAACAGCTGTTCAATTTTTCACTCCCACCAACAAATCACAAGAGTACTACTTGTTCCAAATGACAACGATTGTGGGTAATATCAACCTTTTTCATTTTACATATTCTAGGATAGGGTAATTCAATAAACTTTCATTTTGCATTTATCTAATGTGTAATGATTTCTAGAACCTTGGCATTACTTCATTGCATATGTGTGTATCTTCTTAGTTAACTATCAATCTTCATCTTTAGAAAAACAAACATGTAGTTACTTCCAAAGCAAAAAAAAATTTCATGGATTGCCAGTAAATAGTGTATGACATTCATAGGACTATTTGGAACTTTTTAATCAAAATTATATTTGCATTTCTTGTTATTATTATGTTCCTTATTACAATCTTTCTATATTCAATCTTCAAAGATTATTTTAATTAAAATGGATATTTATGTAATGCATCTCTTTACCCATGTCCATTGGACTTGAATTATACATTTATTTATATATTTATTTTAATTATTCATCATAATAAAGTATTTAAATTCCATTGGTGAAATTTTATCTTGAAAATTTTATCTTGAACATTTTTCTCCAGCAGATAATTTTTGCCTACCGAATAATGATAAGAAATAAGTTACAGAATTTAGGGTTTTGATGTGTGTTCAGGAAATATTTCTTATATTTTAAAGATAAACTATTATATGGCTACGATGACTTTCAGGCAAGAAATTTGACACTTTTAAAGAGGTTGATGATTTTCTTTTAAATACATTTTATATTTTTATTATTAGAAAACTTTTTAAAATATTTATTTATTTTTGAGACAGAGACAGAGCATGAGCAAGGGAGGGGCAGAGAGAAAGGGGGAGACACAGAATCCGAAGCAGGCTCCAGGCTCCCAGCTGTCAGCACAGAGCCCAATGCAGGGCTAAAACCCATAAACCATGAGATCGTGACTTGAGCCGAAGTGGGACACTTAACCGACTGAGCCACTCAGGGGTCCCTTAATGCATTTTTTAATGTTTGTTTACTTTTGAGAGAGGGAGAGAGAGAATGAGCGGGGGAATGGCAGAGCAATAGAGAGAGACAAAATCTGAAGCAGTCTCCAGGCTCTGAGCTGTCAGCACAGAGTCTGACACAGGGCTCAAACTCACAAACCATGAGATCATGACCAATGTCGGACACTTAATCAACTGAGCCACACAGGTGCCCCAAGAGGTTGTTGGTTTTTCAAAGGAAATAATTATAAATATATAGAAATTTATTAATATATTTCTGAATTTGCAAGTTTGTATTTCTGTACTCTCCAAAGACCTAATAATAAAAAATAAAAATAACTTTGAGACAGTGGTTTAAAACAACACATTTAAAAATTACTTTTTTACTTTTCCCATTTTTACTTAATCTGAATCCTATCTTTCACAATATTTTTATAGCTGTTTTGTGAGACTTGTAATCTCTTTCTCACATAACCAATAAAGATAAATAATCTAGAGAAGAAAATATCATGGAGTATGGAAAGTTCTAGTTCTGTAGGTTCCTGCGATTATTTTGGAAATGGCACCTACAGACTCTAGAAGAAGGGCTAGTTGAGAAATTTGTCCCAAACCTGAATGCCATGCTTTAGCATTTCTAAATATTTTTTTATATTTTAATGTTTTTAATTTTTAATTTTTAAATTTTATTTCTGACACACAGAGAGAGAGAGAGACAGCATGAGCAGGAGAGGGTCAGAGAGAGAGGGAGACAGAATCTGAAGCAGGCTCCAGGCTCCGAGCTGGCTGTCAGCACAGAGCCCGATGCAGGGCTCGAACCCACGAACCGTGAGATCATGATCTGAGCCGAAGTTGGATGCTTAACCGACTGAGCCGCCCAGGAGCCTCTAAATATTTTTTAATGTTTATTTATTTTTGAGAGACACACGCAGAACATCAATGGGGGAAGGGCAAAGTGGGAGACACAGAATCTAAAGAAGGCTGCAGGCTCTGAGCTGTCAGCACAGAGCCCAACGCAGGGCTCGAATCCATGAATGGTGAGATCATGACCTGAGCCGAAGTCAGACACTTAACTGACTGAGCCACCCAGGTGTCCCTCAGCATTTCTACTTTAGCTCCACCCTTTTAATGTATTTTAAACCTTGCTTGTGCTCCTCAATATAGTCATACTTTGATCCAAAGGTAATTTTGTTAAATATTTTATATCTGTAAAAACTTTTAGATGCATAAATTAGTTAATCCTTCATTTAGATGGAGTAAAAATAGTTGAACGTCATGAAATAACTGTATGTAACAATAACGGCAACACAACATGTCTTTAATTCACTAATCACTCTGCGTATTTTGCTTAATATTTCACTTTCATGTTTTCATTTTAATGATTGCCATAATCTGAGATATACATTCAATATTTGCATTTTTTGAAAAAGAAGGCAAGTGTATTGGGGCCAAATTCATGGTTCCCCTTCATACAGATCTGAATTCAACTGTCTGATTTTAAATAGCTTGCAGTTGGGAAAGTGCAGTTATGCAAGTAGGGTTGAACATCTCTTCCTACACACACAGCACAGAAATCCATGTGACTTAACTAACCTTCCGTTCATTGACAAGATGTTGTCAATGGAGCCGCTTTGTTGGGTTAAAATAGATAAACAATTACTATGGAAAATGGTCTTTACATTAGGATGTGAGTTCTCACACCAGAACTTCAGGATTTAAACCATTGGTTAAGCCAGATAATCTGAGCATGTTGTCTCATCTCAGTGAGACCATACAGATCTTCGATTCTAATGAATACCTGTAAGATGCCAATCAATGCTAGATGCTTCAATAGTGTCTGCCATTCAGAAATGCTCATTATTGTATAGTTGCCATCATAATGATGTGTAAGACCAGAAAATTAACTGAATGTTTTTGTTATGTTTATTTTTATATTTAGTTATTTGGTACTCATTTGGTTGATTTATGAATCTATCATGAACAAAGATAATAACCATTAGATAAAACAGGTCCATATTTTTATGTACCGCTCTATAGTAGGCTGTCTGCATGATATGTAAGTTCATTCGTTGACTTTGCAAACATGCAGGAGACTCTCAATGCTGCAGCAAGCGAGGTCAGCCTGGTGGCCTTCCCCAGAATTTTTATCAAATGTAAGACACACGTCAAAAAGTTTCCTTAACAGTCATTACTCTCTCAGGCCCTGAAGAATAGAAATAAAACATGATAAGAAGAGAGGGTGTAATGGGGAAGGGTTCAGAAAGGTGATTTTTTTTTAACAAATGCTTGATATCACTTTATTTAATCAGTCTGATTCAGATTGTCTCCATTCTCTCTGGGACACCAGGATTCTTCTGTTGTTCCCTGAGGAATTCCTGTCTGCCTCTGTGCCACCACCCCACTCTACACAAAGAATTTCCTCATGTTCCCTTCATTTCCTTTCCCAATTCTCCACTAGGAACATGGCAACTTATGTCACCTCTCAAAGGATCGCTATTTTCTCCTCCAGAAGCTACATGGCACAAGACGTCAAGGTGGTAGCTGTCCTTCTTGTGTCTCCTTGGTTCTCTCAGACCATTTATACAACTCCACTCTGTGAACTCTCAGACGCTTTGATGTAAATTCCCAGATTGGGACATCACCCCATGCCTCTCACTTTAGAAGAAGCGACATTGAAGCAGACACATACATGGTGTGAGCAATAGTAAGACACCAAAGAGGAGGGACTTTCTGGAAGTCTCTGGGGAGCCAATGAGCCCAGTGTGTTAGACATGAAAAGAAGTCATCAACAGTGTTCTTGTCCTGGGTGGTGTGTAATTGATAATGTTTAATGAGGTGAGAGAAGAAGGCCCTGGGGTAATATTAGGAGCCAGGTCAGAAAAGGATGAGTATGTGACATTGAGGGTGCATAGAGCAAACATAAACCCAGACAGTGAAACTGTGGATCAAACAGAATGACCTGACAGAACTGTCCAGGTCTAAGCAAGAAAGAGAAGCAAGGAAGAATTAACTAAATAGACCATATATCAATGGAAGGATATTTTTATATAAAACAGCTATTGGAAGACTTCAAAAACCTTAGAATTGGTGGGGAAGACTATGTATGTGGAAGAAAGAATCTGGGTGTGACAAAAGCTGCAAAAAGGCAAGGTTATGTAAATATAAATACTTTAGTTTCAATGGAAATCAGAAGTAGAGATAGGGAGATTTTATGTTTTCCTTCTTTGTTTATTTGGTTGGTTATTTCATAATTTTTAAACATAAGTGGAATCAAATGTGTATGCATTGTGGTCTATCAACTTATATGCAATGCTCAAAACTGTGTTGCAAAAATAATAAGCTGGACTAGACAAAAAGTGTATTTATGGTGAGGGGAGAAATTGGAGGTAGGCATTTATGTGAGTTGTGTTTACAATATCATAATCGAACTTCTATGTCATAAAAATGTGTACTACACATTTTGAATAAACATATGGGAATTATCCTAGATCCATTATGCCCAAAATGTATGACCCAATAGGAATGTTACAGAAAACAAGAAAACATCACAGGGAAACCTCCTGTCTTTTCCCTTCCCAAATTACTTTTTTTAAAACAATTTGTTGAGTTATTTTTCATTAATATTCACATATTATCATTATTGAATAATAAATTGCCTGGTGGCTCACAGGTTTCTGCTCTTGAATTCCTGTGTTTTATTTCCTGTACAATACATCTAGAAAGAATGCAGGACCACACATCATCACATGTGTGTGAAACTCACAGGACGAAGGGATGAGAAGAGTGTGTGCTTCTGGCTCCAACACTCCCCTGTTGTCATTGCCCCAAACTTACTTTATCAGGCACACTCTGCTGAATTCAAGAAGATCTGTGAAGCATGTGGTCATATGTGGATGCTACTGAACCAGTATAGATTTCGACATTTCATTGAAAAGGGATAGAATCGGTACTTTAGAATCACCATGACCACACATGGTATGTAGTACTGTGAGAAGGAATAACCCAGAGGAATCACTTACAGAGTGATTACAGGAAGAGTACAGAGAAAAAGAAAAGTTGGGATAACTTTTTTTTTCTGATTTCTGGCTTGGGCTATTGTAAATGGTGGTGCAAACATGCTTCATGGGACTTTGGCAGTTCAGTGTTGCACATGAAGAACTTGATAACAGTGTGAGATAACCCTCACAGGACTCTCTTAAACTGGCATGAGAGCAGAAAGTAATAGATGTCAGATCACTTTGCAATGACTCTTCCGTGTATATTTCTGTGTCCTTAAAAGTCAAGAAGGCCAAAAACAAAAAAGTTAGTTAATTAGAACATCAAATGGCTAATATAATAAATTTGTGAGCAGCTCAACTGACTGATTTAATATTAAGGAGCATTGCTTTGCTCTCTTACGCACACTTGTGTGTGTGTATATGGGTGGGAAGTAAACCACATATTGTCTTTCAACATATTGCATTTGTTTCCCCTAGCGAGCCTCAAGAACCAAATTCACCAGGAAATGAGTACACAATATAGTTCTGATTCACCACATCAAAATTTCTTTACTCAGTTATATTCTTTCATATTCTGAATATTACTTTCTCTTTTTCTAGCATATCATAGCTTAAATGCGTATTTAAAATGCTAAAAAAATAACAATAACAACAATAGTGATAATAAAGTAATGATAGAAATACTAATATAGTAATTTTAGAAGCAACAATAAAACAACAGTAATAAACATTGTTTCTGTGTGACTACTGTATGCTAAGCTCTGTTCCATGTGTGTGTGTTCATGTATGTACCTGGGTGGGTGTGTTATTTAACATGTTGTCTCATTTAATCTTCAGAACAAAATTTTGAAGCATGTACTATTATCATCCATTTTGCTAAAAATTAATTTCATATATATTTTCATGTATGATTGATGTATTATAATAAGACACAATATGAAATATTTTTAAAAAATTTTTAATGTTTTATTTATTTCTGAGAGAGAGAGACAGCATGAGCAGGGGAGGGTCAGAGAGAGAGGGAGACACAGAATCTGAAGCAAGCTCTAGGCTCTGAGCTGGCTGTCAGCACAGAGCCCAATGCGGGACTCGAACCCACGAACCATGAGATCATGACCTGAGCTGAAGTCGGATGCTCAACCGACTGAGCTACCCAGGTGCCCCAGTATGAAATATTTTAAAGATACTGTATTCACATTAAATTTTCTTGTTTATTTCTTCAAATCATGGAGATTTTAGGTTTATATTGCTACTTTCTTAATACAATTATTTGGGTCAGTAACATACCTATTCCTAGGCAAAATCATGTCTATCATACATTTATGGTATATATTTTCCATGTCAATTTATTTAAATAAGCAATGATTTTATTCCACCCATATTTAGTAACCCCATTTTCAGACCTCTTCATCTTCCACACAAAATTCCATCACAGCTGTATGGATAATCAGTAACAGCGATTTCTTTGGAACCAGCTGCCCACCAACCATGTAAGTCTGATAATTGAAATTTCATTATAGAACTTATAATTTCTAGATCAACTGGGTCATTGAGGTTATAACTTTTTTTAGGAATACATCAAAAAATAAAAGCAGCATGGTCATTTAGTATAAAGTATAAGTGTGTATATTAGACTTAATATTACCCTGGCTTTCTGTATCAACATTTTTCAAAATAAATATTTTTTCAGAAGAAATGATTGGTTGATTTTATCTTTTGTTTTATAGTCAAAACTTTAATACAAAGATGTAGTGTAGGAGTATATGCGTACTTGAATAAATGTGTCAGTCTTACTGATATTATTCAATAATTTCCTTCTATTTAAATGGAAATTCCTTTCTATTTAGATTTAAATAAATATTTGGAATGTTTTATTCATATACTAGGAGATATGTCAGAGAAATGAAAAAATATCTTTGAATCTTGTTAGGTCAAAATTAATGGATACATTATGCATTTTGATAACCTTGATAATTGTAAAATAGTAAAAATAATTGAAGTGTAGTGAACTCATTGGATAAAGAGTATGGAGGTCTTTGTTTTGTCTGTGAAGAAGGATTGGAATATAACTGTGTTTATAGCTAAAAAATGTCATCGAATGATAATAGCATTTTCCTTTTTAAAACTTTTTAAATGTTTATTTATTTTTGAGACAGAGAGAGTCAGAGCATGAATGGGGGAAAGGCAGAGAGAAAGGGAGTGCAGAATCTGAAGTAGGTTTCAGGTTCTGTTCTGACAATGCGAGGCTCAAACCCACAAATCAGGAGATCATGACCTGAGCTGAAGTTGGCCACTTAAACAACTGAACCACCCAGGCACCACAATAGTAACATTTTAGTCTCCAAACTTCTTGACTATAGGAAGATATAAACTGCATGTTACAATTTCTTTATTACATTTAGCATTATTAGACAAGAAAATATTTAATGCCAGGTGGAGAAAAAGAGACTATAACTTTCATTACACTTGCACATATTTGGAAGAATTTACTTTTCAGATAACGTGTTTTCTCCATTTTTTTTCAATCTTAGCGGTAGCAAGCTCACCACTCGGGCATAGCAGTTTGGATTTAAGAATAGATTTTACTCAACATTCTGGATGGCATAGAAGATATCATTCTATATGTTCCAGATGTCTGATTGACTGGTAAGCCATAGAGTACAAAAAACGGTTGTAGAAACTTCCAGGTTCTACATGGAAGTGGAAAGAAAGTAGCAGATGTAAGATGATGAAGCAGGTAGAGAATTTATCATGGAGTATTTCTAATATCTGAAGACAAAACATAGACATTCTTGTGAAGGCAGCACAAATTTTTTAAAAATATAAATATAATGGATACATTGTTGAAAGCTTTTGATTTCAAAGTCCATGGTCAAAAATTCCTTTAACAAGCATTTACTGAGAACCTACACTAAGCCAGGCACAGCTACATAATGTGAATTCTGTAGAAAATAGACATTACTCATATTTCTAGCACTAAAATTGAGTATGGACTTTTGAATGGGAATGAGTAGAACAAAGTAAATCGTTAATGGAAAAAGGAAAAACAGAAGGACAAAATTGTTTTTGGGAGTGGGAAAAAGTCAACGCATTTGGATACTGATATATTGAATTTGAGTTATCAGTAAGATTCATAGATTTTAGAGACTTACTTATGATCAACCAGTTCATGGGAGGCATCACTGCCTTTAAATCTTAATTTATGTCAATACCAAATTTTCCTGAGCTATAGGTCAAACCAGCCAAAACAGCAGGAACTACATAAACAAAACATTCATATGTCTGCAAACTTCATTCAAATGCCAATCTTTCAATATTTAAAAGATATAGCAAAACAGTGTTCACAATCCAGGGCACTTAAATAGAATTGAAGCTTATTTCATAATGAAGAATCTCAATGTTCACTTATAAAATAAAATAGAAAAATACAAATTATTTATATTTTTATCCGGAACATATTTGTACATTTTCATCCCCAAAGTAAAAGCCAAAACTCCTTTCATTCAAACTTATGAATATTTCTTACAAATGGAAAATAACTTGTTTTTTATTTGTTACTTATTTTTCAGGATTTGCATCTGTATTTTCCTAAATCGTAAAATTGTGTGTGTGTGAAATATGTATATGTGTATATCTATTTACTAAAGGATAGGTCATATGTACTGTTTCTGCACATAATAGCAAAGGGAACAGTTAAATAGCCAGTATCCACATATAAACAACATAAGTATTTAGGAGACAACATGATTCCCTATGTAGAGAATTAATGAAATATAATTCAATTTCTAGAAGTTAATAAAACTAGTTAAAATAGAGTATATTTTTATTTTAATTGAATAAATTTTTCATGTATTTACATGTAAATACTGATATTTCAAATTGCAAATAATAGATGGAGCTAGTTTTTATAGGATTTTGTTACTTATTACTTTAGAAAGATTTAGAAATAATACATTTCATTTTCTTTAATCTTTATCCAGATAAAAATGAGACTGAAAATTGATTTCCATATCCTATTCATTTACTCATGTGTTGAAAATACATTATTCAGCAACACAATGTACTAAGCATTGTGTTAGCCATTCATCTAATACAGGGTTCTAATGAATGTTTACAATTGGGAAATTCAAGTTCTGGTGGGTTAGAATGAAAATAAACAAGAATGTAGTTCATAGATTTATTTAATATATAGACGATGAAAATTGATTTGCAAAAACATCAAAGAGAGCAGAAGAGAAATGTGGTAGTTGGGGTGTGGGTGCTGATACTGACATTTTATATTATGGAAAAAGTCCAAATGTCCATCGACTGATAAATAGATAAAGAAGATGTGGCGTATAAATGTAATGGAATATAATTCAGTCATCAAAAAGAATGAAATCTTGTCATTTGTCAGGATGTGCTTGGAGCTAGAGTATATTATGCTAAGCAAGATAAGTCAGTCAGTGAAACACAAGTACTATATGATTCCGATCATTTTTGGGATTTAGGAAACAAAACACTGAACATAAGGAAAAGGAAAAAGAGAGAAGGAGGCAAACCATAAAATTCTCCTAAATATAGAGAACAGACTTAAGGTTGCTGGAGGGGAGGAGGGTAGAGGATGGGCTAAATGGGTGTGAGCATTAAGGAGGGCGCTTGTTGTCATGAGCACTGAATGTTACATGTAAGTGATGAATCACTAATTTATACTCCTGAAACCAATATTACACTACATGTTAACTAACTAGAATTTAAATAAAAAATTTAAATGAGTGAATGAACTAATGAATGAATAAGCAAACAACAAACAAACAAACAAACAAAGTAAAAACCGTGTTTAGGGATAGGGCTCCTGGAAAAGGTGATATTTGACAAAGACTAAACTAGAATAAAGAATATGGAATTAAGACTCTGAAACTATATGGAGTTAATAGCTCACTCAATATACTCAATATCATCCATTGATTCAAACAAATAAATGGCCATGTTGTGAAACAAGCCCACTTCAAAAGCTGGTTGAGAGTCCATTGACTTTAATTGCAAAAATATGCATCACTAACTCTCATTGTATTATGCTTGTAAATGTGTTTGATATTTGCACTACTACCTTTTAGCTCTATTTTATTTTCTACTTTAGGAAAGAGAGAGAAAGTCATGATGGGACATGAAAATCATACTTTCACCAGTGATTTCATTCTTTTGGGACTCTTCTCTTCTTCTCGATTAAGTCTAGTTTTCTTTTCCTTTATAGTCATCATTTTCATTACGACTATAATAGAAAACACAGTCATGATCCTCCTTATCCTCAGGGACTCAAGACTCCACACTCCGATGTATTTCCTGCTGAGTCATTTGTCTTTTATGGACATCTTGCATATTTCCAACATCGTTCCTAAAATGGTCACTGACTTTCTGTCAGGCAGCAGAACTATTTCACTTGTATATTGTGGCTTCCAGGTATTTCTATCACTCACCCTACTGGGTGGCGAGTGCCTTCTCTTGGCAGCAATGTCTTATGATCGCTATGTAGCCATCTGTCATCCACTGCACTATCCTGTTCTTATGAATGAGTATGTCTGCGCTGTGATGGCTGGAGGGTCCTGGATTATCGGAACGGTCAACTCCATAGTCCATACAGCTTATGCCCTCCACTTTCCCTTCTGTCGCTCAAGAGCTATTGATCACTTTTTCTGTGAAGTCCCTGCCATGTTGAAGCTGTCCTGTGTGGACACAACACTCTATGAACGAGGAGTTTATGTAAGTGGCTTAATTTTTCTGCTTGTCCCTTTTTCCCTAATTTTTGCTTCTTATGTCCAAGTTCTCCTTACTGTCCTTCAAATGAAATCATCAGAAGCACGTAAAAAGTCATTTTCCACCTGTTCCTTCCACATGATGGTGGTCACAATGTACTATGGACCATTTATTTTCACATACATGAGACCCAAATCATACCACACTCCAGGCCAGGACAAGTATTTGGCAATATTCTATACCATTCTCACACCCACACTCAACCCTATCATCTACAGCTTTAGGAATAAAGATGTCCTAGAAGCAATGAAAACTATGCTCAAAAGTAACTTTCTCCATTAAAGATAGTAAGAAAAATACATGAATTATGTGTTTTCTATATTAATATAGAAACAAAATAAGTTTCTATCCCATCAACCATAGAAAGAAGTGGATATTTTCAAAACTTGATAATAATAAAGTTTCTTAGGTATTGGTTTTAGAAACACATGCATCTAAGGGCATCTGTGTGGCTCAGTTGGTTAACCATGTGACTTCACCTCAGGTCACGATCTTGTGGTTTGTTTGAGCCCCACATCAGGCTCTATGTTGACAGCTCAGAGTATCGAGCCTGCTTTGGATTCTGAGTCTCCCTCTCTCTCTACCCCTTCCCTGCTCACATTCTGTCTCTCTCTCAAAAATAATTTAAATATTTAAAACAATTTTAAAAGAAACACATACATCTAAAAATATACTGTTTCTTCCCTCTAAAATTCTCAGAAAGTATAAAAATTATCTTTTATAATATAGTAATATTTTGTGGGATCTACCAACCTTTCCACAGAACTTTTGTATTTTATGAAAGAGTAAAATTATAATTCCAATATTAGAACAAATTATCAAAAATTCATAAAAATGTAGGAAAAATAGGTACAGGTGTTCACACCCTAAAAACTACTAGTTATAAAATACATAAGTTAAAAATAAGTAAATTCTGCTATGTAATGAACAGCATGATGAACGGTGACTCTAGTTAACACTGTTCTATTGTACATTTCTACATTTGAAGTTGATAAGAGAGTAGGTTTGAGAAGTTCTCATCAGAAGAAAGTGAAGTGTAACTATGTGTGGTGATAGATGGTAACTAAACTTTTTTTGATAGTCACTTTACTATATATTTATAGTAGATATATATGTATATATACATGTATGTATATGTAAATGTATGTACATATATAAATGGATGTGTATATATAATTATTATGCTGTATACTTAAGTATAGTATGATTATATCACCTTTATAACAATAATACAGAAAAAATCAATTAATGTGTATTTAATAGTGTTTATTCACTGTGTATTACCTATATTATTAGTATGTAATTTAATACATTACATGTGTAATCTATTTAATATACTCATATATTAAATATTATTTAGTTAATAATATTACTATGAATAATATTTATTAAAAGTTATTTAATAAATAACATTAAATTTCTATTAATATGGATTATAAGTAGTGAAAACACATAATTTTGAAATCCATGATCCCTGTTTTCTTACACAATGATGTTAGCAAGTACTGTATGTAAGAATCTCCATGTATCCATTGCCTCTTTGTCTTAGTACTCCTGGATCATTTTTTATTGTGAAAATCTGAGCCAGAAGTTTCCGCCTCTGTACAGAGAAAGTGATGCAGAGAAGGACCAAAAACAGTCTAACAAGCACAAGCAATTTCTGTTCTTGCTTCCTTTCAAGCTTATTTGAGAGGGTAATTAAGAGACAAAATGTCAGCATTACATTAAATTACAAACTAATATAACTATATGTATTACTCTGCCCTCTCTTAGAAGTTTCTAAAAGCAAGCAAACCGGGGCACCTAGGTGGCTCAGTTGGTTAAGCGTCCGACTTTAGCTCAGGTCATGATCTCATGGTTCGCGTCGGGCTCTGTGCTCACAGCTAGCTCAGAGCCTGGAGGCTTTTTCAGATTCTGTGTCTCCCTCTCTCTCTCTGACACTCCCCTGCTCACGCTGTCTCTCTCTCTCAGAAACAAATAAAACATTTAAAAAAAGACTAAGGTTTAAAAATAAATAAAAATAAAAACAAGCAAACCGAAAATTTCCCAACCCCTCTTGAAACATTCATTGTTCTTTCAATAGTTTGTTTTGAAATCTTTGTTACTGAAGTGAGAAATATGTATACATACACGTACATATATACATTACACGTGGTAGAATAAAAGCACCCATCCTGTGTTAGAAGAAAATACACAGTATAAGCGCATCTTTAAAATTATGTCTTATTTTATATATACACATAGGTTTATATTTTTAGCATTTCATCCTAAAAATTATTGCAAAGGAACCAATACATTTGTTAATGTTTATTCATTTTTGAGAAAGAGAAAAAGATAGAGAGCATGAACAGGGGAGAGACAGAGAGAGAAGGAGACACAGAATCTGAATCAGGCTACAGGCTCTGGAGCTGTTCTCACAGAGCTGGACATGGGACTTGAACCCACGAACTGTGAGATTATGACCTGATTGAAGTCCAACACTTAACTGAGGAGCCACCCAGGTACCCCACAAATGTCCAATTAATTCAGATGATTTTATCAGTAATGAAAATTAGACTGCATGTAATGAGGTATTCATTTTATTATATCAAATTAACTAAATATTTTATATGAAATAAATATCCTATATATACACACCATAAATATATACCACATCTTCTTTGTCTATTTTTTAATTCATTCATTCATCCATTCATTCATAGATACTTCGGTTGTCTCAATTCTCGGCTACTGTGAACATAGGAGGGCCATATCTTTGAGACTGTTTTTGTTTTCTTTTGATATATACCCAGAATTGGGATTGCTGGATCATAATGTAGCATCTGAACCAATTTACTTTCCCACCAACACAGCACCAGGATTTCCTTTTCCACATATTTACCAACACTTGTTATCACATGTTGTTTTGATGATGGCCAATCTAAAATATGTGAAGTGAAACTCATTCTAGTTTTGAAATACATTTGTTATATTAGTGATTAGTGATTAAGCATTATTTTGTGTACCTGGTGATCATTTGTATTTCACTTTTGGAAATGTCTACTAACTTCTTTTGCCAATTTCTTAATCAGATTTATTTTCTGCCGTTGAGCTGACTTAGATGAAGGGTTTTTTTTGTATAATTTTTTTTATTACCCATTATACATTATTTACAAAAATGTTTTCCCATTCTGTAGGATGCCTTTTCATGTTCTTGGTTGTTTCTTTTGTTGTGCAAAAGGGTTTTAGTTTGAGGTAATCAAAAATTCATTTTTGTTTTGATGCTTGGACTTTTGGTATTATATCCAGGAAACACTGTCAAAGGCCAGAGTTTTTCTTCTTATATTTTCTTCTAGGTGTTTTATGGTTTGGGATAGTATATTTCAATCCTTAACATATATTGAGTTAAATTTTCTGGGGGACATAATATGGGGGTCCAATTTCTTCTATACAAAGCTATACATTTTTCTCAATATTATTTGTTGAAGAGACTCTCCTTTCTTCTTTGACTATTCTTCGAATCCTTGTTAAATATTAGTTGACCGTATATGTGAGGGTTTATTTCTAGACTCTCAATTGTTTTCTATTGGTCTATGTTTCTATTTTTATACCAGTGCCCTATTGTGGTTATAGCAATATTTGTAGTTGCAAATAAACAAATTACAAATTACAAATACAAAGTACAAAACTTGTAGTATATGTTGTAATCAGAAAGTATGATACATTTATCTTGGTGTTTCTCAGTGCTTAGGCTATTTGGTTTTTCTGGATTCATACAAATTTTAGAAGTACTTATGCTACATCTGTGAAAAATGCCATTGAAATTTTGAAGAATTGCATTGAATCTATAGATATCTATTAGCATGACAAATATGTAGCAATATTAATTCTTCCAACTCATGAAAATGAAATATGTTTTCATTTATTTGTATATTCATCAATTTTAATTTTTTAATTTTTAATTTTTAAAGTGTACTTATTTGAGAGAGAGAAAAAGAGGAAGATCATGCAGGAGTGGGGTAGGGACAGAGAGTGAATGAGAGAGAGAGAGACAGAGAATTCCAAGCAATCTCTGCACTTTCAGCTTAGAGCTCAATTCCAGGCTTGAATTCAGGAACTGTGAGATCATGACCTGAGCCAAAAATCAGAGTTATCCATTGAGCCACTGAGTAGCCCCTATATGTTCATCAATTTTTAAAAATCAAACGCATTTCTTTGTATGGAGAACTTTCTTGGTTAAATGTATTTCAAAGGATTGAATTATTTGTGATGCTATATTCTGAATAAGATTTTTTATTTATTTTTAAATGTTTTGTTGATTATACAAATACAAATAATTTATTTTATACAGTTTATTTATGCTATTATGAGAGTGAGTGAGTGCTAGGGAAGGGCAGAGAGAGAGGGAGAGAGAATCCCAAGGAGGTTCTGTGCTGTTCAACACGGGATTCAAACCTACAAACAATGAGATTATGATCTAGTCAGAGGCTTAACTGACTGAGCCACCCAGGCACCCAAACGCAAATATTTTCTGTATGTTGGTTTATATTCAACTACTTTACTATAATTGTTGATTAATTCCAACAAATTTCTGGTGGATATTTTAGGATTTTCTGTGTATAAGTTTATATCATATGGAAACAAAATATTACTTATCCTGTTCAAATAGGATGTTTTTTTTCCCTTGTTTGTTTGTTCTAGCTAAGATTTCCAGTACATTTTGAATAGGATTAGTAAGGAAGGGCACCTCTGTTTTGTTTCTGATTTTACAGAAAAATATTTCACTATTGAATATAAAGTTATATGGGGGATTGTTACATAAATTTGTTTGGAGTTATTATACTTTTATACCCATTTTACACTTTTTTTTTTATCATGAAAGGATACTACATTCATCTATTGCTTTTTTTCTGCATCTTTTGAACTACCACTGCAGCCCAAAAATAAATCCCACTTCATCAAGGTGAGTAAGTCTTTTAATTACTGTTGGATCCAATTTGGGGGTATCTTGTTGATAATTTTTGCATCCATATTCAGCAGGAATATTTTCTCATAATTCTCCTATTTAGTGGGGCCTTCTGGTTTTGGATCAAGATAATGCTGGGTCCATCTAATTAGTTTGGAAATTTTCCTTCCATTTCTTTATCTTCTTCTTCTCTCTCTCTTTTCTTTTTCTTTTTTTTTTTTTTTTGAATTGATTGAGAAGAATGTTTAACTCTTCTTTAAATGTCTGGTAGAATTTCTTTGGGAAGCCATCTGGTCCTGGATTTTCTTTCTTGGGAGATTTTGGATTACTGATTCAATTTATTTGTTAGTTATGGGTGTTCAAGTTTTCTATTTCTTTCTGTTTCAGTTTTGGTAATTTGTAAGTCTCTAGGAAATTGCCCACTTTTTACAGATTGTCCAGTTTGTTGGAATATAATTTTTCATACTATTATCATAATTTTTTTTATTTCTATGGTGTTGGTTGTGATCTCGTCTCTTTCATTTGTGATTTTATCTATTTGTGTCTTTTTTGTTTTATTCTGTTGTCTGCCTGATAAGTCTGGTTAAGGGGTACTAATTTCATTAATTCTTTCTAAGAATCATCTCTTTTTTTTTTAACATTTTTAAACGTTTATTTATTTTGAGAGAGAGAGAGCAAGAGCATGAGCCAAGAAGGGGCGGAGAGAGCAAAAGACAGAATCTCAAGTGGGCTCCAGGCTCTGAGTTGTCAGCACAGAGCCCAATGTGGGGCTCAAACCCATAAACTGTGAGATCATGACCTGAGCCGAAGTCTGGTGCTTAACCAACTGAGATACCCAGGTGCTCCTTCTAAGAATCATCTCTTAATTTTGTTGATTTTTTCTACTGTCTTTATCTTTTGTTTTGTTCTATATTGTTTATCTCTGCTTTCATCTTTAATATATACCCTCTTCTGATGATTTTAGGCTTTATTTGCTGTTCCTTTTCCAGCTCTTCTAGATGTAAGTTTAGGTTGTGTATTTAAGATCTTTCTTGCTTCTTTAGGTAGCCCTGTATTATAATGAACTCCCCTCTTAGGCCTTTACTGCATCCCAAAGGTTTGAGACTGTCATGTTTTTATTTATATTTGCTTCCATGTACTTATTTTTTCTTTTTTATATTCCTGGCTAACCCATTTATTCCCCAGTAAGATGTACTTTATCCTTCAAGTATTTATGGGCTTTCCATTTTTTTCTCATAGTTGACTTCAAGTTTCATAGCTTTGTGGTCTTAAAATATACATGAAATGATCTCAATATTTTTGTACTTCTGGATGGCTGACTTGTGACCCACTATGAGATGTATTCTGAAGAATGTTCCATGTGCACTCGAGAATGTGTATTCCGCTATTTTAAGATGGAATGTTCTGAATATATTTGTTAAGACCATCTGGTCCAGTGTTTCATTTAAAGCCATTGTTTTCTTGCTGATGGTCCAGTGTTTCATTTAAAGCCATTGTTTTCTTGCTGACTTTCTGCTTAGATGATTTGTCCATTGTTGAAAATGGACTCTTAAAATCCCTTACAATTATTGTATTACGTTAATGACATTCATTATGCTTTTTATAAATTTATTCATATATTCTGTGCTTCCAAGTTGGAGGCCAAAATATTTACAGTTGTTAGATCTTCTTGATGAAAAAACCATTAGTTATGATATATTGCCCTTCATCTTCTCTTCTTGCAGTCTTTTGTTTAAAATCTAGTTTCTTGGGTCTTCTGTGTGGCTTAGTCAGTTAAGCATCTGACTGCTGGTTTTGCTCAGGTTATGGTCTCACGTTCATAGAGCCTCACATCGGCCTGTTTGGGATTCACTCCTCGTCTCTGTCTGCCCCTCCTCCACTCTCTCTCTCTCTAAAAATAAACTTAATTAAAAAACACTAAAACTTAGTTTTTCTGATATAAGTATGGCTGTCCTGGCTTTATTTTTACCTTAATTAGCCTTATAGATGGTTCTTTACCTTCTCACTTTCAATATGCCAATTTCTTTAGGTCTAAAATGAGTCTCCTGTAAGCAACATATAGATGAGTCTTGTTTTTATTTTCCTTTTTTTAAAAATTCTGATACTCTATATCTTTTATTGGAGCATTTAGTTCAGTTATCTTCACAGTGATTATTGAAATATATGAATTTGGTGCCACTGTGTTTCCTGTAGACTTGTTGTTTCTGGTGATGTTCTCTGTCACTTTCTAGGTTTTGTTGCTTTTGATTTTTCCCCTCCACTCAAGGAGTCCCCTTAATATTTCTTGAAGGGCTTGTTTAGTGGTGAAAAACTCCTTTAGTTTTGGTTTGTTGAGGAAACTATCTCTTCTTCGATTCTAAATGACATCTTTGCTGCGTAGAGTATTCTTGGCTGTATATTTTTTCCCATTAGCACATTGAATATATCATGCCACTCCTTTCTGTCCTGCCACGTTTCTGTGGACAGATATGCTACAAACCTGATTTCTCTTCCCATGTAGATTAAGGACATTTTTCCCTTGACGGTTTCAGGATTCTTTCTTTTTCTACGTATTTTGTGAATTTGACTATGATATATCTTTGCAAAGGTCAGCTTCTGCTGAATTTAATGGAAGTTCTCTGTGCTTTTTGGATTTTGCTGTCTGTGTGCTTCACCGTATTAAGGAAGTTTTCAGCTATAATTTGCTCACATAAATCTTCTGCCCCCTTTCCTCTAACATCTTTATGATATAAATGTCATTCCATTTTAAAAAGTCACTGAGTTCAATAAGTTTACTTTTGGGTTCCATTATTCTTATTTCTCTATTCCTTTCAGATTCATTAGTTTCCATAATTTTATACTCTGTATCACCAATTATGTCTTCTGTCTCATCCACCCTTGTTTTTATGGCTTCTATTTGAGTTTGTATCTTGGTTATGATATTTTTAATTTCAGCCTGACTATATTTTAGATATTTTATCTCTGCAGAAAGGGAGTCTCCAGTGTCTCTATTCTTTGTTCAATCCAGCTTGAATCTTTATAATTATTGCTGAGTTTTCTAGTTCCAACATCTTACTTATATCTGTATTGATTAAATCCCTGACCATTATTTCGTCTTGCTCTTTCTTTTAAGGTGAATTCTTCTATCTTTTCATTTTGGAGGGAGAAAAAAATAATAAAATAAAATAAAATTGGAAGAGGAGTTGAGATGGCAGAGAAGTAGAAGGATCCAGGCTACTCTCATGCTTCAAACATAGCTATATTGAAGTTAGATTACATGGAACACCTAGTAAATAAATCTGTGGAGAGGCAGAAGGACCTCCACAGTTGGAGGGAGATAGCTTGGAAAATGCAAGGTGCAGAGATATGAACTGAAGGAGAGAAAATAACAGAGCTGTGGAGGGGAGGGAATATTTTCCATGGAGAGACAAAGGGGAGAGAGAGAAAGAGGAGTTGAGAAAGTGCAGCATTGAGTTAACACAAGAAAACCTCTCTGGACCATGGACTCGGGAGAGAGAAATGCTGAGTGCCTAGTTAATTTTTGTAAACGATTTTTGGAGTTCAAACACTAAGGTTTTGAAATCGTGCCAATTTCTCCAGAATGGAGATGTTGAGCACTCGTGGGAAGGAGGGAGCTGGCCCTGGAGTGCATAGTATAGTATAATGATCTGCAGGCTGCACCGGGAGAAAACTGGGAGTGAACTGCCTCTCCAAGGATAAAAGACCCTCCAGGCATTAGCCAAAGACCTTTCATCAGCAGGGTGGAGAGGATATACACTGGATGAGAGGAATGTATCTCCACCATGCTAAGACTTTGAAGTTTTAGGCTTTAAATCCCTGCCATGCACCAAAGAAAACACTCAAGAGAGTTTTGGTGCAGGGCAAGCTGACTTTCTTTGCAATTCTGTGAAGTCTGCCTGAACAGTGAAGGCTGAGATCCCTGGTCTAGGAATGAGAGATGGGGAGGTGCCATTTTCCCACAACACCAACATGCTGGGACTTCAGAGAGGAACATAGTGGCCCCCTGAGGAGGCAAGAGCCACTTTCACCAGATCCGGTTACTCTGTGCTTGGTAAGTACTTATTTACTGAGGAAAAACTGACTCTGAGCCACCTAAGCCAGCCTCTCCTTCAGACAAGAAGAGCCATCACCCGCAGGGACCAAGAGACAACTTTCTTTTTTTTTTTTTTTTCCTGTTCCCTTCCTTTTTTACTTTTTATAGGATCAGGCTTCCCTGCCCTTTTATTTTCCAAGGTTACTTCAACAAACAAATCAAAGTACGCCTAGCTAAAGGTTCAAACACTCTACCACTGCAAGCAAAGAGGACTCTGCAGAAGAATGATCAATGGGAAAGAGCAGCCAAAATGCAATAGCAAAGTGCACACAGCATATATCAGAAACACTTCCTGGGGGGCTAGGTGTATGAAGTGTATGACCCCCTTTTAATATAGGAGTACTGTCAGGTGTAGGAACCTTAAAACGTTGTTAAAACACACACACACACAAAGACAGAAACTTAGCCAAAATGACAAAATGGAGGAATGTGCCCCAAAAGAAAGGTTAAGAAGAAATAATAGCCAGGGACTTGCTCAAATCACACATAAACAATATATCTGAACAAAAATTTAGAGCAGCAGTCATAAAATTACTAAATGGTCTTTTAAAAAAAGCAAAGAAGGCACCAGAGAAACCTTGTGCAGAGATCAAGGACTTAAGGATTAATCAGAATGAATTTTAAAAATGCTGTAACTGAGATGCAAAACAAACTGGTAACAATGGCAGTGAAGACTGAAGAAGCAGAGAAAAGAATAGATGAAATGGAGCATAAGATTATGGAAAATAATAAAGCTGAAAAGAGAGGGAAAAGAAGTTACTAGATCATGAGGGGTACTTAGAGTACATAAAGGTAGTAGCAGACCTGTTCCATGATATTTGACAGAGAAAAGAGTGGCAGGAAATATTCAATGTGCTTAATAAGAAAAATATGTAGCCAAGAATTCCTTATCCAGCAACACTGTCATTCAGAATAAAAGGAGAGGTAAAGACTTCCTTCTACAAACAAAAACTAAAGGAGTGCATGACCACTAAACAAGCCTTTCAATAAATTTTAAGGGGTCTCTCTGAGCAGAGGAAAAATACAGATACCAAAGCAACAAAGACTACAAAGAACCAGAGAACATCACCATATACTCTACAGGAAACAAAACGGCACTGCATTCATATCTTTCAATAATCACTCTAAATGTAAATGGACTAAAAGCTCCAATCAAAAGACCTAGAGTATAAGAATGGATTAAAAAATCAAGATCTATATATATGCTGCCTACAAGAGAATCATTTTAGATGTAAGGAAACCTGCAGATTGAAAGTTAGAGAATAGAGAACCATCTGTCATATTAATTGATGTCAGAAGAAAGGCAGGGTAGCTTTTTGTATGAGACAAACTAGATTTTAAAAGAAGACTGTAACAAGAGAAGAAGGGAATTATATCATAATTAGTCAATCCGTCAAGAAGGTCTAACAGTTTTAAATATTTATACCTCCTACTGGAGAGCATCTGAATATATAAATTGATTAATCACAAACATAAAGAAACTCGTTGATAATAATACCATAGTAAGATAATTTACTACCTCACAGCAATGGACCAATCATCTAAGGGGAAAATCAACAAGAAACACTGGCTTTGAATGACACACTGGACCAGATGGACTTAACAGATATATGCAGAGCATTTCATCCTAAAGCAGCAGAATTTCCAGTGCACATTCTTTCCAGTGCACAAGAAATATTGTCCAGAATAGAACACATACCGGTTCACAAAGCAGCTCTCACAGGTACTAACAGATTGAGATCTTACTATGCTTATTTTCAGGTCACAATGCTCTGAAACCTGAAATCACCAGAAGAAAAAAATTTGGAAAGCCCTCAAACACACTTGGGTTTAAGAACATCTTTCTAAAGAATAAATAGATTAACCAAAGCTTTTTAATTAAAAATATTTATTTTTGAGAGAGACAAAAAGTGATTGGGGTATGGGCAGGGAAAGAGGGAGACACAGAATCTGAAGCAAGCTCTAAGCTCTGAGCTGTAAGCACAGAACCCATTGCAGGGATCGAACTCACAAACTGTGAGATCATGACCTGAGCTGAAATCAGATGCCCAACAGACTAATACACCCAGGCACCCCATGGATTAATCTGGAAATTAAGAAATAAAAAATACATAGAAATAAATGAAAATAAAAACATGACAGTCCAAACTATTTGGGATACAGCAAAGGCAGCCCTAAGGGGAAGTACACTGTAAATCAGGACTATCTAAAGAAGCAAGAAAAATCCCAATTTCACAACCTCACCTTATACCTAAAGGAGCTAAAAAAGGAACAAGATATAATGCCCATAACTTACAGAAAATAGGAAATAATAAAGGTTAGAGCAGAATTAAACAATATAGAACAAACAAACAAAAAATAGTAGAATAGATCAATGACACTAAAAGGGTTTTTTATTGAAGAAAAAAAATTGATAACTAGCCAAACTTATCAAAAAGAAAACAGAGAGGACGCAAATAGATAAAATCATGAATAAAAGAGGAGAGATCTCAACCAACACCACAGAAATAAAAACAATTGTAAGAGAATACTATGTAAAAATATGTGCCAACAAACAGGACAATCTGGAAGAAATGGACAAATTCCGAGACACTACCATACTACCAAAACTCAAATGGGAAGAAATAAAATATTCGAACAGACCTATAACCAGCAGATAAATTAAATTGCTTATAAAAAATCTCCCAATAAATAAGAGTCTTGGGCCAGAAGGCTTTCCATGGGAATTCTACCAGACATTTAAGGTAGAATTAAAACCTATTATTCTCAAACTGTTCCAAAAAAGAGAAATGGAAGAAAAACTTCCAAACTCATTCTAGGAAGCCAATATTACCTTGATTACAAAGCCAAAGGCCCCACTAAAAGCAAGAATTATAAGCTAATATCCCTGATGAACATGTATGCAAATGTTCTCAACAAGATACCAGCAAATCAAATTCAACAGAACCTTAAAAGATTATTCACGATGCTCAAGTGGGGTTCATTCCTGGGCTGCCGGGCTGATTCAGTATTCTCAAATCAATCATGTTACCTACATTAACAAAAGAAAGAATAAGAACCATATGATACTGTTAATAGATGAAGAATAAACATTTGACATAATACAATATTCTTTCTTGTTAAAAGCCCTCAAGAGAGTAGGGAAGAATGAACACACCTTAACATCTTAAAGGCTTTATATGAATGATCCACAGCTAATACCATCCTCAATGGGGAAAAACTGAGAGGTTTATCCCTAAAATCAGGAACAGGAAAAGGATGTCCACACTCACCACTGTTGTTTAATATATTACTGGAAGTCCTAGCCTGAGCATCAAACAACAAAAAGAAATGAAAGGGATACAATTTGGCAAAGAAGAAGTTAAACTTTCATTCTTCACAGACGATATGATATTCTTCATGGAAAACCTGAAAGACTCCACCAAAAAGCTACTAGAACTGATATGTGAATGCAGCAAATTTGCCGAATATAAAATCAACATACAGAAATTGATTGCATGTCTGTACACTTATAATGAAGCAGCAGAAAGAGAGATTAATGGATTGATCCTATTTACAATTGTACCAAAAATCATAAAATACCTAAGAATAAACCCAAGCAAAGAAGTAATGATCTGTACCCTGAAAACTATAGAAAACTTATGAGAGAAATTTAAGAAGATACAAAACAATGGAAAAACATTCCAACCTAAAAAATATATATATAGTTAAAATGTCAAAACTACCCAATGCAATCTACACATTCAATGCAATCTCTATCAAAACAATACAAGCATTCTTCACAGAGCTATAACAAAGTATTCTAAAATATGTACGGAACCAAAAAAGACCTTGAATAGGCTAACACTGAAAAATAAACCAAAGCTGGAAGCATTACTTCTGGTCTTCAACCTGTATGGCAAAGCTGTAGTCATCAAGACCATGTGGTACTGACACAAAATCAGACATATGGATCAGTGGAACAGAATACAGAACTGAGAAATTTACCCACAAATGTATGTACAACTAATCTTAGACAAAGCAGGAAAGAATATCCAATGGAAAAACGACAGCGTCTTTAGCAAATGGTGCTGGGAGAACTGAACAGTAACATGCAGAAGGATCAAAATGGAGCACTTTCTTACACCATACACAAAAATAAATTCAAGATAGATGGAAGACCTAAATGTGAGAAAGGAAACCATCAAAATCCTACAGAAGAAAACAGGCAGCAACCTCTTTGACTGAGGCTGCAGCAACTTCTTTCTAGACATGTCTCTGGAGGCAAGAAAAACAAAAGCAAAAATGATCTAATGGGACCCGACCATGACAAAAACTTTCAGCACAATGAAGGAAACAATCAACAAAACTAAAAGGCCACCTAGCAAATGACATATCAGATACAGAAGTAGTATCCAAAATCTATCAAGAACTTATTAAACTCAACATCCAAAGAACAAATAATCCAGTGAAGAAATGGGCAAAAGACATGAATAAACACTTTTCCAAAGAAGACATTCAGATGGCACAGACACATGAAAAGATGCTCAACGTCATTCATCATCAGAGAAATACAAATCAAAATCACAATGAGATCACCTTACACCTGTCGGAATGGCTTAAGTTAACAACTCAGCAAACAGATGTTGGCAAGGCTGTGGAGAAAGAGAAACACTTTTGCATTGCTGATAGTAATGCAAACTGATACAGCTATATGGAAAACAGTATGGATTTTCTCAAAAAATTAAAATTAGAACTACCCTATGATCCCACAGTTGCACTACTAGGTACTTTTCCAAAGGGTATAAAAATTCTGATTTGAAGAGGCACATGAATCCCAATGTTTATAAGAGGGCTATCACCAATAGCTAAATTTTGGAAACAGCCTAAATGTCCATCGACTGATGGATGGATGAAGATGTGGTACACAAACATACGCACAGACAGACAGACAAACAGACAGAAACACACACATGCACACACACACACGCATCTATCTATCTATCTATCTATC
This sequence comes from Crocuta crocuta, assembly GCF_008692635.1. Lineage (NCBI taxonomy): Eukaryota > Metazoa > Chordata > Mammalia > Carnivora > Hyaenidae > Crocuta > Crocuta crocuta. The sequence continues at coordinate 36,987 of NW_027531563.1, forward strand.
TATCTATCTATCTATCTATCTATCTATCTATCTATCATCTATCTATTGGAATATTGTCCGCCAATTAAAAAGAATGAAATCTTACAATCTGCAACAACATGGATTGAACAGAAGTGCATTATTCTCAGCAAAATAAGTCAGAGAAAGATAGATATCATATGGCTTCAGTCATATGTGGAGTTTAAGAAACAAAATAGATGAATATAGGTGAAAGGAAGGAAAAACAAGATAAAAACAGAGAGGGAGACAAACCATATGAGATTCTCTAATACAGAAACAAACATGGTTGCTGGAAGGAAGGTGGGTGTGGTGTGTGTCAAATGGGTGATGGGTATTAAGGAGGACACTTGCTGAGATGAGCACCAGGAGATATATGTAAGAGATAAATCAATCTCTGGGTTCCATTCCTGAAACTAATAATACACTGTACGTTAAATAACTTGAATTAAAATAAATAGTATATTTTAAAAATAATCTATTTTTAAGTACATGGAATCAAAGAAAAAGTAAACACAGTAGTCCAAAACACTTGGTTTGCAGCAAAAGTTGTTCTAAGAAGGAAATTTAGAGAAATGTTAAGACTACCTCTAAGCAATCAAGAAAGTCTTCAAGTAAACAACCTAACATTATAACCCAAGAGCTAGAAAAAGGACGAATAAAACCTAAAAACATCAGAAGAAAGAAATAATAAAATTAGTGCAGAAATAAATGATATAAAAACGAAGAACAGAAAAATGAAAGCAAGAGATTATAAAGAGTTAATAACAATTTATAAACATCTAGCCAGATGTGTCAGAGAGAGAGGGAGAGGGAGAAAAGGAGAGAATGGTTCAAGTAAGCACAATCACAAATGAAAGAGGAAACAATCACAATCAATTATACAGCCAAAAAGTAAATGTAAAGAAATATCATAAAAACTACATACCAACAAATTAGACAACCTAGAAGAAATGGACAAACTCTTAGAAATGTAAAACCTAACAAAACTGAAGCAAGAAGAAATAGAAAATTTAAACAGACCAATTACCAGCAAGGAGGTTGAATAAGTATCATAAATTCCCAACAAGCAAAAGTCCAGGACTAGATGACTTTACAGGTGAATTATACCAAACATTTAAAGATTTAATAGCTACTTCTCTCACACTATTCCCCCCCCCCAAAAAAAAAGAGAACGAAAGGGAGAACTTACTAATCCATTCAATGAGACTAGTATCACGATGATACTAAAATCAGATAGAGACCTCTAAAAAAAGAGTCACAGGCCAATATCTCTGATGAACATAGGTGTAAAAAATCCTCGATAAAATACTAGCAAATAGAATCCAACAATATATTAAAATATTATTCATTACGGTTACATGAGATTTGTTCCCAGTGTTTAATGGTGGTTCAAATTCACTAATCAATTAACATGACACATCGCGTCAATAAAAGAAAGGATAAAAAACATAATCATTCCAACAGATGCAGAAAAAGAATTCAACAGAGTACAAAATTCTGTACCTCAAAAATGTAGGTTTAGAGGGAACATACATGAACATAATAAAGGCCATCTATTAAAAAGCCACAGCAAACATCATACTTAATGCAGAAAAACAGTTTTCCCTTAAATATCAGGAACAAGACAAGGATTTGTCTCATCACATTTATTCAACAGAGTACTGTAATCCTGTCTACAACAGTTAGACAACAAAAATAAATAAAATGCATCCAAATGAGTAATGAAGAAGTAAAATTTCACTATGCAGATGGCATAATGCATTATATAGAAACTCCTAAAAACTCCACTGAAAGCTATTAAGACTGATCAATTAATTCAGTAGAGTCACAGAGATAAATAAATAAATGTCCAGGAATCTGTTGCATTTATATATATATATATATATATGTTATTATATATTATATATATAATAGGCATATAATTCAGGAATAAAAATAATGAAGCAGAAGAAATTAAGAAAGAGAAATTAAGAAAAATATCCATTGATAATTGTACTACAAATAATAAGCTACCTAGGAATAAACCTAACCAAACAGGTGAATGAGCTGTACTATGAAAATTATAAAACATTGATTAAATAAATTGATGACACAAAGACATTCCACGCTTATGTATTGAAAGAACAGATATTGTTAAAATGTGTATAGTAACCAAAACAATATATAGATTTAGTGCAATCCCTATCAAAATACCAATGCCATTTGCACAGATAAAACAAGCTATCTTAAAATTTGTATGAAAACACAAAAGACACTGAATAGTCTGAGCAATTTTGAAAAAGGAAAGCAAAGCTGAAGATATCAAAATACCACACTTCAAGTTATATTACAAAGCTGTAATTATCAGGACAGTCTGGTATTGGCACAAAAAGAGACACATAGATCAATGGAATAGAATAGAAAACCCAGAAAGAAACCCACAATAATATGGTCAATCTTTGACAAACCAGGAAGGGATATCCAATGGGGAAAAGAATGTCTTTTCAACCCAGAGTGTTAAAAAAAAAAAAGTGCTCACCCAGATGCAGAAAAATAAAACTGGACAACTCTTTTAAACCATACACAAACAGAAACTAAAATGGACTAATCTAAATGTGAAACGTGGAACCATAAAAATCCTAGAAAAGAGCACAGGCACGAATGTCTCTTGACTTCAACTGTAGCAATATTTTTCTACCTATGTCTTTTAAACATGGAAATGAAAACAAAAATAAACTATTGGGACTACACCAGAATAATAAGCTTCTGCACTATGAAGGAAATAATCAACATTATTAAAATAACCTAATCAATTCCTGAAGATATTTGTGAAAGGCATATCGATAAAGGGTTAGTATCCAAAATTTGCAAATACCTTTTAAAACTCAACAACCTCAAAATGAATAATCCAATTAAAAATGGGTAGAGGACATTAATAGATATTTTCCCAAAGAAGATATACAGATGGTAACAGTCACAAAAGGTGCTCAACATAAGTGATCCTTAGGGAAATACAAATTAAACTACCATGGGATATCATTCCCCCTCTGTTAAAATGGCTAAAGTCAAATACACAAGAAACAACAAGTGTTGGTGAGGATGTCAAGGAAAGGGAACCTTCTTACACTATTGGTGGGAATGCAAACTGGTGCAGCCACTCTGGAAAACAGTATGGAGAATCCTAAAAATTTTAAAATAGAACTACCCTAAAATCCAGCAATCACAGTACTGGGAATTTACCACAAAAACACAAAAACCACTAATTCAAAGTGATATACGCACCCCTACGTTTATAGAAACATTATTTTCAATAGCCAAAATATAGAAGCAACTCAAGAGCCCATTTAAAAGTGAATGCATGAGGGGCGCCTGGGTGGCTTAGTCGGTTAAGCGTCCGACTTTCGCTTCGGTCATGATCTCGCGGTTCGTGGGTTCGAGCCCTGCGTCGGGCTCTGTGCTGACTGCCAGCTCAGAGCCTGTATCCTATTTCAGAGTCTGTATCTCCCTCTCTCTCTGACCCTCCTCTGCTCACGCTGTCTCTCTCTCTCTCCTAGAAATAAATAAAAATATTTTTTAAAAAAAGTGAGTGCATGAAGAAGTGATATGTATCTACCCATCATTTTATGTAAATATCACATGTATTTTTCATAATCATTATTATATACTTATTACAAAGTAATATGTAATATATAATGAATATATTATATGTAATATATAAAATAAATGTTTATCAATTTGTATATTTTTAAAATATTTAAATTTATTACATTTATTATATATTCATTATACATAATTTATTATGTCACATACATAAAATATTATTATATTGCACTGTATGTTAACTAACTAGGATATAAGTAAAAACTTGAAGAAGATAAAAAAGATTTCATTATTTTTATGCCTAAACTTTATGCTTATTATATAATAAATTACATATATATTATTAATAATGTATTCATTATATATTATATTCATTATATTTTACATTCATTATATTCATTGTATATATGTATAATATATATATTTTTATATATGTATTCAGACAAAAATAAAATCTTTATTTTTCTTTTTCAATTTTTATTTATATTCAAGTTAGTTAACAGTGTAATATAATAGTTTCAAGGGTAGAATTTACTGATTCATAAAATACACAAAACACCCATTGCTCATCTCAAGTGACTTCCTTAATACCCATCACACATTTAACCCACCCACACACACCTCCCTTCCAGCAATGTTCAGTTTGTTCCCTTAGTTAAAAAGCTGTTTATAATTTGCCTCTCTCTTTTTGTTTTCTTCCTATGTTTATCTATTTTGTTTCTTAAATTCCACATATGAGTGAAATCATATGGTATTTTGCTTTTCTCTGACTGACTTCTTTCCCTTAATACAATGCTTTCTAGCTCCATTCAGGTTGTTGTAAATGGCAAGATTCAGTCATCTTTTATGACTACACACACACCACACACACACACACATATTATATATGTATACCCACACATTATATATGTTTACACATGTATATATAAACTTCTTAATCTATTCATCAATTGATGGATATTTGGGATCTTTACATAATTTGGCTCTCATTGATAATGCTGTATTAACATGAGGTTGACTGTAGTCCATTGAGTGAGTACTTTTGCATTCTGTGCATAAATATCTAGTAATGTAATTGCTGGATTGTTGGGCAGTTCTTTTTTTTTTTTTTGCTTTTTGAGGAACCTCCATACTGTTTCCCAGAGTGGCTGTACCAGCTTACATAACCATTAATAGTATAAGAGGATTCCCCTTTCTCCACATCATCGCCAATAACTGCTGTTAATGTAGCCATTCTGATAGGTGGGAAGTGATATTTCATTGTAGTTTTGATTTGCATTTCCTTGATAGATGAGTGATGTTGAGCATGTATATCTATTCATGTCTTCTGCCCATTTATTAATTGGATTATCTGGGTTTCGGGTTTTGAGTTTCACAAGTTCTTTATTAATTTTGGATACTAACACATTATTAGGTATGTCATTTGTAAATATCTTCTTCCATTCCCAAAGTTACTTTCTTGTTTTGTTGATTCTTTCCTTCACTGTGAAGAAACATTTTATATATCATGAATTCCCAATAGTTTATTTTTCCTTTTGTTTCCCTTGTCTAAGGAGACATATCCAGTAAGAAGTTGCTATGGCCATATCAAAGTTTACTCATGTGTTCTGCTCTTGGATTTTGATTGCTTCCTGTCACACATTTTAGTCTTTCATCCATTTTCAATTTGTTTTTGTCTATAGTATAAAAAGTGGTCCAGTTTCATTCTTTTTATGTTGCTGTATAGTTTTCCCAATGAGATTTGTTGAAGACACTGTCTTTTTTTCCATTGGATATTCTTTCCAGCTTTCTTGAAGATAATTTGACCATAGAATTGTGGGGACATTTTTGGGTTTTCTATTCTGTTCCATTGATCTATGTACCTGTTTTTGTGCCAGTACAATAGTGTCTTGATCACCACTGCCTCGTAATAACATGATATCTGGAATTGTGATGCCTCAGCTTTAGTTTTCTTTTTCAAGATTGATCTAGCCATCCTAAGTCTTTTGTGGTTCCATACAAATTTTAGTGTTGTGTTTTCTAGTTCTGTGAAAAATTATGTTGGTGGTATTTTGATGGGGATTGAATTAAATATGTCCATTTTTGAATAGTGTAGATATTTTACCAATATTTGTCCTTCTAATCCATGAGCATGGATAGTATTTCCTTTTCTTTGGGTCTTCTTCAATTTATTTCATAAGCTTTCTACAGTTTTCAGAGTTCAAATCTTGTATCTCTTTGGTTAGGTTTAACCTACGTATCTTAAGGTTTTTGATGCCATTGTAAATGGGACAGATTTCTCTTTCTGCTGCTTCATTATTGGTCTATAGAAATGCAAAAGATTTCTATATGCTAATTTTGTATTTTGTAGCGTATTTCCTTCATGTATCATTTACAGCAATTTTTTGGGGAGAGGTCTTTAAGGTTTTTTTACATAAAGCATAGTAGGATCTGCAAATAATGAAAATTTAACCTCTTCCTTGTTGATTTGGATGCCTCTTTTCCTTTGTGTTGTCTTACTGCTGTGGCTGGGAGTTCTAGTACTACATGAAGTAACACTGGTTAGAGTGGATAGCCCTGACTTTTTCGTGATCATGGAGGAAAAGCTTCCAGTTTTTTACCCATTAAGGATTATATTAGTTGTGCGGTTTTCATATATTGTCTTTATTATGTTGAGGTATCATCTCTTTATCCTTATTTTGTTGAGTTTTTTTTTTTATCATGAATAGATGTTGTACTTTGTCAAATGCTTTTTCTGCATCTATTGAGAGAGCATATGGTTCTTATCCTTTCTTTTGTTAAGATCATGTACCACGTTGATTGATCTACAAGGAACCATCTTTGCAACATAAGGATAAATCCTACTTGGTTGCTGTGAATGATGTTGGATTTGATTTGCTAGTTGTTGTTTCTTTTCGAGAATTTTTGCACTCATGTTCATCAAGCATGTCAGCTTGTGGTTCTCTCTCTCTCTCTTTTTTTTTTTTTAACTCGAGGTTTTGTCTGTTTTCGGAATCAGGGTAATGCTGTGCAGGTTTGACTTATCATGTTGAGGCCACCAATTGTGGGTTCAGCTTTCAGCTTTGTCCAGCAAGGCCAAAGATGGAAGGAAGGAGTACTCAAGACTTCACAAATCAAAAGAGGTGAGAGGAAGGTGAGAGACAGCAGTACCTGCTTTGGATACTTGCCAACATGTTTAGTTTTCAGTGAGGAGCATTCTTTTTCTTTACCACGGGCTAAAAAATGAAAAAAGGAACAGCTGTTTATATAAAAACTTTACAGCAGCTTTTAAAGATGGCTCATTGTATTGTTACAAAAAAATCAATTAAGTTAATTGTTATGAACAATATGAGACACCTGTCCCTGGTTCCCCTACCATGGTACAGTTTATTTAGATCTATGGAAACAAGTGGGAAATTTGTAAAAGAAAACATGAAAAAGGAGAGAAGATTCCTGCTTCTATTTCAGTGACCTGGAGTGTAGTCTGTATGGCATTATGTCCATTACATGTATCTCCAGAGAAGAAACAAATTAAGAAAGAAAGTCTAACACCCACCTGTCCTATAGCACCTCCTACTATGGAGGACAACCTCCCTCGCTGTCCTCCTTCTATCCCTCTTCCTCCCTATCACTTAAAACCAATACCTATATTGGAAAGACATAAGCTGTCAGTTATGCAACTATGTTTCCAAGAGGGATATGCTTCTGGGGAGTTTCATACATTCATGGTCATTACCACTGCTGGACATCAACCTAGGCATGTGTCGCTCCTTTTACTTTAAGGTTGTGTGTTCCTGTCACACTAGAGTCACCAATTGCAAGTTCAGCTTACCATGTCAGGATCACCAGATGTGGACTCAGCTTTTGGCTTTGTTCAGCAAAGCTAAGGGCAGCAGAAAGGATTACTTAAGATTCTACAATTCAAAAGAGGTGAGAGTGAGGCTAAGGAAGTCTCCCTGAGCTGCTTTCAAGTTCCTGTATTTATTAGGCATACATTATAGGGAAAATATTGTGCAATGCCAGTAAGAAAATATAGGAAGCTTGCAAAAAACAAGGTGTTCCCAAGAGTACAAAGAACACAAGTAGGGTGGAGAACAAGATAAGATATTCCATAGATAACATGGTCTAAGGAATTCATAATCACAAGGACTCAACCCTCTATACATATTAACTAGATACTTGGTCAGCTGTTTTCAGCAAGCCCAGAAAGCAGTGTAATCTCCTTAATCAGGACAGTAATTTGATTTCCCACAATGCTAGTGTCATAAAATGGTTTAAAAGTTTTTTCCATTTCTATTTTATGGGATAGTTTGAGAAGATTAGGTATCAACTCTTCTATAAATGTTTGGTGGAATTCCCCTGCAAAACCATCTGGCCTTGGGCTTTTGTTTGTTGAGTGATTTTTGATTACTGACTCAATTTGTTTGCTAGTTATTAGTTTGTTCAAGTTTTCTATTTCTTCTTATTTCAGTTTTGGTCATTTGTATATTTCTAGGAATTTATCCATTTATTCCAGATTATCCAATTTGATGGCATATATTTTTCATAATATTGTCTTACACCCGTTTGTATTTCTGTGGTGTTGGTTGTTATCTCTCCTCTCTCATTTGTGATTTTATATATTTGAATTCTTTCCCATTTCTTTTTGATAGGCCTGACAAGGAATTTATCAATTTTAGTAACTTTTTCAAAAACAGCTCCATTTATTTTTGAAAGAGAGATGGTAAAAGAGAGAGCATGAACCAGGGAAGGGTAGAGAGAGACACACACAGAATCCGAAGCAGGCTCCAGCCTCTGAGCTGTCAGCACAGAGCTTGACATGGGGCTCAAACCCTCAAACCATGAGATCATAACCAGAGCCAAAGTCAGACACTTAATCAACTGAGCCACCCAGGAGCCCAAACAATCTCCTGTTTTATTGATCTGGTCTACTGGCTTGTTTATATGTCTGCTCTAATCCTTATTATTTCTTCTTTTGCTGGCTTTGGGTTTCAAATATTGTTCTTTTTCTATATCATTTAGGCATAGGTTAGGTTGCTTATTTGGAGTTTTTCTTGCCTTTTGAGGTAGGCCTGCATACTTCCCTCTTATGACTGCTTTCCCTGCATCCCAAAAGTTTTGAACCATGATTTTTTCCTTTTAATCTTTTTCCATGTAAATTTTATTTATACTATAATTTCCTGATGGGCCAATTTATTCTTTGGTAGGATATTATTTAACCTCCGTGTTTTTGGTTTTTCTTTTTTGCCTTTCCATTTTTTTTTTCCTGGTTCATCTCAGCTTTCATAGTATTGTGGTCAGAAAACAGGCATGGCATGATCTCAATCTTTTTGTACTGGTTGAGGCCTGATTTGCGACTAATATGCAATCTACTCTGAAGAATATTCCATGTGCACTTGAAAATAATGTGTATTCTGTTGCTTTAAGGTGAAATGTTCTTATTATATATGTTAAGTCTATCTGGTCCAATGTGTCACTCAAAGCTATTGTCCCCTTATTGATTTTCTGCTTAGATGATCTGATCATTGGTGTAAGTGGGTATTAAAGTCCCTACTATTATATTATCATCAATGAGTTCCTTTATGTTTGTTATTAAATGTTATATACAGCTGAATTCTCTCATGTTGGGGACATAAATATTTATAAATATTAGATCTTTTTGTTGGAAAGACCCCCTTAATATGATACAGTGGATATGGTGCTCTTCTTTATCTCTTCTTACAGTTATTGCTTTAAAATATCGTTTTTATGATGAAGTATTACTACCAAGGCTTATTTCTGATGTGAATTTGCATGAAAAATGTTTATCCCTCCTCTTGCTTTCTGTCTGTCTGTGTCTTTAAGAGATATATTCCATGTTCGTGGATAGGAAGATTTAATGTTGTCAAATGGTGGTTTTGCCTCTTTTGATTTTTAGATTTAATGGAATCCCAATAGAAATCCCATCAAGTTATTTCGTGGATATTGACAAAACAATTACAAAGTTTGTGTGAAAAGCAAAAAGACATTGAATAGCCAACACTATAGTGAAAAAGAACAGAGTTGGATTAGGGACGCTACCCAATTTCAAGAATTTCTACAAAGTTTCAGGAATCATGAGACGTGATTTCGTGTGAGAACAGATGAAGAAATAAATTACAAAAACTATAGAGCCCAGAAATAGACCCCCATAAATAGAGTTAACTGACCTTTGTTATAGAAACAAAGGCAAGACAAGGGAAAAAATAGTGTCTTTGCAACATATTATGCTGGAACAACTGGATATCCTTATACAAGTAAATCAATACATACATACATACATTCATACATACATACATCTAGACCAACACTTATATCCTCCACCAAGATTAACTCAAAATATATTATAAGCTTAAATGTAAAAAAGGAAACAAAGTTCCTAAAAGATAACCTAGGAGAAACCTAGAAGTTCTTTTTTCTTAAATTTTTAATGTTTTATTTATTTCTGAGAGAGAGAGCATGAGCAGGGGAGGGTCAGAGAGATAGGGAGACACAGAATCCAAACCAGGCCCCAGGCTCTGAGCTAGCGGTCAACACAGAGCCTGATGTGGGGCTCGAATCCACGACCCATGAGATCATGACCTGAGCCAAAGTCGGACATTTAACCGACTGAGCCACCCGGGCGCCCCATAGAAGTTCTTGAGTATGACAATGACCTTTAGATAATAATGACAAGACAAAATTTATTTAAAAAAATGATATATTGGAATTCAAAAATATTAAATACTTATGCTTTATGAAAGAAAAAAAAATCAGAAGAATAAGAAGCAAGCCCCAGACTCATAGAAAATCTTTTTTAAAGAAGAAAGAAAACTTTATAAAAGACACATCTAATAAATATTTTCTAAATATACAAAAACTCTTAAAATCAACAATGCAGAAAGCAACTTAATTATTAAAATAGACTAAGGATCTTGACAAAAACTTCACTAAAGAAGATAAACAGATGGCAAATAAGTATATATAACAATGCTTCACATTATATATCATCAAGGATATGCAAATTAAAACAGAAATAAGATATCACTACATACCTATTTGGTCAAAATCCAGAACACTAACAAGTATAAATTCTGGTGAAAATATGGCACAATAGAAGCTATCATTTGTTGTTGGGAGGGTTGCAAAATGACACAACCACTTTGGAAGATGATTTGATAGTTTCTTAATAAATAAACTAAACTTATTTTAAAACAACCCAGCAGTCATTAACTTGAAAACATGTCCACACAAATATGTGCACATGGTGTTAATCGCAGCTTATTTATAATTCCAAAACCTTGAAAACAAACAGGATGTTCTTCATTTGATGAACTGATAAACTGTGGTGCATCCGAACAATGAAATATTATTCAGTGATAAAAAGATATAAGCTATCAATTTATGAAAGAGCATGGAGGATCTCTAAAGCATATTATTAAATGAAAGAAGCCAATCTGAAAAGAGTATATATACTATGTGATTCCAACTATACAATATTCTGGAAAGAGTAGAACTATGGAGACATTAAAAGTTTAGTAGCTGCCAGTCTCATGGGTTGGAGAGGAATGACTTGGCAGAGCACAGAAGGTTTTAAAGGCAGTAAAACTACTTGTGTGGTACTATAATGGTGGATACAAGAGGATAACTTTTTTTTCAAATGCCTATTTTTTGACAATAAGAACAAAATAATTGCAGAACTTACAAAGAAGAAAGAAAACATACCTCATACATTGAAAAAGCATACATTGATAGAATGTCTCCAGAAAAAAAAAACACAGAGAAATATTGCTGGACAAAAAAAAAATTAAACTGTCTTTAGTATGATCAGATAAATAAACAAAAACCATGACAAATAACCAAAGGGATTTTTTTTTAAATGGCATATAAATAAAATGAGAATATCAACAAACAGATGTCAATTCTAATAAAGAATCAAATCAGAAATTCTAAAACTGAAAAGTATAAAAACTACAATGAAAAATTTACTAGAGAGATGAAATGGAAGATTTGAATGGTCAGAGAAAATGCATGAATAAAAATAAAGTCAGGACCATTGTGTAAATTTTGAGGAGCAGAAAGACCAAAGGATGAAGGGGAGCATAGCAAATAGTTTCAGTGTTCATCAAATGGAACAATACATGCATTATAGGAGTCCTAGAAGGAGATTAAAGTGAACAGGACAGATAGATTCCTGAAATTTTAAAAAAAAATGGCTAAATCTTCTTAAATGTGATGAGAGACATGAATATACAATCCAAGAAACTCAACAATCTCCAAGAAGGATAACAACAAAATAACTCACAGATACAATTAATCAAATTACCAAAAGATGAAAGGGCAATATTGAAAACAGCAAGAAATAAGTAACTTGTCAGGTACAAAAGAGTCAGTGAGATTATCTGTTGAATTTTCAGCAGAGATTGAGAACTGGACACAGTGAGAAATATATTCAAAGTCATGATAGAATTAAAAACTGTTAACAGAAATTATATCTGGAAAACTTCCCTTCAAAAAACAAAGAGAGACAGAAAGATAAATTTTGGTAGACAAAAACAACCGAAGTTTATTATTAGTATACCTTTCCTGTAGGAAATGTCAAAAGGAGACCATTAGGTTGAAATAATATGATGCTATGCTGTAACTTGAAGTCATATGATATTTTAAGATTGTCCAGTAAGTTAAATGCATGGTAAAAAGTAAAAATAGATATTGCTATAATATTGATTTGTAAACCTAATTTTAATTTTGTAAAGGATTTAGAAGACACATGTATAAGAATAATATTAGTATGTACACAAAATATAAAGAATTAATTAGTGACATCAATACCTAAAGTGAAGGGGAAATAATTATAAAAATAGAGTTTCTGTATGTGATTAAATTTAAGTTTTATTTCAAATTAAATTGATAAACTTCTAAAATGTTACATGTAATCCCAAAGCTAGCCATTAAGAAAATACCTGAGAGTACATACAAAAGGAAATAAAAGAGATTCAAAACTTGCCACTACAAATACAATCAACTACACATGAACAAAAGCCAGAACTGAAGAAAATGGAAAACAAATAAGCTATAAGATAAACAGAAAACAAATGGAAAAATGGCAAAATATATTCATTCTTCATCATAAATTACTGTAAATGTCAGTGGATTAAACAACTCAATTTTGCCATACATATATTATATATATAATAAGGTCATGCTATCTACAGATTCACTTAATATATATAAAGTCTCAACAATAGAATCAATAGCTTGAAAATCAAAGGATGTGAAAAAGCAGATAATCCATGGAAAGTATAGCCAAAAAAAGTTGGAGTGATACTAAAGAAAGTTCTCAAATTCACAACTAAATGCTGTATCTTTTTTTTTTAATAGTTTATTGTCAAATTAGTTTCCACATAACACTCAGTGCTCATCCCCACAAGTGTCCTCCTCCATGCCCATCCCCCCCTCCCCCCACATCCATCAGTCCTCAGTTTTTGTCAGCATTCAAGAGTCTCTCATGGTTTGCTTCTCTCCCTTTCCCCCACCATTTCCGCCCTTCTTCTCCCCCTTGTTCCTCCGTCAAGTTCCTCCTAATCCTCCTATACGTGCAAACATATGATATTTGTCCTTCTCTGCTGAGCTAAATGCTGTATCTTAATCAACTTGACAAAATAAATACAAAAGTAATGAAAGGGGAAAAAATAATACAGAGACGAGATGGTACTCCAGGCTGACTCTTTTATTATTATTATTATTATTTTTGAGACAGACACAGAATGCGAGTGGGGGAGGGGCAGAGAGAGAGAGGGAGACACAGAGTCTGAAGCAGGCCACAGGCTCTGAGCTGTCAGCAGAACCCAACAGGGTTCGAACTCATGAGCTGTGAGATCATAACATGAGCCAAAGCCGGACTCCCAACTGAGCAAACCACCCAGGTGCCCCAGAATATGTAACTTTTGATCTCTAGATTGTGAGTTCAAGCCCCATTTTGGGTGTGAGGTGTCTTTTAAAAAAGTAGAGATAAATAATATATGGTATAGAAAAAACACTAAAGAAAACAGCAAAATTAATACATGTTTCTTACAAAATTTACAAACTTTGGGGTGCCTGTCTGGCTCAGTTGGTTGAGTGTCTGACTTTGGCTCACGTCATGATCTCACGGTTTGTGGGTTCGAGCCCCGCGTCGGCCTCTGAATTGACAGCTCAGAGCCTGGAGCCTGATTCGGATTCTGTGTCTCCCTCTCTCTCTGACCCTCCCCTGCTCATTCTCTCTCTCTTCAGAAAGAAATAAAACATTAATAAAAAGAAAGAAGGTTTACAAAATTTTAGCTGTATTAACAACAACAACAATAAAACCCTCCAAAAAAACAAAAACCTAAACAGAAGGGTCAAAATCAAAATATCATTACCAATGAGAGTGGGTTTATTATTATAAATTGTATAGAAATAAAACAATTCTGAATTGAATATGAATAATCATACATTAAAAAACTGGGTAACCCAGAATAAATAGACAAATTTTCAGAACTATGCACACTACCAAGATTGAGTCAGTAAATGATGATGGAAAAACATGACAGTTTGATGCAAAAGAAACTAGACTGTTTTCTTACACCATACACAAACATAAACTCAAATTGGATTAGAATAAAATAGGAAGTGATTTCCATAGCATCGGCCATAGAAACATATGATTCTTATGGCAAAGGAAATAAAACCCCAAATTAAACTATTGGAAATACACGAAAAAAGTGTTTTTTTAATGCATCGTGAAAGAAACTAAAAACAAAATAAAAAGACAGTCTTCTTAATGGGAGAAAGTATTTGCAAATGATATATCCAGTAAGTGGATAATATCCAAAATATATAAAGAACACATTTACTAGACACAATATTCAAAAAGGTCTGAATAAATACATTGCTTAACTCACTGAACTGATCTTTAACTCAGCTATGAAAACATCTACACAAATTAATAGAACTCCTTTCTAAACTTTGGCAGATGGCCATGCTGAGCTATTGGCGACTAAAGTCTCAGTGGACATTCCCAAGTGAACACATACACAAAAGAACACCAAGTGTTATCGTTAATCTCCGAAGATGTCCTGAAATCACGATTGCTATGGAGTCTTTATGGAGTTATCTGAAATGTCAAGAGCAGGGATGAGTGATAAATATAAACATTGGTTTGAAAAATATTCATATAAATCTCTTCAGAAAAATGACTTTGTTCATATGAAGACTAGAGGACCCATGTCAGCTCTTCAAACCTGTAAGTTTGTAAGTGGTTAGATAATAAAACGTACATGTCTTAATTGCATTTTTGTTTTTATTAATCATTTAAAACTTGAGAAACTTCTGCAAGTGCTTAAGATACTTTTGATTAGAATCAATAAAAACCTACTTTAATAAGCTATTAGAATAAGCAATTGATACATTGAATCATCTAATTAACTATGGAATTTCAAAGGATAATTTTACTTGACTAAAGTTGACTTAAGAGTTATTATATACATTTTTATATATTTAACATATTGTGTTTTTATGTTTTATATATAATTAAAATAAAAAGTAAATAAATTGCTTATATACTTCTATACTTTAAAAAAACATAAGCATCTCTTTAACCCTAAAAGGTGAAAAATGCTTTCTTGGGAAAAAATGGTGTTACACCTAGTAATCTATGGTGAAATGGTAGTAGAATATGGTGGAATAGATATTATAATCAATAGCTGATATTACCTATGGGCACCTATGAACTTCCTTTCTGGGTTTATGGTAAATAAAACCACAGTCTATACTAAATTCATGTATATGGCCACTTTACAAATAATAAATCCCTATGGAAAATATATACTAAATATGTAAATGAATACAAATGAGAAGAATTTGTCTGAACCAAGATGTTTTTATTTAGAAAAATAATTGAATTTGAAAGATATAAATTATCTATTGAGAAAAGAAAGGTATATTGTGTCTAGAGCTTATAGTGCACTCTCTGCCAATGGGGGAGATTGCAGGTAAATAAAAAATGTTTTAGTATAGTGTATGTAANGATGGAAAAACATGACAGTTTGATGCAAAAGAAACTGGACTGTTTTCTTACCCCTTACACAAACATAAACTCAAATTGGATTAGAATAAAATAGGAAGTGATTTCCATAGCATCGGCCATAGAAACATATGATTCTTATGGCAAAGGAAATAAAACCCCAAATTAAACTATTGGAAATACACGAAAAAAGTGTTTTTTTAATGCATCGTGAAAGAAACTAAAAACAAAATAAAAAGACAGTCTTCTTAATGGGAGAAAATATTTGCAAATGATATATCCAGTAAGTGGATAATATCCAAAATATATAAAGAACACATTTACTAGACACAATATTCAAAAAGGTCTGAATAAATACATTGCTTAACTCACTGAACTGATCTTTAACTCAGCTATGAAAACGTTTACACAAATTAATAGAACTCCTTTCTAAACTTTGGCAGATGGCCATGCTGAGCTATTGGCGATTAAAGTCTCAGTGGACATTCCCAAGTGAACACATACACAAAAGAACACCAAGTGTTATCGTTAATCTCCGAAGATGTCCTGAAATCACGATTGCTATGGAGTCTTTATGGAGTTATCTGAAATGTCAAGAGCAGGGATGAGTGATAAATATAAACATTGGTTTGAAAAATATTCATATAAATCTCTTCAGAAAAATGACTTTGTTCATATGAAGACTAGAGGACCCATGTCAGCTCTTCAAACCTGTAAATTTGTAAGTGGTGAGATAATAAAACGTACATGTCCTAATTGTATTTTTATTTTTATTAATCATTTAAAACTTGAGAAACTTCTGCAAGTGCTTAAGATACTTTTGATTAGAATCAATAAAAACCTACTTTAATAAGCTATTAGAATAAGCAATTGATACATTGAATCATCTAATTAACTATGGAATTTCAAAGGATAATTTTACTTGACTAAAGTTGACTTAAGAGTTATTATATACATTTTTATATATTTAACATATTGTGTTTTTATGTTTTATATATAATTAAAATAAAAAGTAAATAAATTGCTTATATACTTCTATACTTTAAAAAAACATAAGCATCTCTTTAACCCTAAAAGGTGAAAAATGCTTTCTTGGGAAAAAATGGTGTTACACCTAGTAATCTATGGTGAAATGGTAGTAGAATATGGTGGAATAGATATTATAATCAATAGCTGATATTACCTATGGGCACCTATGAACTTCCTTTCTGGGTTTATGGTAAATAAAACCACAGTCTATACTAAATTCATGTATATGGCCACTTTACAAATAATAAATCCCTATGGAAAATATATACTAAATATGTAAATGAATACAAATGAGAAGAATTTGTCTGAACCAAGATGTTTTTATTTAGAAAAATAATTGAATTTGAAAGATATAAATTATCTATTGAGAAAAGAAAGGTATATTGTGTCTAGAGCTTATAGTGCACTCTCTGCCAATGGG
>NW_027531563.1:55960-57487 GCF_008692635.1 Crocuta crocuta
AAATGTTTTAGTATAGTGTATGTAACAGATTTTATTCTACAAGAGGAGAGCTGTTTTCATGCATGCATATGATGTGATCACTTAGATGATTTTACGGAGTTAGTTCTTTTGGCATTATATATTATTGACTGGATTGAAATCATTCCAGATTTGAGGTTGTCAGTTTAGAAAATGAGTGACAGTCTATCTAAGAGTTGGCCAAATTCAGAATTAGAAGTTTTTAATGAAAATAGAGTGAGAATAGTTGCATTTCTTACAACAGAATGTGGTATTGGTGTATCTGGGTGACTCATTTCATTAGGCATCTGGCTCTTGATTTAGGCTCAAGTCATGATCTCATGGTTCATTGCTCAATCCCTGTGTTGTGCTCCATGCTGATAGAGTGGAGCCTGTTAGGGATTCTTTGTCCCCCTCCCACTCTGCTCCTCCTCTGCTCACACTCTCTCTAAAATGAAGAAATTAATTTAAAAAAAAGAAAGTAGTTTTGGAACTAGTTCATAAACATACTCTCTGGATTGGAAGGAAATAGGGTCTTTGTTAAGAGACAGGTTTGAATCATATTTAGGACTCACATGAAACTCAAAGAATACTGCTAGCATGTAGGGATCCACATCATCAATAGCATTTCCTATTTCTTCCTTGGATTGGGGGTGAAAGAGTTATTTTGACAATGAGCACAAGGTGGTTAAATGGTCCCCAATGTAAATTTATTATTGCTTATGCATATTTTTATTTATATGAATCTGTCATTTCCAATTAAATGATTTCTTGCCTAGGTTTTATTCAAAAGTATCAGAATTTGTAATAAAAGTCAACTAGCAATAACTAAATATATCTGTCTATGGAGCAGTAGTGTATTTTCTATGTAAATGACACCTTTTGGAAATAATTCAGGTATTTGTAAGTAGAGTAGATATGTTATAATTATTTTGTAACACAAATTTTCCCAGTTGTATTATTTTGTTTTTTAACATTGCATTTAAAAAAAACCTCTTTGCATACCACTAAATTTCCAGGTAAATAAAAATTACATCTGTGTTAGCACCCTCGGATGTTTATTGAAAACCAAATAGTGCATTGAAAATTTTGGGAACATGGGGCGCCTGGGTGGCTTAGTCGGTTAAGCGTCCGACTTTCACTTAGGTCATGATCTCGCGGTTCGTGGGTTTGAGCCCCGCATCGGGCTCTGTGCTGACTACCAGCTCAGAGCCTGGAGCCTATTTCGGAGTCTGTGTCTCCCGCTCTCTCTGACCCTCCCCTGCTCGCGCTGTCTCTCTCTCTCTCTCCTAAAATAAATAAAAATATTAAAAAAAAAAGAAAATTTTGGGAACAATGTCACTGAGAAATCTAAGAATGACTGATGTGTGGATTTAAATAATATGATGATTACTGCATTGATTTTAGTGGGATTGGTGATGATGAAGATGCTTAAAAATGTCTCAGCTACTGTTCACTGATCACTCATGTAGCTCACATTTCATATACCCAGTATAAATTATCCCATTCAATCTTGTAATAACTATTAAT
>NW_027531564.1:0-558 GCF_008692635.1 Crocuta crocuta
GGAAGAATGTGAGTGGTCTTTGTCTGTTCTCATTATGGGTGAAAAGGGAGGTATCCATGAGTCTTATCTCTGTCATATGGGACACAAAGGTTCCTTGTTGAAAGCAGTTTTCCCAAATACAAAGGATGTGGGATAGTTTGGACATTTCTGTTTTCCAGGATCACAGGGGCTCAGGTAAAGTTCAACACTGTCAACTGTATTATTTTCTTTATATGTTTGATGCATTAATACTAACAAATACCCATTTCACAGATATGCAAAGGCACAGTGACCTTCAGTCATTTGTTAAAGGACATCGACGGTGAGTGGCCAAGTCTAGTGGAGTTNAGTTTGACTCCAGACGTTCTGACCACAGAACCTATCTTTTAGTTTTCATCTTCAGTGACCCTTAAATCTAAATACAGTAAAACAAACAAACAAAAAAACAAACTTGTACTTACGTTTAAAAATTTTTGTTGATGTTTAATTTTGAGAGAGAGAGAGACAGAATGTAAGCAGAGGAGGGTGAGAAAGAGCTGGAGACACAGAATTCAAAGCAGGCTCCAAGCTCCAAGCTGT
>NW_027531565.1:0-264 GCF_008692635.1 Crocuta crocuta
CTGTTCAACTGTTTCTTTGGTTTCTATATTATTTATTTCTGCCCTAATTTTTATTATTTCTCTTCTCCTAGTGAGTTTGGGCTGCTCTTGTTGCTCTCCCTCTAGTTGCTTTAGGTGCGCTGTTAGATTTTGCACTTACACTTTTTCTAATTTCTTGAAATAGGCCTGGAGTGCAATGTACTTTCCTCTTAGGACTGCCTTTGCAGCATCCCATAGAGTTTGGATTGTTGTATTCTCATTTTCATTTGTTTCCATATATTTTTT
>NW_027531565.1:273-2166 GCF_008692635.1 Crocuta crocuta
TTAAATTTCCTCTCTAATTGCCTGATTGGCCCATGCGTTTTTTAGTAGGGTGTTCTTTAACTCCGTGTTTTTGGAGGTTTTCCAGACTTCTTCCTGTGATTGATTTCGAGTTTCATAGCATTGTGATCTGAAAGTGTGCATGGTATGATCTCAATTCTTTTATATTTATTGAGGGCTGCTTTGTGTCCCAGTATGTAATCTATCTTATAGAATATGCCATGCACACTTCAGAAGAAAGTGAATTCCATGGCCTCAGGATGTAGAGTTTTAAATATATCTGTCAAATCCATCTGGTCCAATGTATCGTTCAAGTCCATTGTTTCTTTAGTAGTTTTCTGTCTAGTTGATCTATCTATTGCTGCAAATGGAGTATTAAAGTCTCCTGCTATTAGCACATTTTTATATATAAGCGTCTTTCTGTTTGTGGTTAATTGTTTTATACATTTAGGTGCTCCCATATTCAGTGTGTGACATTTATAATTGTTATCTCTTCCTGATGGATAGACCCTGTAATTATTATATAATGCCCTTCTTCATCCCTTGTTACTGTCTTTAATTTAAAGACCAGTTTGTCTAAGTATAGCCACTCCAACTTTCTTATGACTTTCATTAGCATGATAGATATTTCTCCATCCCCTTACTTTCAATCTGAAGGTGTCCTCCAGTCTAAAATTAGTCTCTTGTAGACAGCAAATGGATGAATTTTGTTTTTTTTTTTTTATNGTCTTTTGATTGGAGCATACAGCCCATTTACATTCATTGTTATTATTGAAAAATATGGGTTTAGAGTCATTGTGTCCTTTGTGGGATTCATGCTTGTGGTGTCTCTGGTACCCTGAATTTCTTGAAACATTTCCCTCATAGAATCCCCTTCAGGATTTCTTTTAGGGCTGGTTTAGTGGTGACAAATTCTTTTAATTTTTGTTTATTTGGAAAGTCTTTTACCTCTCCTTGTATTCTGAGCAACAGACTTGCTGGATTGAGGATTCTTGGCTGCATATTTTTTCTGTTCATCACATTGAAGATTTTCTGCCATTCCTTTCTGGCCTGCCAGGTTTCAGTAGATTGGTATGTCACCACTCTGATAGGTTTCCCTTTGTATGTTAGGGCCATTTTATCCCTAGATGCTTTAAAAATTCTCTTTGTCCTTAAATTTGCCAGTTTCCCTATGGTATGTCGTGGAGAAGATCGATTCAAGTTACTTCTGAGAGGAGTTCTTTGTGGCTCTTGGATTTCAATGTCTGTTTCCTTTCCCAGATTGGGGAAGTTCTCTGCTATATGTCCAAGGACTCCTTCAGCACCTTTCCCTCTGTCTTCCTTTTCTGGAATTCCTATGATATGGATATTGTTCTGTTTGATTGTATGGCTGAGCTCTTGAACTCTCCTTTCATATTCCTAGATGAGTTTATCTCTCTTTTTATCAGCTTCTTTTTCTATAATTGTGTCTTCTAAACCACTTATTCTCCTTTCTGCCTCTTCAATCCGTGCATTGGATGTCTCCATTTNTTTAAGATCCTTGATCTCTGCAGCAATGGTTTCTCTGCTGTCTTCTATGCTTTTTTCAAGTCCAGCAATTAATTTTATGACTATTGTTCTAAATTCCTGTTCAGTTATGTTGCTTATATCTGTTTTGAGCAGTTCTTTAGCTGTCATTTCTTCCTGGAATTTCTTTGGAGGAGAGTTCTTCCGATTCGTCATTTTGGTTAGCTTTGTATCTCTTGTTAATTTTAAAAGCTTGTTATGGCCTCTGCCCCTGCAGGTGCTGCTGTATTAAAAAGGGCTTTTTGACTGTCCAGGGTCTTTCTGTTCAAGAAGTGTTCTTTGAATGGTGTCTCTTGGTTTTTCTTATTGAGACTTTGGTTATTTTATTTCCCTACTGTAGTGGTATTTGGG
>NW_027531566.1:0-3134 GCF_008692635.1 Crocuta crocuta
CTGCTCACGCTGTCTCTCTCTCCTACAAATAAATAAAAAAACATTTAAAAAAAAGAATAATTATAGGTAAAATATCATTATTTCCCAAAGCAATCTACACATTCAATGCAATTCCAATCAAAATTGCACCAGCATACTTCTCAAAGCTAGAGCAAACTATCCTAAAATTTGTATGGAACCACAAAAGACCCCGAAGAGCCAAAGTAATATTGAAGAAGAAAACCAAAACAGGAGACATCACAATCCCAGACTTTAGTCAGTACTACAAAGCTGTAATCATCAAGACAGTATGGTGCTGGCACAAAAACAGACATATAGACTAATGGAATAGAATAGAAAACTCAGAATTGGACCCACAAATGTATGGCAAACTAATCTTTGACAAAGCGGGAACAAGTATCCAATGGAAAAAAGACAGCCTCGTTAACACATGGTGCTGGGAGAACTGGACAGTAACGTCAGGAAAAATGAAACTAGATCATTTTCTCACAGCATACACAAAAATACACTCAAAACGGATAAAGGACCTGAATGTGAGACAAGAAACCATCTAAACCCTAGAGAAGAAAGCAGGAAACAACCTCACTGACCTCAACCGCAGCAATTTCTTCCTTGACACATTTCCACGGGAAGGGAATCAAGAGCAAAAATGTACTATTGGGACTTCATCAAGATAAAAAGCTTCTGCACGGCAAAGGAAACAACACATAAAACTATTAGACAACTGACGGAATGGGAAAAGATAGTTGCAAATGACATAGAGATAAAGGACTAGTATCCACAATCTATACGGAACTCACCAAACTCCACACCCAAAAAACAAACAACCCAGTGANCAGATGGGGTGGAGGAGAGGGGAAGAGAAGTGAATGGCATGGAGGAGGGCACTTTTTGGGATGAGCGCTGGGTGTTATATGGAAACCAACTTGACAATATACTATTTAAGAAAAAAAGGAAATAACACAAAGTATACAATAATATTGCAGTGCAGTACTACAGGTTATTCTCATTGTCTTATTCATAGGTTTTATAAAATTAATTAATAGATTTTAGAGATTTCATCCTTGCCCTTCTCTACAAAATATTTGTAAAAGCTGTCCATTTTTACCTGTTGTCTGCTGGATTGCGGGATTTCTTGTTCTGATAAATATGGTAATGTAATGGATGATAATTCCTTTTCAAGCACTTAGGACATCAGCACCACACTCATTTGATTCTTCAAGCACAATTCAATTAACCTCCTAAAAGCACTATGAAGCAATAGTAGCATATGTAAGTATAAGCCATTGCTGTCCAACAGTGGGACACCATCTTAAAATGGCCA
Source organism: Crocuta crocuta (assembly GCF_008692635.1). Classification (NCBI taxonomy): domain Eukaryota; kingdom Metazoa; phylum Chordata; class Mammalia; order Carnivora; family Hyaenidae; genus Crocuta; species Crocuta crocuta. The sequence goes on from NW_027531566.1 coordinate 1,325, forward strand.
ACTATGCAAGTGATGGCTCCACTATACCATCTAATCAAGACAGGAAACTTCTATGGTGATGTACAGTTAAGTATGTCACTTTTTACAATGCGAAACTAGTGGGAGAGTTTTCTGGGAATCCTCAGTGGCATTCAATTCTCTCTATACCAGTCAGATGCATGGTGGCATGAAATCTAAGAAAGTAAGTATACTTTTGGATCTAAGTTGTTAACTTCTGATCAATAAAGTTCTAAGTTTATATTAAAATGATTCCAATATTACATGATAAATATTCATGGGGTATTACCTTCCACAGAATAGTGTTATTTTAAATTATTTTGCTAACTGATTTAAAGCCTAGCTTATTTCTTTCTTTCCTTTTTTTAATGTTTATTCATTTTTGAGAGAGACACACTCACGAGTGTGAGCAGTGGAGGGGCAGAGACAGAGGAAGACACAGAATCTGAAGCAAGCCTAGCTTATTTATAACTCTTCAAGGTAAAGTGTTTTGCTTACAATAAAATCACGAATAGCTCTAATATAATATGTTACATGGTAATATATCAGGCTTTATAACCAGTTTGTGTTGATTTACCAACAATGCTAACATTTAGCATTCACTTTAATTTTTAAGTATCTATGATGAGACTTTGAATCATATATTGCCTCTATGAACTCTGAGCAATCTGAAATGGGTGTTTGTCAAAATACATGCAGTGATCTATATGTGGGGTTTTGTTGTTTGTGTTACATTTATATTCAATTGATCTGAATCTTGTATAATGCAATATGGACTGTGGAGCCTTGAAGAGAAGAGTTATTTCTTTGAAGTCATTGTTCTGTTGTCGGGAATTTGCCTCAACTTTTTAAATAATTGAGTAGTTAAATGTTGCATAATTTTTTGACAACATGAAAAATATTTCAATTCTTGGAATTCTTACTTTTTGTTGTACTGATTCTCACGTAAACAGGTATTGTCATAAGTTTACTGCCACAAAACTAAAAGTTCCTTTAACATGTAATATGACATGACTGGCAGCAGACAAAACCAGTAAACTCTTTTTCAATAGTATTTCAATAGAAAAGAAAATGGGGGCACCTGTGTGTCTCAATCAGTTGAGTGTCCGACTTCGGCTCAGGTCACAATCTCACGGTTCATGGGTTCGAGCCCCTTGTCCGGCTCTGTGCTGACAGCTCAGGGTCAGGAACCTCCTTCAGATTTTGTGTCTCCCTCTCTCTCTCTGCCCCTCTATGCTCATGCTTGCTCTCTCTCTCTCTCTCAAAAAAAAATCATTAATTTTTTTTTTATAGAGGATGATAGTCCTGAATGGGAAGTGATTACAACGGGGACCAGAAATAACATGCTAAGCAAGAAGAAGGGAAGCACTAAAACCCAAAAACAACACCAAAACAACACAACAGAGAGAGGAAAGATTGCAGCAAATGGAAGAAAAAAATAAAGGTGTGCACATGCACACACTCATAAATACTATATACCAATAATTTCTCCTTTTTCATTCTATTAAGACATAAAATGTAAGCTATATATGGCATAATGGCATCGAAAAAGACAGCTGAGGGCATTCTAGAGGCGATACAGTAGCTAGCAGCATCAGAAAAGTTAAGAGGTGATATCCAAATCTGAGTTCCAAGATAAAAGAAATGTGAACTAGGCCAGTGTAGAAAAAATCAAATAGGTGTCCTACCTTCTTCAGTCACTGAAAAAGAAATGCTCTATGACATCTCGTTATAAGCAGAAGGTTGAATGAAACAAGCATAAGTGGGAATCCAAATTTTATCATTTATTGGTTCTATAACCTCAGATTAAGTG
>NW_027531566.1:4236-12361 GCF_008692635.1 Crocuta crocuta
TTCCTACACCAGTCGCTTTGTGTTAAGTATGCTAACACTTTCAAGTACACATTACTCTTGAATAATTCAGGGGTGCAAGACTCCCAATGAAATCAAAACTCTACACATAACTTTTGGCTTCCCCCAAAACTTAACTACTAATAGCCTACCATTGACCATAAACCTTACTGATAAGATAAATAAGTAACATATATTTTTATATGATGTGTATTATATATTGTATTCATATAATAAAGTAAGCTAGAAAAAATAAAATTTTATTAAGAAAATCATGAAAGAAAATGCATTTATAATATTGTACTGTATTAATTGGAAAAGTCTTCATTTATATGTACCTGCATGGTTGAAACCTATGTTGTTTAAGGGTTAAATACATTTCTGAATGTGTTGGAAGAGGAACATGCATAAGCGCTGTGTCACAATTTAGTTATCTGGGAAACTCATGGAAAGTTCAACAGACATACGCAAAAATACATAAACTTGCAACAAAACTAGCAATAAGCTGAATTTACAAAAGCTGTATGTAACTCTGTACAAAAATTTTATGTCATCTTGAAATTACAATTATTTTAAATCAAGAATAACACAGGAGACTATGCTTAGCACTTTAGAAACTATATTTAGCAGCATAGAATCTAAGAATGGTGGGTAGAAAAAAAAAGCAACGTTGGGCTGATTCTTATATGAAAACAATTGTGGTCCAAAATATATGTGTTCATTTCATACAGAAAATATTACTTGCTGTTGTGTAAATTTAGTATAAATGTCATAAAATTAACAGGGATTTTATTCTCAAAAATAATGTTAAAGAACTCTTCACAAAATGAAACACTCACCACTAACAAAATTGTAAGCATTCTTTTTTTAGGAACAAACAGGTATACCTATTTACTATTTTTAACTATTGGTTTGGAATTTGTTGGTAAAGTATAAGAAATTAAATAAGGAAGAAAAACGTTGGTAAGATAGAAAAGAGTGTATCATTCAATAATGACCTTATAATATACCTAGAAAAAAACATATATTCATTTTCAAAATTACTGGATAATGCAATAATTCTTAAGTGGTCATGTTTTCAGTTCTTCCAGTAAGGAGCTTGGACGTTATCACTATGTTTTAATAAATAAAAAGCTGAAAAGCTTGAAAGAACAACTATTCTTGCATTCATAAAAAAGGGGAGGACACAGGTCAAACAACTGACCTCAGGATTAGAAAGACTGGGACTCTCAGTTTATCAGAACACTCATCTGTGGAGAACTCTAAGACTTAAGCACTTTGGGGACCCAGTCATAGGGGGCTCAACAATATTGTGAGCTATCCCTCAGCAGGTCAACCTGATTCACACAGGAAATATCACAGAAAAATATCCACTGGATTTCAACAGGGGTAGTGAAAAGGGAACTATCTTGAAATACATTAGAGAACTTTGTTCTTAATAAGGGCTGCCCTCAGGAGAAACTAGTTAACCAGAGTCTAAACTTCTGAGATATTTTCAGAACCTAACTAACCTTGGGGAAAGGAAACACTCAACTCCATCCAGTTTTAGCCTCCTATGTGGGAAAAGGGAAGTACCCACTTCCAGCCCACTCTAGTGATTCTCTCACATTTAACGTGGGGGGAAGAAAACAGAAATATTTGTGAAGTACACAATCTAGAGGCATAGCCCCACTAAAAAGCTGAGTCGTGGGGCACCTGGGTGGCTCAGCTGGTTAAGCATCCAACTTTGGCTCCGGTCATGATCTCATGGTCCATGAATTCCAGCCCAGCATTGGGCTCTGTGCTGACTGCTCAGAGCCTGGAGCATGCTTCAGATTCTCTCTCTCCCTCTCTCTCTCTCTTTCTGCTCCTTCTCAGTTCTCTCTCTCTCTCTCTCTCTCTTTCAAAAATAAATAAATATTAGGGGCTCCTGGGTGGCTCAGTTGGATAAGAATTCGACATCAGCTCAGGTTCATGAGTTTGAGGGTCTCATAAGGCTCTGCACTGACAACTTGGAGCCTGGAGCCTAGAGCCTGCTTTGGATTCTGTGTCTCCCTCTCTCTCTGCCTGTCCCCAACTCATGCTCTGTCTCTCTCTCTCTCTGTCTCTCAAAAATAAATAAACATTATTTTTTTTAAAAATAAATAAAAACATCAATCAACCAATCAATCAATAAAAGACTGACACCTAATCATAAGACTATAAAACACTTCCCATTGTCTCACACTACATTGTATTACTAAAGGCCTATTCATAACAATTCCTTTTAATCTGTACATTATATACAACTATCAAGAAAAATTATAAGGCATACCAAAAGGCAAAGAAAAGGGGGAAAAGAGTAGAAATCAGAACGAGACATTAAAGGGTTTTTGGACAAATCATACCAGAAATTTATGAAAACTGTATAATATGCTAAGGTCACTAATGGATAATGTAGGTGGCAGGCAAGAACAGATGAACAATGCATTTTGAGAGATCAAAATCCTAAAAGAAGAGAAGAAAGAAGAAAAGGAATAAAAAGGAAGGAAGGAAAGAAGGAAGGGAAAGAAAGAAAGAAAGAAAGAAAGAAAGAAAGAAAGAAAGAAAGAAAGAAAGAAAGAAAGAAAGAAAAAGACAGACAGACTAGGGACCAAAAACACTAGACTAGGAATGAAGAATGCATTTGATGGATTTATTAGTACAGTAGACACAGTTATGGGAAAAAAATCTCTGAGTTACAAGATGTATCAATAGACTCCTTAAAAACTGAAAAACATAGAGAACGAGGACAAAAAAAAAAGCCAATATTGAAGGATAAGACTGTAGGACAACTATAAAGGTTGTAACATATGTATAATGGGAATACCAGAATGAAAAGAAAAAGAAAGAAATACAAGACATATTTGAAACAATAATGACTGAGAATTTTCCCTAAGTTAATGTCACATTACAAACTACAGATGCAGGAAGCTCAAGTGGGATAATTGTCCCACCAAAAAACAAACATAAACAAAAAATGTACACTAGGTACACCATTGTCAACTTACAGAAAATCAAGAAAAGAAAAAAATTAATCACTATATTGTACACCTGAAACTAATATAATATTGTGTGTCAGCTATATTTCAATTAAAGAAATGTCCTGAAGAATGGGGGGGGGAGGGGAGAGTCTTATATAAAGGGAAAAAAGGCAAGAAATACATCTGACTTCTCCCCAGAAACCAGAAAAGCAGGAAGAGAGGTGCATGAAATATTTAGTGTCGAGAGAAAACCCTCACCAACCCACTGTGAAATTATCCTTCAGAAATGAAAAAGAAATAATCCTTTCTCAAACAAAAACTGAGGAAGTTGGTTGCCACTAGACCTGCCTTGCAAGAAATATTAAAAGAAGTTTTTTTTAAATTGTTAATGTTTTTATTTATTTGTGTAGGAGAGAGAGAGAGAGAGAGAAAGAGAGAGAGACAGCATGAGCTGGGGAAGGTCAGAGAGAGAGGGAGATACAGAATCTGAAACAGTATCCAGGCTCTGAGCTAGCTGTCGGCACAGAGCCCGTTGCGGGGCTCAAACCCACAAACCGTGAGATCATGACCTGAGCCGAAGTCGGACGTTTAACTGACTGAGCCACCCAGACACCCCTAAAAGAAGTTCTTGAAGGAAAGAAAATGATAGGTGAGAAACACAGAACTATAAAAAAGAAAAGCATCAAAGATGGAATAAGTAAAAGTAGAAAAAAAAACTTTTAATTTTTGTATACTTAACCTAACAATTAATTTGTTCAAAATAATAGCAAAATATTTTTATCATATATATATGATGCATATGCTCATGTATGCTTATATATGAGTAAAGTGAATTACAGCAGACTTCAAAAAAGGAAGCTATGAGGGATTTAAAAAGGTCTTTACTAACGGTAAAGGAGTCAATTTTTTCAATAAAACATAACAATTCTTTTTTTCTTTTCAATTTTGTATTTAAATTCTAGTTAGTTAACATACAGTGCAATATTGGTTTCAGGAATACAATTGGGTGGTTCATCACTTACATACAACACCCAGTGCTCATCATAACAAGTGCCCTCTTTAATACCCATCATCTATCTAGCCCATCCTCCACCAACCTTCATCAACCGTCAGTTTGTTCTATATCGTTAAGAGTCTCAAGGTTTATTTCCCCCTCTCTCTTTTTGTTCCACTTCCATATGTTCAATTGTTTTGTTTCTTAAATTCCATATATGAGTGAAATCATATGATATTTGTCTTTTTTGACAGACTTATTTCACTTCGGATAATACACTCTAGCTCCATCCATGTCATTGCAAATGGCAAGATTTTATTATTGTTGATAGCTGACTAATATTCCATTATAAACATATATATGTATATGTACATATAACTTCTTTTTTTAATGTTTTATTTTTGAGAGACAGACAGAGCATGAGAGGAGGGGCAGAGAGAGAGAGGGAGACAAATAATCTAAAGTGGGCTCCAGGCTCTGAGCTGTCAGCACAGAGCCTGATGCGGGGCTCAGACCTACAAACCATGAAATCATGACTTGAGCTGAAGTCGGATACTTAACTCATTGAGACACCCGGGATCCCCTATACCATATCTTCTTTATCCACTAATCAGTCAGTCGATGAACATTAGGCTCTTTCCATAGTTTCACTATTGTTGATAAAACTGCTATAAATGTTCGGGTGCATATACCTCCTTTGAATTTGTATTTTTGTATCTTTTTGGATAAATGGATATAAGTGAAATTGTTGGATTATAACATAGTTCTACATTTAATTTTTTGAGGAACTGCATACTGTTCTCAGGAGTGGGTGAATCAGTTTGCATTCCCACTAGCAGTGCAAGAGGGATCCTCTTTCCCTTCATCCTTACCAAAACCTGTTGTTTCTTGTGTTGTTAATTAGACCCATTCTGACAGGTGTGAGGTGATATCTCATCGTGGTTTTGATTTGTANGGCGCCTGGGTGGCTTAGTTGATGTTGAATATCTTTCCAAGTGTCTGTGGTCATCTGGATGTCTTCTTTGGAAAAAGTGTCTATTCATGTCTCTTGCCCATTTCTTCACTGGATTATTTGTGTTTTGGGTGTTGAGTTTGATTAGTTCTTTTCAGATTGTTTATACTAACCCTTTATCAGATATGTCACTTGGAAATATCTTCTCCCATTCCATAGGTTGCCTTTCAGTTTTGTTGGTTGTTTTCTTCACAATGCAGAAGCTTCATGTCTTGATGAAGTCCCAATAGTTCATTTTTCTTTTGTTTCCCTCGACCCTGGCAACATGTCTAGTGAGAAGTTGCTAAGGCCAACGCCAAAGAGATGGCTGCCTGTGTTCTCATCTAGGATTTTGGTGGTTTCCTGTATTACATTTAGTTTTTTACCTAGTTTGAATTTATTTTTGTGTATCATATAAGAAAGTGGTCCAGTTTCATTCTTTTATATGTTGCTGTCCAGTTTTCCCACATCATTTACTGAAGAGACTTTTTTCTTTGGACATTCATTCCTGCTGTGTTGAAGATTAGTTGAACATATAGTTGTGGATCCATCTCTGGGTTTTTTATTCTGTTCCATTGATCTACGTGTGTGTGTGTGTGTGTGTNGTTATGCACTCTTTTGTTCACTGCAGGTTTTTAATATAGCATTAAGCCCAGATTCATGATGCCTCCAGATTTGCTTATCTTTTGCAAGGTTGCTTTGGTTATTCAGAGTCTTTTCTGGTCCCACACAAATTTTAGGATTGTTTGTTTTAGCTCTGTGGAAAATGCCAACTGGCATTTTGATAAGGAGTGCATTAAATGTGAAGATTACTTTAGATAATACAGACATTTTAACAATATTTGTTTTTTCAATCCACGAGCATGGAATGTTTTCCCATATCTTTGTTTCCTTTCCATGTCTTTCTTAAGTGTTCTATAGTTTTCAGAACACAGATCTTTTACCTCTTCACTCAGATTTCTTCCTAAATGTCTTATGGTTTTGGGCACAACTGTAAATGGGTTTCTTTCTTTGATTTACGTTTCTGTTGCTTCATTATTGATGTATATAAATTCAATAGATTTCTGTACTTTTATTTTATATTTTGTAACTTTGTTGAATTCATGTATTATTTCTAGTGACTTTTTGGTGTCATATTGTGTCTTCTGCAAACAGTGAAAGTGTAACTTCTTCCGTGTTGACTTAGATATGTTTTATGTCTTTTTGATGTCTGAGTGCTGAGTCTAAGACTTCCAATACTGTATTAAATAGTAATGGTGAGAGTGGACATTCCCCTCTTTTTCCCAACCATAGAGGAAAAGTTTTCAGTTTTTCCAAAACATAAGGATTCTTACCACATATGGATCTAATAACAGAGTATCAAAGTACATAAGGTAAAAATAGATGGAGTAGCAAAGGGAAATAAATGGCTCCATGATCATGGTTGGAGATTCTACACTCCTGTTTCAGAAATGGGCAGATCCTGCAGGCTGATCTTCAGTAAGTACATAGTTGAACTCAACAACACCATCAACCAACCGAATATAATTGACATCCATAGACTATTCAACAACAGCATAAGGTACATTTTTTTTCAAACTCATGTGCGGTATTCACCAAGACAGAGCACACTATTGGCCATTATACATACTTAACAGAAGAGAAATCATACAATGTTGGCTCTCACACCACCATGGAAATAAATTAGACTACAAGTCATTAAGAAAAAGCTGGAAAATCTCAAAATGTGTTAAAATTAAATAATATAATTGGAAATAACACATGGGTCAAAGCAGAAATCTCAATGGAAATTGTAAAATACAGCTAAAATTAACAACTCAGGAAACAACAGATGATGGCAGGGATGCAGAGAAAATGGAACACTTTTGCATTGCTGGTGGGAATGCAAACTGGCACAGACACTTTGGAGAACATCATGGAGGTTCCTCAAAAAATTAAAAATAGAGCTTCCCTACGACCCAGCAATTGCACTGCTAGGTAATAATCCAAAGGATACAAAAATGCTGACTCAATGTGTACATGCACTCCAATGTTTATAGCATCACTATCAACCATAGCCAAAATATGAAAAGAGCCGAAATGTCTATCAATTGATGAATTGATAAAGATGTGGTATATATAGATATAGATACAGATATAGATATATAATGGAATATTACTTGACGATGAAAAAGAATGAAATCTTGCCACTTGCAACAATGTGGATGGAAGTAGAGTGTATTGATGCTATATATTTATGCGAAAAAAGTCACTCAGAGAAAGAAATTTCACTCAGATGTGGGATTTAGGCAAACATAACAGATGAACACAGGGGAATGGAAAGAAAAAGATTAAAGCAAAGAGGGAGACAAACCATAAGAGACTCTTACATACAGAGGAGAAAGTGATGTTTGCTGGAGGGGTGTTTGTTGGGATCATGGGATAAATTTGTGATGGGCTTTAAGGAGGGCACTCATTGGGATGAGCACTGGGTGTTATATGTAAGTTACAAATCACTAAATTCTATTCCTCAAACCATTATTACACTATATGTTAGCTAACTTGGTTTTAAATAAAGTTAAAATATTTTGAACTAAATGAAAATGAAAACCCATCTTATGAAAATTTTGCGGATACAATGAAGGTGGTACTTATAGGGAAATTTATAGCACTGAATGCATGCATTAAAAAATTATCAACAATAGGGGCACCTGGGTGGCTTATTTGGTTGAGCGTCTGACTCTTGGTTTCAGCTCAGGCCATGATCTGACAGTTCACAAGATCTAACCCTGAATCAGGTTCCATGATGCCAGCAGGAATCCTGCTGAGGATTTTCTGTCCCTCTCTGCCCTTCCACTGCTCGCTCATTCTCCTCTCTCTCTCCCTTTCTCTCTCCCTCTCTCTCTCAAAATGAATAAACATTAAAAATAGAAGAAAACAGCAATAATCTAATTTCACTTTAGGAAACTAGAAGATGAGAAAATTAAGTCCAAGTCAAACAGAAGAAAAGAAATAAGAAGAATTAGCAGAAGTCAATGAAATAGGAGAAAGAAAACAATATAAAAAATCCACAAAGTAAAAAAATCAGTTCTTTGAAAAGATCGATAAATCAATAAGCCTCTAAACAGTTTCAGGCAGAAAAGGCATAAGACACAAACTAGCAAAATCTGAAAAAGGATGGAG
>NW_027531566.1:12426-28172 GCF_008692635.1 Crocuta crocuta
TCAAAACAGATCAATGAACATTAAAAGGATAAAAAAAAATCAGTTCAAACAACTCTATTCCCACAGATTTGAGAGCCTAAAAGAAATTTAGTAATTTTCTGAAAGGCACAACCTGCCAAAACTCACAGAAGAAAAAGAGTATTTGAAATGGGTTATCTACTCATGAAATGAATCAATAAATAATAACCTTCCACTACAGAAATTATCAAACCCAGATGGATTCAGTAGTAAATTCTACCACACATTTAAGGAAGGAATTATACCAATTCTCTACAATCTCGTTCAGAAGATAAAAAGAGAGAAATACTTCCTAATTCATTCTATAAGGCCAGTATTACTCCAAATTGTAAAGCAGCCAAACACATCACAAGAAAAGAATGCTATAGACCAATACCTCACGTACATATATACAAAAATCTTCAACAAATTATTAGCAAATTAACTCCAAAAAGGTATAAGAATTATGCACCATGACCAAATGGAATTAATCCCATGTATGGAAAGCTGATTTGACATTTGAAAATCAATTAATGTAATTCATCATGTCAGTAGACTAAAGAAGAAAAGTCAAATGGCCATATCAATAGATATAGAACAAGTATTTGAAAAAAAACCCAAAAGTCATTCGTGTTAGAAACTCTAAGCAAATTAGGAATAGAAGAAAACTTTCTCAACTTGATAAAAAACTATCTACAAAAAGTTTGCATCTTACACACATAATGGTGAGAAACTTGATGCTTTCCCCCTAAGATCAGAAACAAGGTAAGGCTGGGGGGGGAGGGGGGAGATGGGTATGGAGGAGGGCACTTCTGGGGATGAGCACTGGGTGTTATATGGAAACCANAAATGCAATTTGGCAAGAAAGGTAAATAAAATGTATACAGATTGAGAAGGAAAATATAAAATTGTGTTTGTTAATGACATGATTATGCAGAAAATCTAATGGACAAAAAAACTCCTGGGACTAATAAGAAATAACTAGGTTTCAAGATTTAAGATTAATATACAAAAGTCAACCAATTTCCTACACATCAAAAATGAACAACCAGAGAGGCACTTGAGTGTCTCAGTTTTGTTAAGCATAGAACTCTTGGTTTCAACTGAGATTTGAGTTTGAACCTGCGTCAGGCTCCATGCTGTCAGTGCAGTGCCTGCTTGGCATTCTTTCTCTCCCTCTATCTCTCTGCCCCTCCCCCACTTGCACTCTGTCTGTCTCTCTCACTCAAAATTAATAAACTTTAAAAAAGTAACACTTAGAATTTGACTTTAAAACACAATACCATTTAAATTAGTATCTAAAAAGTGAAATATTTAGCTATGAATTTAACACAAATATATAAATTCTAGAAGAGGAAAGCTACTTAACTCTGATAAATGGACTCAAGGAGGACTAAATGAAGCGAGAGATATTCCATGTTCATAGATAGTAAGACTTAATATTGTCAAGATGTCAGTTCTTCTTTATCTGTAGATACAATGCTATTTCAATCAGAATTCCAGAAAGTTATCTTATGGATATAGGCAAACTTATTTTAGTGTTTATATGGAGAGACAGAAAGCCATGAGCAGCCAACACAATATTGAAGGAGGAAGACAAAGTTAGAGAACTAATACTATAAAACTTCAAGGCATATTGTAGAGCTTCAGTGATCTAGACAGTGTGGTATTTGTGAAAAAATAGGCAAATAGATCAAGGTAACAGAATAGAACCCAGAACTATACTCCTCAAAATATAGTCAATTTTTGACAGAGGAGTAAAAGCAATTCATTTGGAACAAAGATAGTCTCTTTAATGATTGGTGCTGAAATAACTACACATGAACCTTTTGCAAAAATGGTTGATACACTAAAATATAAACTCTCAAACTATAAAACCTTGTAAAATAACATAGAAAAAAGAAAACCATAGATGATCTTGGATATAGTGATGCCTTTTTTGGTACTGTCCCAAACACATGGTCCATAAAAGAAATAAATGATAAGATGAACTTCATTAAAAATTAACCTTTTACTATGCAAACAGCAATGTCAAGAGAACGAGAAGACAAGTCATAGACCCGTAGAAAATATATGCATAAGATACATTTGATAAAGTACTGCAATTCAAAATATACAAAGAACTCATAAAATTTAACAATACAACAACAACAACAACAACAGAAACAAAAACAATTAAAATTGGGCCGAATACGTTAACAGATATTTTATCAAAGAAGATATAGAAATGGAAAAGAAGCATATTAAAAGACGCCATGTCATAAGTCATCAGAGAAATGTAAATTAAACAACAATAAGATACCACTACACACCTATTAGAATGCTCAAAATCCACGTTCACCATTATTATTTCACATAGTGCTGGAAGTCCTAGCCTTAGCAACCAAAAGACCTAAAGAAAGAAAAAGCATCTGAATTGGCAAGGAAGAAGTCAAATTTTCACTATTCACAGATGACATTATAGTCTACATAGAAAACCTGAAAGACTCCAACAAAAATTGCTAGAACTGAAACATGAATTTAGTAAGTCTAAGGATACAAAATCAACATAGAAATATCTTTTGTATTTCAATCCACTGATAATGAAGCATCATAAAAGGAATACAGGAATTGATACCATTAGCAATTACAGCATAAATAATAAGATACTAGGAATAAACCTAACAAAAGAGGTAAAAGATCTATACTTAGAAAACTATAGAACATTTATGAAAGATACTGAAGAGGACACAAAGAAATGGGAAAACATTCCATGCTCATGGAATGGAAGAACAAATATTTTTCAAATGTCTACAGTATCCAAAGCAATCTGACATTTAATGCCATCTTTATAAAAATACCACCAGCATTATACACAGCGCTAGAGCAAATAATCCTGAAATTTGTATGGAACCACAAAGACTGTAAATAGACAAAGCAATTCTGAAAAAGATAAGGAAATCTGGAAGCATTGCAATTCCAAATCTCAAGCTATATTACTAAGTTATAGTCATCAAGACAGGATGGTACTAGCACAAAAACAGACACATAAATCAATAGAATAGAATAGATAATCCAGAGATGGTCTCACAACTGTGTGGTCAACTAATATTCGACAAAGCAGAAAAGAATATCCAATGGAAAAAAGACAGTCTCTTCAAAAACTCAGTTTTGGGAACATTGGACAGCAACGTGAAGAAGAATGAAATTGAACCACTCTCTTACACCATACACAAAAATAAATTCAATATGGATGAAACATCTAACTATGATAAAGGAAACCATCAAACTCCTAGAGGAGGACTCAAGTAGCAACAACTTTAATCTCAGCAGCAGCAACTTATTACTAGACACATTGCCAGAGGCAAGGGAAACAGAAGCAAAAATGAATTATTGGGACCTCATCAAGATGTTTTCTTTTTTTAAATGCTTATGTACTTTTGAGAGAGACAGAGAGAGTGAAAGCAGAGGAGGGGCAGAGAGAGAGGGAGACACAGAATCCTAAGCAGGCTCCAGTCTCTGAGTTGTCAGCACAAAACCCGATGTGGGGCTTAATGTCATGAACCATGAGATCATGACCTGAAACAAAGTCGAATGCTTAACCAACTGAGTCACTTAGGTGTTCTAAAATAAAAATCTTCTGCAATGCAAAGTAAACAATCAACAAAACTGAAAGGCAACCTATGGAATAAGAGAAAATATTTGCAAGTGACAACTCTGATAAAAAGTTTGTATCATGAGGGGCGCCTGGGTGGCTCAGTCAGTGTCCGACTTCGGCTCAGGTCATGATCTCACAGTTCGTGGGTTCAAGCCCCGCGTCAGGCTCTGTGCTGACAGCTAGCTCAGAGCCTGGAGCCTGTTTCAGATTCTGTGTTTCCCTCTCTGTCTGACCCTCCCCTGCTCACGCTGTCTCTCTCTCTCTCTCTCAGAAATAAATAAAACATTAAAAATATTTTTTAAAAGTCTGTATCATGAATCTAAAAAGGACTCATCAAACTCAACACCCAAAAAAACAAATAACCCATTTAAGAAATGGGCAGAAGACATGAATAGACTTTCTTCTAAAGACATACAGATGGTTAACAGACACATGAAAAGATGCTCAACATCACTCATCATCAGGGAAATGTAAATAAAAACTACAATGAGAATTCACTTCACACTTGTCATAATGGTTAAAATTAACAATACAGGAAACAACTGATGTTGTGAGGATGTGGAGAAATGGAAACTGTCTTGCACTCTTGGTGGGGATGCAAACTGGTGCAGGTACTCTGTAAAACAGTATGGAGGGCCTCAAAATGTTTAACATACAACTATTCTATAATCCAGCCATTGCATTTTTAGGCATTTACAAAAATGCAAAAATGTAGATTCAAAGGGGTACATGCTCCATGATATTTATAGCAGCATTATCAACAACATTCATATTATGTAATTGGCCTAAATGCCCATCAACTGATTAGTGGGTAAAGAAGAATTGGTACACACACACACACACACACACACACACACACACAATGTAATGTTACTCAATCATCAAAAAGGATAAAATCTTACATTTTCAACAACAAGGATGGAGCTTGAGTGTATGACGCTAAGCAAAACAATTCAGAGAAAGACAAATACCATATGCTTTCACTCAGGTCAAATTCAAGGAAAAATGCAAATGGAGGAATAGCATGGAAGATTTTTTTTTTATATCACGTTGATGAAATACAGCCAGATCAACAGTAAACCATCCTGCACACCTAGAAAACTGCTTTGAGGATTAACACAACAATTTGCACAACCTGATCCACAGAACTCAACAGATACATGGTGTGGAGAGGTGAACTGGTGGAGAGAAAAGCTATGGAGGGCAGGGAGGTGTTTTTACATGCAGATAGAAGATGGAGATTGTGGAGAGTACAGGAAAGTGTCCCACCAAAGACAACTGGAGAGAAAGTGGAAAAGTGAAAACAGGCGCAGAGAATGAACTAGAAAGGAAGAAAGGAGAAAGGAAAGTGTTTAAATTCCATTAAGAGTCTATAAACAGGGGAGTGCTGAGTCTGAAACTCTGCAGCTGATACCTGGTGGTGCTCTGGTCGGGAGGGCGAATATCCAGGAGCAATGTGAAATCTGGGAACTCCTACGGCCACATGAGGAGAGGCAGTTCCCCTGCAAGGACATTTGATAGAGACTGTGCGACCACCCCACAGGGAAAGGTCCCAACAGACCCCAGAAAAGAACCACATTTGCTGGTGCTGGAACAAGGTAGTTAAGGTTGAAGCCTGGTGCCTGATGTGTATTGTGATTTTTCAAAATCCCTGAAACCCTGCTGCTACACAATCACGTGAACTTTTTCTGGGGCGGGCTGGCACCCAGCGACAGTCTATGGGCAGTAGCAGCAGCACAGTCTTGCAAACTTTCCTGAGTACGGCCATCACCCAGCCAGTTTTTGGTGAGATCCTCCCCGAGAAGGTCTGAAAGGTCAAAGCCACAGTCCCTTAGAAGTGAGGGGTTGGGAAACACAGCTGCATCTGGGATAAAAATCAGGAGGGAGGTGCCTTCTGGCAACCTAACAGTGTGGTCATGGACAGTGTAAAAGCAGGGAGTGGACAGCAGCCAGAGACAAAAGTCAGGTGTGATTGCTGATCAGGGAGAACAGAGCTCTGATACTAGAGACTGGGTAGCTAGAGGATTCCATTTTCACACCACCCACGCATGCACATATAAACCTGTAAGCGCCACAACAATCCACCCCAGTAAGCTAAGTAGCGCCATCTAGTGGAGAATAGAACTGTTACACTAAGCCCTGCCCAACTGGGCCAAACTTGCTCTTGAGCAACACCACAAGTCTCTCTGTCTGCTTAGTTTACATACTATAAAGTGCTTCACAGTTTGACTTCTAGGGGAAAACCATGTAATTTCAATTGTATTTCAGTCTCCTCACTCGTCCATCTATTAATTTTCTTTTTTTTCTTTTTTGTTTCTTTTCCTTTTCTTAAATACAAAAAGAAAAATTTATTTTTATTTTCAATTTTTACTAAAATGTTTTTCTTCAAAATTTTATACTACATTTTTTATTTTTTTGTAAATTTTTCAAATTATATTTTACTTCCATCATTTCATTTTCTTCCATTTCATTGCATTCACTTTTTCAAATATTCAAACATTTTCCTTTTTCCCCCTTTTACCTTATTAACTCCTTTTCTTCCTTTAAAATAATAAAACAAAGGAATTCACCCAAAAGAGCATAAAGAAATGTCAACCAAGGACTTAAAACAGATACAAGCAAGAGTCTGAACCAGAATTCAGAATCACGATAGTAAGAATACTAGCTGGGGTTGAAAATAGATTAGAATCCCTTTCTGTAAAGATAAAAGAAGTAAAAGCTTGTCAAAATGAAATAAAACATGCTATAACTTAGCTGCAATCTCGAATCACTGCCACAGCAGGAAGGATGGATGAAGGAGAGCAGTGAATCAGCGATATAAATGACAAACTTATGGAGAATAATGAAACAGACAAAAGAGGGAAACTAAGGCAAAAGAGCACAATTTAAGAATTAGAGAAATGGGTAACTCATTAAAAAAAAAGGAAGAAAGCAGATGAAAATTAGAGAGGTGGGGAGAAAAATGAGATGGAGCCAGACTGTGAGAGGCTCTTAAGTATAGAAAACAAAGTGATGGCTGATGGACAGGAGGTGGGTAAGGGGTGGGCTAAATGGGTGATGAGTATTAAGGAGGCACTTATGATGAGCCTTGGGTATTATATGTAAGTGGTGATTCATTAAATTCTACTCCTGAAACTAATATTACATTATATCTTAACTAACTAGAATTTAAATAAAGACTTGAAACTAAAAACAAAACAAAAGAATAAAAGAAATCCCAAAGTCACCTAATTGTCATAAAAAAGACACCTTTGGCTCTCAACATTTAGCAATTTGGAAGGGTTTTAGAAGCACTGTGACAGTAAGAATGGGAAAAATCAAATATATATTTCTTATTACAAATCACAATATCATATTATAAAGTAAGCTTTACAAAGCAAAGCCTATTTAAAGATTGCTTAATAAATGGTGTTGAGATAACTGGACAGCAAATTTGAAAAACAGGTAAATTAGACTCATACTTACACCATGTAACAAAATATATTTCAGATGTATTAAAGAATTAAAATATGAAAAAGTCAAAATATAGAAAAACTATCAAACACAGAACAATGCTTATTACTTCTAATGAGAATATGAGTTTTGTGTTTTGAAATAATAGGAGATATAATTAATGATCATTTAGAATTTGAAACAAAATTTAAACTGTCTATATTAATATAAAATCAAAATTAAAATCAAATGGACATTAAAGTAGATAAATACTTATAAAAAGTACGACATAGGAGTAATACCAAATATAATTAAATGCTTTATAATGATAAGTAAAACACCCAGTTTTTAATAGTAAATGGGAAGAAATAATGAAAAGGAAATGAATATATACAGCCAACTCACATGAAGAGAATACAAAGAGTAACAGACATATGGAAAACTTTAATAAGTGTCCAACTCTAACAATCTCCAAATCCTATTGATCCTCCTCAAACTTTTAAGAAAATAATCCTAAACTTCACTGTGCTTCATTCAAATTACTTCTGCTCCATGGAAGGCCCTTAACATCTTTCCCCTACACTTTGCAGGAGCCCTATACTTAGATTGCCTAATTCTAGTCTTGCATGCTATTTTCCACAATCTTGCCAATGCCCTAGTGTAATATTTCTAAGATACAAATTTGCCTGTCTCACAAATCTCCTCCTATCTTCATGCTCAGCCTAAGTACTTTAATTTACTCCATTATGAGCTTTAAAATAAATTTTACCACTCTTAATATGTTACACAATACCCTCCAAAAACTAAATCCTTATTACATCTCTGAAGTAAATTTTGATACTCTTTACATTGTATTACATTTAATTTTTAAAGGAAACCATATATTATGTTAATCATGATGTAACCGTACATTTTTCTAAAGTCAAATACTCCTGCAACGCTTATGAAAAAGTCATCCCTCCCCTTTGTCATTCCTGCTACTTCATTCTTTCTTATTTCAACTCCATCTCTCTCTCTGTCTCTCTCTCTCTCAATCCCTCTCCCTCCCTCCCTTTCTCTCTCTCTTTCAGAAATATGAATAATAGAATAGAATTATTGAAAAATAATTCAATTGAAAAATAGAATAGAATAATGAAAAAAATATTTAAATAAGAACAAATTTTATGTGGGAAGAACATAAGTCTTGTGGTTTGATCTCTTTGTTTTGAATAGCTACTGTAAATTTCTTAAGTTTTTATTGAAAGTCCAATTAGTTAACGTACATTGCAATATTGGTTTCAGGAGTAGAATTCAGTGATTCATTACGTGCATACTATCTCAGTGCCCTCCTTAATATCTATCACCTATCTAACCCATCCTCCGCCCACCTTCTCCCATCAACCCTCAGTTTTTTCTCTATCATTCGGAGTCTCTTCTGGATTTTTTCCTTCCCTCTTGCTTTTGTTCCCTCCCATATGTTCATCTGTTTTGTTTCCTAAATTCCACATATAAGTGAACTCTTACAGTATTTGTCTTTCTCTTACTGACTCATTTCTCTTAGCATAATATACCCTAGTCCTATGCATGCCATTACAAATGGCAAGATTTCAAGATATCATTCTTTTTGATGGTTGAGTAATATTCCATCACACACATGTGCACACACGTACGTGCACACAAACACACACACACACAAACAAACACACACTACTTCTTTATCCATTAACCACTTGATGGAAATTTGGGATCTTCCCATAGTTTGGCTTTTGTTGATAATGTTACTATAAAAATCAGGGTGCATGTACCCCTTCAAATCCTTTGTTTTTATCCTTTATTTAATTACCTAGTAGTGCAACTGCTGGATGGTAGGGTAGTTCTATTTTAAAATTTTTGTAAAATGTCCATACTGTTTTCCAGGGAGGCTGCTCCCACAGACCCTGTGGGAAGGTCTCAGTTTCTCCACATTCTCACAAACACCTATTGTACTTATTTTGTTAATTTGAGCCATTATGCCATTCTGACTGGTGTGAGGTGATATTTCATTGTAGTTTTTATTTGCATTTCCCTGACTATGAATGATTTTGACCATATTTTCAGGTTTCTGGTGGCCATCTGTATGTTGTCTTTGGAAAAAATATCTATCAATGTTTTCTGCCCGTTTCTTAACTGGATTATTCATTTTTTGGTACTGAGTTTCATAATTTCTTTAGATTTAGGATATTAAATATTTATCAGGAATGTCTTTTGCAAATACTTTTCTCATTCAGTAGGTTGGCTTTCAGTTTTATTGATTGTTTCCTTCACTTTGCAGATTTTTATCTTGATGAAGTTCCAGTAGTTCATTTTTGCTTTCATTTATCTTGTCTCTGGCAACATGTCTTGTAAGAATTTACTATGGCCAAGGTCAAAAAAGTTTCTGCTTGTGTTCTTTTCTAGGAATATGATGGTTTCCTGTCTCACAGCATGTGGCTGTCCAGTGTTCCCAACCCTATCTGTTGAAGAGACTGTATTGTTCCATTGGATATTTGTTATTCGTTTGTCAAAGATTAGTTAACCATATAAATGTGGGTCCACTTATGTTTTTTAAAGTTTATTTTATTTATTTTGAGAGAAAGAAAGATTGGGTGAAGGAGGTGCAAAAAGAGAGGGAGAAAGAATTCTAAGCAGGCTCCATGCTGTCAGCATGAGCCCTAACATAGGTCTCAATACCACAAACCATGAGATCATGACCTGAGCCAAAATCAAGAGCGGGCTGCTTAAGTGACTGAGCCATCTAAGCACCTGTCCTGTCTTGGATTTCTATTCTCTTCCATTGATCTCCCAGAATGTTTTTGTGACAGTATCATTATCTCTTGTTGACTACAGTTTCTAATATAGCTTGAAGTCCAGAAATGTGATGCATCAATCTTTGCTCTTCTTTTTCAAGATTTCTTTGGCTATTTGGGGTCTTTTGTTGTTCCATATAAATGTTAGGATTATTTGCTGTAGTTCTGTAAAAATGCTTATGATATTTTGATAGAGATTGCATTAAATGTTTAGATTGCTTTGGGTTGTATAGAGATTTTATTTTACTTTTTTATGNAGAAGGGAAATAATAAATATTAGGGGAGAAATAAAAGATATACTGACAAAAACAAAAACACAGTAGAAAAAATTAACAAAACTAAGAGCGGGTTCTTTGAAATAATTAATAAAATTGAAAAACCCCTAGCCTGATTTATCAAAAAGAAAAGAGAAAGGACCCAAATAAATAAAATCACAAATGAAAGAGGAGAGATCACAACCAACACCACACAAATGCAAACAAACATAAGAAAATATTATGAAAAAAATATATGGCAACAAACTTGGACATTCTTGAAGAAATGGACAAGTTCCTAGAAACATACAAACTAACAAAACTGAAACAGGAAGAAATAGAAAATTTGAACATACTCATAACCAGTAAAGAAATTGAATCAATCATCAAAACAGAATTGCACGGCCAGATGGTTTCCTAGGGGAATTCTGCCTATAGAACATTCAAGTGGAGATGCTTTGTGGTCATTTGAAAGGCATGGAGGTAAAGCTCAGGAGAATAGTCTGGCTGAGAATATGTGTTATAAATAGTTACTGAAGGCAGGGAATGAGGCAGGTAATGTTAGCAAGGAATATAAATAGAAAATCTGATGATATAACTAGGAAGCCAATAATTTTAGGACTTTGATAGTGAGGAATGCAGAATTAAAACTGGGGCTGTACCCTTTTATCAATATTACAGTGCTTATCTCTATACATACTTTACACAGAATTGGAGTTCTATACATGTACAATTTTAAAATCTGGTTTCTAAGTATTTTATACTTTTATTCTGTTAAAACATTTTGTTTAAAAAGTAAAATACAGTAAGGCTCATAAATAAAATATGTAGTACCTTGACTCACCATTCCCAATCCCTATTTCTGCTCCTTTGAGATAAACTTGTGAAATTCCTTTCCCTTTTTTTGGTGTATTTACCTCCATATTTAAATAAAATATGCTAATAATAGTTCTTGATTATTCATTTATAGATATCTTGTTACTTTTTGCTATGGATAATAAGAATGTAGTTATTATCACCATACTTTCTGGGGTACCTGGGTGGCTCAGTAGGTTGAGCAGCTGACTTCAGCGCAGGTCATGATCTCACAGGGTTTGAGTCCTGCATTGGGCTCTGTGCTGACAGCTAGCTCAGAGCCTGGAGCCTGCTTCAGATTCTGTGTCTCCCTCTCTCTCTGATCCTCCCCTGTTCACACTTTGTGTCTCTCTTTCTCAAAAATAAACAAACATTTTAAAAAAATTTAAAAACCACATACTTTCCTTAATACCATCCTCACACACACACTCGTATATCATCCCCATTTCTTTCCAATGTGTGTGTGTATATATATATATATCACAATTATTAGTTAAACAATATCCAGTGTTGATCTCATTATGACTATGTAAGTATTGTTGAGAGTTCAGCCATGTATTCCATTTCGTTTTTTGGAATTTTATTTCCCCCATATTTTTAATAGTCTCAGTTATTCATTTGGCTGATTTATTAAGTATCCAATGTCTAACTTAAAAGTAAATCTTATCTCACTACATCCTGTGCATAAGATTATTAGTTTCCTACTCCGTTTTGAAGTCACACTCCCTGAAGTCATCTGTCTTAATCTAACCTGGACTAATTGTTCTCCCAATCTACATTATAGCTTTCATCATGTAGGGTGCTTCCACTACTATTCTGGGCACTGGTTTTGACTATCTACTGTGTTGGAACTCTTTTGCCTTCCCTGCTCCTATGTTTTATACATCATAGGTGCCCCTTTCTTGGTTTATTTCAAGAAATGGAGCACATTTTCCAGTAGCTTCCTGAGAAAGAGAGGATAGAAGACAAAGTTATTGAGAAATTTATTAAATAAAATGTATTTATCCTACTCTTATATTTTATGGGAAGTCATCTTCCATGAGAATTTTCATAGTATTACTACATTATCTTTGAAGTTTCAGTGTTGATTTTGAAAAATCTAATGTCATTCTGATTCCTGGTCCTTTTCATTCACAACATCCCCCCCATTGTTTTGGTTATTTTTTTTTTATACTAGCTGAAGTCTTTTGGGATTTTCTTTCTTTATCCCAATGTTCTGAAATTTCATAAAGTATATCTTCTTCCTAAATGGATTTGTTGTACTGGCCATTTTGTAAGTTGTTTCATTCTGGAAATGCATGCCCTTTCAGTCCTGGAAAATATTCTTGTATTTTAAAAAATAGTCTTGTTTAATTTCCTCATTTTCTATTTCTGGGGTCATTATAATTAGAACATGTATCTTTTGTATTGATCTTTTAATTTTCTTATATTTTCTCTATGATTTACCATTTCTTTACCTTTTTTTTCTTTTCTGGAAAAGAAATGTGCAATAAAGTTGTTTTCAACTTATTTGTTGACCTTTGGAGCATAGTAACATTTTCCATTCTTAATTATTTCTGGGCTTACAATTTGGCTTATTTCTTGATTTTTTCCAGTGTCATCATGTTGCTATTTGCTTTCCTAAGTCTGTTGAGTAAATGACTGTTTTTCCATTTTCCATCTAGCTATCAACAGTATTTACAGCTTTCTTATTTGTTGATGTCTCCTCACTTTCTGTTTGCCTCATGAATATATTGGGGAGGAAAATTTTTACCTTTCAAGATTCTTCTAGATCGTCTAAGAATTGAATTAATGTGAGATGGATTAACAATAGAAAAAAAACCCAGTTTAATTATGTGTGCATAGGGCAAAATAATAGAATTGAGAACTAAAGAAATTACCAAGGCCGGTGGCCTTTATACTTTTTGGAAAAAGTGACATAAATATGTGAGAAATTGACAGAACATAGAAATCTTTGTTTGAGAGCTTCAATTATAAGGAATTCTAAACAGCATTTGAGTTGTGATAGCAAATTAGTGAAAGTAATGAAGTTTGTTTATACAGCTTTCTTAACTCTGAACTCCCTATCTCTTGTGATAAGGATGTGTATTTACTTCCTGTTACAGAGAATGTATCTTTCACACAGGAGATTTATTTCCTGATTTCTGGAGACAAAGGGGATCAAAATGTTCTTCCTGTACTGGCTCTTTCTTAAGTAACTTTAATTAAAAAATAATCCATATAGGGGTGCCTGGGTGGCTCAGTTGGTTAAGCGTCCAATTTCGGCTCAGGTCATGATCTCACAGTTCATGGGCTTGAGCCCCACATCGGGCTCTGTGCTGACAGACATCTCAGAGCCTGGAGGCTGCTTCAGATGCTGTATCTCCCTCTCTCTCTGACCCTCCACTGCTCACACTGTCTCTCTTTCTCTCAGAAATAAATTTTTAAAAAACGTTAAAAAATAATAATCCATATGTAAAGTTACACATTTGGGGATGTTCTGACCTTGGCTTATAAAGTGTACATCATGCTTTTTGTTTTTATTCTAGTGGATTTTTTTTTGAGGGGAAGTAAACATATGTCTTTAAATAACTATGATTAACCAGACATCTAATCTATACTGAATTTCGAATTTCAGTAAAAAGTATTTTTAAAGCTAATCAATAGAGGCAAGTTATTCTAGGCCTAAGGAACAAAATGAGCGAGGACACTAAATCAAGAAATAATATTGGGTGTGGGGCAAGAGTTGTAAATAAGCAACATATATGACTTAATTAAAGCATTGTCCCTTGTAGGAAGTTTTCCCTTATCTTTTCAATCTTTTCCTCTCTGCAATCCTTCACACCAAGCTAAGTGTTTTTCCTCTGTATTCCCCCACCACATGCATAGCTCTATTCCTACTATATTGTTTTATTATTACTATTATTAAATAGTGTATCTATCTCCACCTTCTGTACTCCCTGAAAACATATGGATATTTTTATTCATTTTTGTATCTCCAGCATCAAGAAATGTGTCTGACATAAAATAACTTTTAAGTGTATGTTTTTCTTTTTAACAGACATTAACTTTTCTGTACTTGTACTCTCTTTCATTCTGACAGTTCACCTCCCCCATTTATGTATTTTCAATTACTAATTCTCAGTTTTTTTTCTATTTTAATTACAAAAATGGTCAGATTCACTCTCTTAAAAATATACCAATTTACCTATCTCACTTCATCTTCAGTTTACTTTTCTATTTCCCTTCTTCTGTCATCCTTATACATCATAAATTGATAGAATCCCATCAATAACTCGACTTCTGCTCATTTACCACTGATTTCTCAAACAATTATTCATAATATATCAACTGGAGTTTGATCAAAGGAGGGAGACACTAGAAGACGTACACACACAGTAAGAAATTTGACTTTATGCAACTGTAGGAGTTGGTTAGAGTCTGTATGATGCTTTTGATTATGAATCTAGTGCAGAAAACTACAGGTCAAAAGAAAAGGCAGGTGAGATGAAAAGACATATGTGAAAGGGGAAATGAAGGCAAACTACAATCTGTGAGGTTGAACTGAAACCCACAAGGATGGACTAGACGTCTTCTTTGTCTCTCATCTACCTCTAAGCCAAATTTGATAAAGTAGTGATCTACAGAAGTTGCTGCCCTTCATAATCTATTAAATATATACCTGAATCAGGAATTAGAGAAGCTGAAGGAAAATCAGCAGGAAGAAGTGTTTCTATAGACTTGGTTTTTGCCATTTTCAAACAATATTATGAGCCAGAAGGTAAGGAACAATGTTCATGAGTTGTAAAAGTTCCTATGTCCTTCCCTAAACTCTTGAGGTTAAGAAACACTGTCTGCTGTTTCATGTACAGGTTCCAAGGATGAAAAATGTTTCTCATGACTACACTATACTAGAACTTTATATAGAGAAGGGAATTTTAGGAAACATAGTTCCACTTAAACTATGGTGACACAGTAACATGCTTTCGACGTCCCATTCTTCTATTAAGTCTGCTGCCACAGAATTAAAATTTTCTTTCTATTTGCTAAATCCAAAAGCCTGTTTTCAGTCCATACTATACCTAATCACCCTATAGTATTTAGTACTATTGACCACTTGTTCTTTTTTGAAATTTTTGTCAATTAAACTAATCAGTATTTTTCTTTTTCTTTTTTTGCTTTGAAGGCACTTATTCTTTGTCTCCACTGGTTTCTTTCTGATACTTCATTAAATTATAGGTTCTGTTATTTTATCTCTTCTTTCTTCTATTATTACACTCAATTTAGGATATGCTACTAGTTTCTAGATCAATCTGGAGTTGATTTTTCAGCATGGTAGGTATCAAAAGTCATTAATTTCCATATACATAGAAAATCAAAATTTATTTACATTTGACCTTTCTTAATGTATGACAGTGTGATCTTTGTCATGAATAAAATAACTATAAATGGATGTCCATTCTGTTTAATTCTTTTCATCTATTTGTCTATCCAAGAACCAATACTACACTGTCTTTAATATAGCTTTATAGTAAGCCCTGATTCCAGTAGTGAAAGTCCTAAAAGCTTGTCATTTTTCTTTAATGTTGTCTTGGTTCTTTTGGGCCATTTCTCTTTCCATAACAACTTTGGAATTGTGTTCTTATTTTCCAAATGATTGGATTTGCATACAATCTACAGATCAATTTAGGGAATTACTAAATGTTTATATAATTAATATTTCTAGTACATTAATAAGGTATATTTTCTTAGTTATTTATTATTTATTTTTCAATAATGCTTGCCAGA
>NW_027531566.1:28387-40751 GCF_008692635.1 Crocuta crocuta
TATTCCTGACATTTGAATTTGTATATGATATTTTTAATGTTTGTTTATTTTTGAGACAGAGAGACAGTATCAGGGCTCGAACTCATCAACAACTAGATCATGACCTGAGCTGAAGTCGGACGTTCAATGACTGAGTCACCCAGGCGCCCCAATATTTTTTAAAGTATAATTTTAAAATTTAAATTTCTGATTATTGTTTCTGGTATATAAGAATATAACTGATTTTAATACATGTTTCTTACATTCAGTGAATTTGCTAAATTTGTTTTTTCTTCTTTTGTTAAACAGGGAGTTACTTTTTTATTGTGGAAAGCACACTTAAAATGAAAGCTACCCTCTGAACAAGTCTCTAAGTGTACAATACAGTGCTGTCATTTGTAGACACCTGTTTCCAGAACATACTCTTCTTGTAAAACTGAAATTTGATACGTTGTAAAAAGCTGCTCACCTCATCGTTTGTAGATGCTTCTGGTTTTCTGTGCACATAATCATATTATTTTCAAACAATGACAATTTTGGATCATCTTTTCTATCTCTTGTGATATATTTTCCTTCATATTTTATTGCACTGATAAAAACCTATATTGAAATGATGAATAGAAATTGTGAAGATGAAAACCCTTACCTTTTTCTCCATCTCAGAGGAAGATTTCAAAAATATTATGCTGAGCGAAATAAGTCAGGCAGAGTAGGGCAAATACCATATGTTTGCACGTATAGGAGGATTAGGAGGAACATAACTGAGGACCATGGGGGAGAAGAAAGGGGGGAATAGTAGGTAGAGGGAGAGAGGCAAACCATGAGAGAATCTTGAATGCTGAGAAAAAACTGAGGACTCATNTTATATTTATTTATTTTTAATTTTATTTAAATTCAAGCAAGTTAACATATATGTAATAATATTTTCAGGAGAAAATTTAGTGATAAATAACTTACATATAACACCCAGTGCTCATCCCAACAAGTTCCCTCCTTAATGCCCATCACCTATTTAACCCATCCATCCCACTCACCACCCCTCTATCAACAATCAATTTGTTCTCTATATTTAAGAGTCTCTTATGTTTTGTCTCACTCTGTTTTTATCTTATTTTTCCTTGTCTTCACCTAATTCATCTGTGTGTTTCTTAAATTCCACATATGAGTGAAATCATATGATATTTGTCTTTCTCTGACTGACTTATTTTGCTTAGCATAATACACACTACTTCCATCCACATCATTGCAAATTGTTAAGATCTCATTCATTTTCATTACTGAGTAATATTCCACTGATATATAATATACCATACTTTCTTTATCCATTCAATAGTTGATGGAGATTTGACCTCGTCCATAGTTTGACTGTTGTTGATAGTGCTGCTAGAAACAATAGGGTGCATGCGCCCCTTTGAATCAGCATTTTGGGTTTTTTGGATAAGTTCCTGGTAATTCAATTGCTGGGTCAAGGGGTAGCTCTATTTTTAATATTTTGAGGAACCTCCATACCGTACTCCAGAGTTGCTACACCAGTTGGCATTCCACCAAAAGTGAAAAAGTGTTTCCCTTTCTCTACATCTTTACCAACACTCACAGGTTGTTTCCTTAGTTGTTAATGTTAGCCATTCTGACAGATGTGAAGTGGTATATCATTGTGGTGCTGATTTATATTTTCCTGACAGTGAGTGGTGTTGAGCATTTTTTCTTATGTCTGTTAGCAATCTGGATGTATACTTTGGAAAAGTGTCTTTTCATGTCTTTTCCTATTTACTCACTGGTTTATTTATTTCTTGGGTGTTGAGTTTATTTATTTTTGAGAGAGAAATAGACAGAGCATGAGCAGGAGAGGGGCAGAGAAAGAGGGAGGCATGAATTACAAAGCAGGCTCTAGGCTCTGAGCTGTCAGTCCAGAGCCAGATGCGGGGCTCTAACCCATAGACCTCGAGATCATGACTTGAGCTGAAGTCAGATGCTTAACTGACTGAGCCACCCAGGCACCCAGTAACTTCTTTTTTATAGATTTTGATGCTAACCCTTTATCTGATATGTCATTTGCAAATATCCTCCCTAATTTAATCCATTGCTTTATAGATTTGTTCACTGAGCAAAAGCTGTCCCAATAGGTCATTTTTGCTTTTGTTTTCCTCGCCTCCTGAGACATGTCAAGTAAGAAGTTGCAGTAGCCAAGGTCAAAGTGGTTGCTTTCTCCTCTAGGAGTTTGATAGTTTCTAGATCTATATTTAAGTCTTTCATTTTGAATTTATTTTTGTGTATGGTGTAAGAAAGTGATCCAGTTTCATTATTCTGCATTTCTCTGCTCAGTTTTCCCATCATCATTTGCAGAAGAGACTGTCTTTTTTCGCCATTGGATACTCTTTCCTGATTTATCAAAGATTAGTTTGCCATATATTTGTACATCTATTTCTGGGTTCTCTGTTCTGTGTCATTGATTTATGTGTTGGTTTTTTTGCCAGTACCATACTGTCTTTATGATTACAGCTTTATAATGTAGCTTGAAGTCAGAAATTGTGATGGCTCCAGCTTTTGTTTTCTTTATAAGATTGTTTTGGCTATTTAGGCTCTTTTCTGGATCCATACAAATTTTTAATTGTTTATTCTATCTCTGTGAAGGATGCTGGTGTTAATTTGATAGAGTTTGAAGAATTATCGGCTGCATATTTTGCACATTCAGCACATTGAATATATCCCACCATTCCTTTCTCTCCTGCCACATTGTTGTGGACATATCTGCTTAAACTATTCTCTCTTCCCATGGAGTTTAAGGAATTTCCCCCTTTACTCCTTTCATAATTCTTTCCTTGCCTGTGTATTTTGTGAATTTGACTATGATATGTTTTGGTGATGTTCAGCTTTTGTTGAATCTATTGGGAATTTTCTGTGCTTCTTGGACTTTGATGTCTATGTCCTCCCATAGATTAGGGAAGTTTTCAGCTATAATTTGCTCATGTAAACCTTCTGCCTTTTTTTCACTTTCTTCATCTTCTAGGACTCCTATGATACGAATATTATTCTTCTTTAATAAGTCGCTGGGTTCTCTAAGTCTTGTATTGTGATCTTTTGCCTTTTCCCCCCTCTCTTTTCTTCCTCATTATTTTCCATAATTTTATCTTCTATATCACTGATTCACTGTTCTGTTTCATCCATCCATTGCTGTAATGGCATCTATTCCAGATTTCATCTTGGTTATAGCATTTTTAATTTCAGTCTAACTAGCTTTTTGTTATTTATCTCTGCAGAAAAAGAGTCTATGATGTCTTCTATGTTTTTTTCACCCCAAATTAATATTCTTATAATCATGGTTTTAAATTCTAGTTCAGATATCTTACTTATATATGTGTTCATCAAATCTCTGGCCTTCATTTCTTCTTATTCTTTCATTTGAGATGAATTCCTCCATTTTCTCATTTTGGAGGAAGTAAAAAATTATAAAACAAAAAATAAACATTAAAGAATTAAAAATAAAACAAAACAAATCAAATAAAGGAAGCTAGATCCTAGGTGTGTTTCAGTATTTTTGTTAAGAGAAGGTTGATAGAAAGGAGAAAAAGGAGAGAGGGAAACAAAAGTTAAAAAATAAAAAAATNATAAAGAAAATAAAATAGAATATAAAAATAGAAATAAATTTTCTCTTTATGTATCCAAGAAAGAGAGAGAAAAACAAAGAAACAAAGAAAGAAGAAAACAACCTAAGCAAAAACAGAGGTAAAGAAAAACAAATGATCAAGCAAACAGAATGAAGCCCGAATGAAGTTACATCCAATGTACCCTATAACTGACACTTTGCAGTACACCACAGTCTAACAAGTAAGCGGATGGAAGGGATTTGTGCTGGTCTTCTGGGTGATGTGCCTGGGAGGTGCAGGTGGGAGAGGCTTGGTGTAAGGACTGTGTTCTCCACTTAGTAGCACTGCTTAGCTAACTGAAGTCAATCCCTGTATGCTCTATAGGTGAAGATGACATCACCCAGCTCTCTAGTCTCCACCTTGGGAATTTTGCACCCTCACACACAGGCGATTAAGCACCACTGCTTTATCTCTGGCTTCCATCAGCTCCCTGCCTTCACCTTGTCTGTGTCCAAGCTGTCCACTTTCCAGGCGATGCCCCCTCCAGAATTTTATCTCACATGGGGTTGTTTCAAACCCTCACACTTGAGAGGCCCCTTAGTCTTGGACCCGTGCTGATTTTCTATGAGAGGATTTCACTGAGGAATGGCCGGGTGATGGCTTTTCCCAGAAAATATTTGCATGATTTCACAGTGACAGAGGATCAGAGTTTATGGTAAATCACAAACACAGCTGATGCCAGGTTTTACTGCACTCTGGAGTCTTTGTTCCAATAACAGTAAACCTGGCAGCTTTCCCCAGTCCACCAGGACTTTTGCCCATGGGGAACCCATATGGTCTCTGCCAAATGCATTCCAAGCAGGGGCACTGCTTTTCCTCATGTGGCACATGGACCCCTCAGACCATAATGCTTGCTCCTGGGGATTTGCCTTGCTTCCTTACCAGAGCACCATCATGCACTGAACTCTGAAAGTTCAGACTCTGTGCTCCACAGTTTATTGTATCCTGGTGGTATTGAAACACTTTCCTTCATGCTTTTAGGGAACAGTTCTCTTATCCTGTATGCTGCAAGTACTTTCACTGTTTCTGTCTCTCTTTCTCTACAATTATTATTGAGGGGAGTGTTTTTCTTGCATGATCTCAATGTGCTGCACTCTACCCCTTTCTCTTTCACTTTCTGTCCTCTTTCCGAAAAAATGGCTCCTTACCTTCTGAAGATCCTTGGCTTTTCTCTTCACCAATTCACCTCCCTGCACCATGTACATGTCAAGTACTCTGACTCAGATTATGCAGAGTGTTGCATTTATCCTCAGATCAATTTCATAGGTTGATGGAAATGGTTTGATGCTGATCTAGCTGCATTTCTGGGATAAGACAAGGTCAGGGACCCCATCTTGTTCATATTTCTAGTTTACAATGTGTGGATATTGCATTTCACTAAATTATTTCACTGCATTTACTAAGATAATCATATTCTTTCCTTTCTATTATTTGTTAATATGATCAATTATATTGTTGTGCTTAAAAATTAAGCCAACTCTGCATTAATGGGATAAATCCTAGGATATCCCAATTATGGTATAAATTAATCATGATTCATGATTTTTTAATCTTTTTAACATATTTTTAAAAGTTTATTTATTATTGACAGACAGAATGAGGCAGAGCATGAGAATGGGAGGAGCGGAGAGATGGGGAGACACAGATTCTGAAGCAGGCTCCAGGTTTTGAGCTGTTAGCACAGAGCCCGAAGCGGGGCTTAAAATCACAAACCACGAGATCATGACCTGAAATGATGTCGGAAGCTTAACTGACTGAGCCACCCAGGTGCCCCAATCATTTTTATATTACTATATTTAATTTGATAATATTTTGTGAAGTATTTTTAGTCTATGTAAATGTGAGAGATTTTCCTCTGATTTTTTTTTATTATAAATATGTCCTTGTCGCATTATGGTATCAAAATTATGCTAGCTTCTTTATTAAATTGTATTTCTTTATTTTTTTTTAAATTTACACCCAAGTTAGGTAGCATATAATGCAACAATGATTTCAGGAGTAGATTCCTTAATGCCCCTTACCCATTTTGTCCATCTCCCCTTCTACATCCCCTCCAGTAGCGCTCTGTTTCTTCATATTTAAGAGTCTCTTATGCTTTTGTTCCCCTCCCTGTTTTCATATTACTTTTGCTTCTCTTCCTTTATGTTTATCTGGTTTGTATCATAAAGTCTACATATGAATGAAATCATATGATATTTGTCTGTCTCTGACTGACTAATTTCACTTAATAAAGTACCCTCTAGTTCCAGCCATGTCGTTGCAAATGGTAAGATTTCATTCTTTTTGATGGCTGAGTAATACTCCATTGTATACATACACCAATTATTCTTTATCCATTCACCCATTGATGGGCATTTGGGTTCCTTCCATACTTGGCTATTGTTGATAGTGCTGCTATAAACATTGGGGTGCATGTGTCCCTTCAAAACAGCATAAATACCTAGCGGTGTTTCATGTTGGTCATCTGGATGTCATCTTTGGAGAAGTGTCTGTTCATGTCTTTAGCCCGTTTCTTCACTGGATTTTTTTTTGTGGGGGGTTGACTTTATAGATTTGTTTGTTCTTTATAGATTTTGGATATCAACCCTTTATCTGATATGTCATTTGCAAATATTGTCTCCCATTCCGCCGGTTGCTTTTAGTTTTCCTGATTGGTTTCTTCGCTCTGCAGAAGCCTGTTTATCTTGATGAGGTCCCAAGAGTTCATTTTTGCTTTTGTTTCCTTGCCTCTGGAGATGTGATGAGTAAAGAGTTACTGTGGCCAAGGTAAAAGAAGTTCTTGTCTGCTTCCTTCTCGAGGATTTTGATGGCTTCCTGCCTTACATTCATTGTCAGTTTGTCTTTGTGTATGGTGTAAGAAAGTGGCCCAGGGTCATTTTTATGCATGTCGCTGTCCAGTTTTTCCCAACACTACTTGCTCTAGAGACTTTGTTTATTCTAGTGCATATTCTTTCCTGCTTTGTCAAAGATTAGTTGGCCATCTGTTTGTGGGTCAATTTCTGTGTTCTCTATTCTGTTCCATTGATCTGAGTGTCTGTCCTTGTGCCAGTACCATACTGTCTTGAAGATTACAGCTTTGTAATACAGCTTGAAGTCAGGATGGTGCTGCCTCCTGCTTTGGTTTTCTTTTTCAAGATTGCTTTGGCTATTCATGGTCTTTTATGGTTCCATACAAATTTTAGTATTGTTTTTTCTAGCTCTGTGAAGAATGCTGGTGTTATTTTGATAGGGATTGAATTGAATATGTAGGTTACTTTCAGTAGTATTGACGTTTTAACAACATTTGTTCTTCCCATCAAGAAGCATGGAGGGGCAACTAGGTGGTTCAGTCAGTTAAGCGTCCGACTTTAGCTCAGGTCATGATCTCACAGTTTGTGAGTTCGAGCCCCGCGTTGGGCTCTGTGCTAACAGCTCAGAGCTTGGAACCTGCTTCAGATTCTGTTTCTCCTTCTCTCTCTGTCCTTCCCCTGCTCATGCTCTGTCTTTCTGTCTCTCAAAAATAAACATTAAAAAAAGTTTTTTAAAAAGGAAGTGTGGCATATTTTTCCTTTTTGTGTGTGTCTTCTTCAGTTTCGTTCATAATCCTTCTATAATTTTCATTGTATAGATTTTTCAACTCTTTGGTTAGATTTATTCTTAGGTATTTCATGGGTTTTGGTGCAATTGTAAATGGGATTGATTCCTTGATTACTCTTTCTGTTGCTTCATTGTTGGTGTATAGGAATGCAACTGATTTCTATGCATTGATTTTATATCCTGCAACTTTGATGAATTCATTGAATCAGTTCTAGCAGTGTTTTCGTGGAATCTTTTTGGTTTTCCATATAGAGTACCATGTCATCTGTGAAGACTAAAAGTTTGAGCTCCTCCTGGCTGATCTCGATATCTTTAATTTGTGCTGTCTGATTGTTTACCCTAAGACTTCCAATACTATGTTGAACAACAGTAGTGAGAGTGGACATCCCTGTCTTTTTCCTGACCTTAGGAGGAAAACTCTCAGTTTTCCCCCTTGAGGGTGAAATTATCATTGGGTCTCTCATACATTGCTTTTATGATCTTGAGGTATGATCCTTCTATCCCTACTTTCTTGAGGGTTTTTATCAATAAGGTATGCTGTATTTTGCAATTGCTTTCTCTGCATCTATTGAGAGGATCATGTGGTTCTTGTCTTTGCTTTTATTGGTGTGTTGAATCATATTGATCATTTTGTGGATATTGAACCAGCCCTGCATGCCTGGTGTAAATGCCACTTGGTTATGGTGAATAATTTTTTTAATGTCTTTTTTTGGATCTGGTTGCCTAATATCTTGTTGAGGATATTTGCATCCATGCTCATCAGGGAAATTGGTCTATAGTTCTCCTTTTTAGCTGTGTCTTTGTCTGGTTTTGGAATCAATGTAATGTTGGCGTGATAGAAGGTGTTTTGAAGTTTTCCTTCCATATCTATTTTTTGGAAGAGCCTCAAAAGAATAAGTGTTAACTCTTCCTTAAATGTCTGTAATAATTCCCCTGGAGAGCCACCTGGCCTTGGAAACTTGTTTTTTAGGAAATTTTTGATTACTAATTCAGTTTCCTTACTGGTTATGGGTCTGTTTAAATTTTCTATTTCTTCCTGTTTCAGTTTTGGTAGTTTGTATGTTTCTAAGAATTTTTCCATTTCTTCCAGATTGCCCATTTTATTGGCATATAATTGCTCATAATATTCTCTTATTATTGTTTATATTTCTGCTGTGTTCTCTCCTCTTTCATACTTGATTTTATTTGGGTCATTCTTTTTTTTTTTTGTTTCTTTAAAGCTGACTTGGGTTTATCAATTTTGGTGATTCTTTTCAATGAACGAGCTTCTGCTTTCATTAATCTGTTCTACTGTTTTCTTTTTTTGTTTTTGTTTTTCTTTTTTTGGTTTCGATAGCATTGATTTCTGCTTTAATCTTTATTATTTCCTGTCTTCTGTTGGTTTTGGGTTTTATTTACTGTTCTTTTTCCAGCTCTTTGAGGTGTAAGTTTAGGTTGTGTCTGAGACGTTTCTTCCTTCTTTAGGGAAGCCTGAATTGCTATATACTTCCCTCTTACGACAGTCTTTGCTGTGCCCCAGATGTTTTGGGCTGTGCTATTATCGTTTTAATTGGGTTCCATGTACTTTTTAATTTCCTCTTTAACTTCTTGGTTAGCCCATTCATTCTTTAGTAGGATATTCTTTACTCTCCAAGTATTTGTTATCTTTCTAAATGTTTTCTTGTGTTTGATCTCGAGTTTCATATTTTTGTTGGCTGAAAATATTCACCGTATGATCTCGAACTTTTTGTACTTGTTGAGGCTGTTTTGGGTACCAGTATGTGATCTATTCTGGAGAATGTTCCATGTGCACTGGAGAATAATGTATATTCTGCTGCTTTAGGAGCAAATGTTCTGAATATATGTTAAGTCCATCTGTTCCAGTGTGTTATTCAAAGCCATTGTTTCCTTGCTGAATTTCTGTTTAGTTGATCTGTCTGTTGGGTAAGTGGAGTGTTGAAGTCCCCTACTATTATGGCATTATTATTAATGAGTTTCTTTATGTCTGTGATTACTTAATTTATTTATATTTGGGTGCTATCACATTTGGAGCATAAATGTTTAAAATTGTTATGTCTTCTTAGTGGATAGACCCCTTATTTATGATATAATGCCCTTCTTCATTTCTTGTTACAGTCTTTATTTTAACATCTTGATTGTCTGATATAAATATGGGTACTCTGGCTCTCTTTTGCTGTCTTTTGGTTCTCCATCCCCTTACTTTCAATCTGAAGGTGTCTTTAATTCTGAACTGTGTCTCTTGTAAACAGCATATAGATGGACCTTTTTTCTTATTCATTCTGTTACCCTAAGTCTTTTGATTGGAGTATTTAGTCCATTGATATTTAGAGTGAGTACTGAAAGAGATGAGTTTATTCTCATTATGTTTCTTGTAGAGTTGGAGTTTCTGGTGGTGTTCTCTGTTCCTTTCTAGTCTTTGTTATTTTGGGTCTTTATTTTTTATCATTTTTTCTTCCCTAAAAGTATCTCCCTTAAAATTTCTTGCAAGGGAGATCTAGTGGTCACAAACTCCTTTTAACTTTTATTTGTCTGGGAAACATTTAATCACTCATTCTATTTTTAAATGACATCTTTGCTGTATAAGGAATTTTTGGTGCATATGTTTTCAAATTCAGCTCATTGAATATATCTTGCCACTCTTTTCTGTCTTGCTAAGTTTCTGTGGATAGGTCTGCTGCAAACCTGTTCTGTCTTCCTTTGTAGGTTAAGGACATTTTCCCCTTGATGCTTCATGATTCTTTCTTTGCCTGAGTATTTTGTGAATTTGACTACGATATGCCTTGTTGATAGTCGGGTTTTGTTGAATCTTGTGAGAGTCCTCTGTGCTTCTTGGATATTCATGTCTGTGTCTTTCCCCAGGTTAGGAATGTTTTCTGCTATGATTTGCTCACATAACCCTTCTACCTCATTTCCTCTCCCGTCAACTTCTGGGACCCCTATGATTCTGATGTTGTTTTATAATGAGTCACTGATTTCTCTTATTCTTAAATTGTGCTCTTTTGCTTTAGTCTCTCTCTCTCTCTTTCTTTTTTTTTCTTCATTATTCTCCAAAGTTTGTCCTCTATATCGCTGATTCGCTGCTCTCCTTCATCCGTCATCACCGCCGTGGCAGCCATTTGAGATTGCACCTCAGTTATAGCATGTTTTACTTCATTCTGACTAGCTTTTACTTCTTTTATCTCCACAGAAAGGGATTTTTTTTAATGTTTTATTTATTTCTAGGAGAGAGAGAGAGAGAGAGTGTGAACAGGGGAGGGTCAGAGAGAGAGGGAGTCACAGACTGAAACAGGCTCCAGGCTCCGAGCTGGCAGT
The DNA here is from genome assembly GCF_008692635.1 of Crocuta crocuta. Taxonomy (NCBI): domain Eukaryota; kingdom Metazoa; phylum Chordata; class Mammalia; order Carnivora; family Hyaenidae; genus Crocuta; species Crocuta crocuta. Next base: position 38,899 of record NW_027531566.1, read on the forward strand.
CAGCACAGAGCCCGACGCGGAGCTCGAACCCACGAACCACGAGATCATGACCTAAGTGAAAGTCGGACGCTTAACCGACCAAGCCACCCAGGCGCCCCCAGAAAGGGTTTCTAAACTATTTTCCACACCAGCTATTATTCTTACTACCGTGACTCTAAATTCTAGTTCAGACACCTTGCTTGTATCCTTGTTGATTAAATCCCTGGGTGTCATTTCTTTGTTCTCTTTCTTTTGGGGTGAATTCCTTTGTTTTGTCATTTTGAAGGAAAAAAAGAAATNTAACACACACACACACTCACTCAAATAAATGATGCTAGATCCGAGGTGTGTTTTGGTCTGGTTTTTGAAAGGTGCTTGACTCATTAGATTAAAAAAGGGTAAAAAAGGGAAAACGTTTGAAAATTTGAGAAAATGGATACGACGAAATAGAATAACTTGAAATGATGGAAGTAAAATAGAAGTTAAGAAATTGACAAAAAAAGTTTAAAAATAGAAAACATAAAATATTTTCAATAAAAGGTTTTTTTCTCTTTCTGTATTCTATTACATGCAAAGAAAAGGAAAAGAAAAAGAAGAAAACTGAATAGATGGACTAGAGAACAGAGTGAAGTATGATTGATATTACATTGTTTTTCCCTAGAAATCAAACTATNTGAAATACTTTCTAGTCTGTTAACTAAGCAGGCAGAGAGGTTTTTGGTGTTACTGAAATGGGAGGTTGGCCCAGTTCGGAGAGTTTAATGTAACTGCTCCGTTCTCCACTAGATGGCACTGCTTACGTTACTAGGGAGGATTGTTGTGGTGACTGTAGGTATGTGTGCCCATGTGTGGGCAGTGTGAAAATGGCATCCCCCAGCTACCCAGTCTCTAGTATCGGAACTCTGTGTTATCCCAGACCAGTAATAGTGCACCCATCCTTTGTCTCTGGCTTCTTTCCTCTCTCCACTGTTACACACTGTGACCATGCCATCAGGTTGCCAGGTGGCACCTCCCTCTTGAGTTTTATCTCAGGTCCACTGTGTTTCCTGACTCCTCGGTTTTGAGAGTCTGAGGCTTTGACTTGCTCAGATCTTCTGGCAGATGGTCTCACCTAGCAATGGCCGTTTGCTGGCCACACCAGGAATGTTCATGGGACTGTGCTGCTGTGGATGTTCAGAGACTACAGCTGGGAACCTGTGAGCCCCAGAAAATTTTCACGCAATTGTATAGCAGCGAAGTTTAAGGGATTATGGAATACCACGCAGGGCCCGAAGACTTCACAAACCCACTCTGCTCCTGGGGATTTGTCCTTTCCACCAGAGCACTGCCAGGTATGGAGCTGCAGATATTCAGACTCTGTGCTCCCCTTGTTCATAGAGTCTTAATGGAATTTAAACCCTCTCCTTTATCCTTCCTCCCTTTTTAGTTCAGTCCCTGCAGCTGTTTCCACTTTTCCACTTTCTCTCCAGCTGCTTTTGTGGGGGGTGCTTTTCTTGTACACTCCCCCCATTTTCATCCTCCCTCTACAAGCAAAAATAGCTCCCTGCCCTCTGCAGCTTCTGTCTCCTCCAGTTCACCTTTCCTTGCTGTATGCTTGCTTACGTCTGTGGTTCAGGTTGTGCTGACTCTTGTGTTAATCTTCACATTAGTTTTCTATATGTGCAGGATGGTTTATTGTTGATCTGACTGTATTTCATGTACCCAAGATGCAAAAAAAGACTTCCATGCTGTTCTCTGCCATCTTGTAAATAAATAGTATTTTAAAGTTTGTTTTTCTTTCTTTTTTTTCTCTTCTCTGAAAAATATTTTGAAGACTGGTGTTCTTTCATTTTTTAAAAAATTTGTTATAAAATTATATACTGAGTGAAGCTACG
>NW_027531566.1:40976-48473 GCF_008692635.1 Crocuta crocuta
GATATTGTAAGTGAATTTATTAATTACAGATTGAGTTAATTAAATATATACAATATTTTAGAGTTTCTATATCATATGTGTGTTTTAGTAAATTTTTCATTTATAGGATTTTATCTATTTGTAAATCCTCAAAATTTTAGTATAAAGTTGTAAACAAGGCTCTCTTATCATTTTAGCAGAGTTATTAAGATAGACTAAACTAATAACATTGAAACATTTTCAGTATACTATTATATGACTTTTTGGATATTCATAGATGTGTGTCACTGTCCCCACAGAGAACATTTTCATGATATCAAAAAGAAAGAGATTTAAAAAAACACACAAACACAGCCTGGAGTGACATTAGCAAAATGGAGAAAGGGAAAGCTCCAGTCAGTCAGTCCTTCATTTCCACACAGAAATATTAAAAGAAAAATAATAACTTTGTTGTAACTCTGGAAATCAGTCAAAGACCTATAATATCCAAGCACATATCTAATCCAGAAAAAGTCACATTTAAACTGGTAGGAAATTTCCTGGTGGTTTTACTTAGCCTTTCCCGACATTCTCTCCAGTGTAGCAAAGCACATTCTAAAGGAAGTGCTAAGGGAGAGGGGACAAGATGGCTGAGAAGTAGGGAGCTCCATACATTTCACTCGTCCCTAATTCTCAAATGGAGAAGGCCTGAAGCCATAGGCACTGTTGCGGACGAAATGACACAAAGGACAAAACACACACAAAAGACAGACACAGAAACAACTCCGGCCGGAGGAACAATTCTATGCAAGCCCCTCTTGCGGTTTATTTTATACCCCGGTAACTGGATACAAACTGAAATCTACAAGATGCATTCCTTTACCAATTAAGGGCAAGTAGCCAAACACATTTCAAGGACAGGGGGGAGCAAAGGGAGGAAGCGACCACAACATGTTTCCTAAGAGGCCTGCTCACAATTCCAGCCTCCTCCTTATTTCTAAGGAGGGCATGTTCCCTCGTTTGCGAGCGGACCATTAAACTTGGATATTGTGTGCAGGCCTCCTGGCAGAGCATCCTGTTTGCAGGCATGCTTTGCCCAGGCAGGGAGCCCCGTGTGCAGGCACATCCCCGAGTCCCTAACCACGCTTTCCTGTGGTCACTGTCGGGCTCCCACAGCCACCCTTACAGAATTGCAGGAGTTGAGAAGGAAAAGGAAAAGGAGATGGACTTTGCTGAGAAAACAAACTTATAGGTGTATGAACGCGAACTGGGGAAGATAAAACAGGCCAGGACCTGGAGGGAGAGGAGTCTCCTTTGTGGGGAGATGTGGTGAGTGAAGGGGAAAAGAAAGAGCAGCTGAAACTACCCAAAGAACTGTCCCCATCCCTGGAGAAGAGAAAAACCTAGGCTCCGGACAGGGAGTGACCTGGTCCCTGGCTGTGGAGCTGACTTTGAGCTGGATTCCCGGTCNGGAGTGACCTGGTTCCTAGCTGTGGAGCTGACTTTGAGCTGGATTCCCGGTCCCAGATGGAGCAGGAGAAACTTCCCCTCTGTTTTCCAACTCAATCCAGAGAGGAAGCGGTGCAGCCTGAAACGGCTCCTCTGCACCGCTCTTCAGGCTGCATTCCCAGTGGGGAAACAGCACAGCCTGAAACCGCTCTGCAGCTCCTCCGGCTGACTCTGGTTGGAAGGACTCGGACTGCGGGTTTATATTTTGGGTGGTATCAATGAAGTTCATGGACTAAGATCTGGAAACAAGGCATGGTTTGGGGCATAGAACATGGCACACCAGGGCTGCAACCGCTGAAAAAGGAGATTGGACCCAAAAGAATGATTTGCAATGCTTGGTTCCAGAAGGGACTGGGGCACAGCCATTTTTCTCTCTGAAAGCACGAAAGCAGGAACTCAGGGAGTGGCACTGGGGAAGCAGTGGAGGCTAAAACCGGCCTACACCAAACCACACCCATCCCTGTNTTTTTTTTTTTTTACCAGAGCCGAGGGCAAGACCGACATGGATGCACTACCTTGATTAATTCTACATCAATCTATTTGATTCGGATATATTTTCCCTTGTCTCATTCATACCCCTCTCCTCTGCTGGGATGGGCACTCTGGTCACTGGTTTGCTTAAACTGTCACATTTAATCCATTCTTTAGATGTATATTCTATACCTCCACCACTACATTTCTATCTCTCTCTCTGTGTAGTAATCAGACTATACAGTTTCTCTGACTAACATTATCATCATTTCTTTCTCCTCGCCTCTTACCATATTCTCCTCTTTCTCTCTCTGAATTAAGCTTCTTAGTCTCTCTGCCTGGTTATCATCCAATTTCGCTTACTCTCCACCCTGTCATTTTTCACTTTGTATATGCTCTTCCATTAGAACTATATACACCCTGCTCTTTATTAGTAGCTGGGAATTCTGGTTTTATGCTTTTAGAAAATCCCTTGTCTTTTGTTTATTTCCCCTTTTTTCTTTCCTTTTCTTCTTTTTTATTTTTATTATTTGTTTTTCCTCCTTACTCTTTTTTTTTTCTCTTTCCATTTTGGTTTGTGTGTTTATTGGATTTGTCTGTGCGTCTGTGTGCCTTTGTTCACTGTATGTTTGCCTCTCTGTTTTCTTTTCCAGGGCTACCTCTAGAAACAAGCCAAAATACATATGATGGAGACTCCCAAATACCACTACGAGTAGTGAAATAAAATAACCAAAGTCTCAACAAGAGAGACAAAGACACACCATTCTAAGAACAATTCCTGAAAGGACAGGCCCTGGAAAGTCAAAGAGCCTTCTTTAATACAGCAGTACTCACAGGTACAATATGTATAACAATCTTTTAAAACTAAAAAAAGAAATCTAGAAAAAAATGAAAAAGGAAGAAATCTCTAAGAAAATCCTAGGAAGAAATGACAGCTAAAGAACTGCTCAAAACAGTTATAAGCAACATAACTGAAAAAGAGTTTATAAAAATAGTAATAAAATTAGTCACTGGGCTTGAAAAAGGCATGGAAGACATAAAAGAAGCTATTGCTACAAACACTATGGAGCTTAAAAATAGTTGTGATGAATTTAAAAATGCTATAAATGAGATGAAAATAAAATGGAGGTGTCCAATGCACGGATTTAAAAGACAGAGAGGAAAGTAAGTGAATTAGAAAACAATTATAGAAAAAGAAGAAGCTGAGAAAAAGAGAGATAAACTGATACAGGAATATTACCGGGGAGTTTGAGAGCTCAGCGATGCAGTCAAATCGAACAATATCCCTATCATAGGAATTCCAAATGAGGAAGAAAGAGAGAACGGCATTGAATGGACATTTGAGCAAATTATAGCAGAGAACATCCCAATCTGGGGAAGGAAACAGACATTGAAATCCAAAAGGTACAGAGAAGTCCATTCAGATGAAACTTGAATCAATCTTCTGCACAATATATAGTGAAACTGGCAAAATATAAGGACAAAGAGTGTATTCTGAAAGCACCTAGGGATAAAAGGGTCCTAACATACAAAGGGAAACCTATCAGAGTGATGACAGACCTATCAACTGAAACTTGGCAGACAAGAAAGGAATGGCAGTAAATCTTCAATGTGATGAACAGAAAAATATGCAGATAAGAATCCTCTATCCAGCAAGCCTGTCATTCAGAAGAGAAGGAGAGATAAAATTCTTTCCAAATAAACAAAACTGAAAGCATTTGTCACCACTAAAACATCCCTACGAGAAATCCTGAGGGGAACTCTGAGGGAAATGTTGCAAGGAACACAAGATACTAGAGACACCACCACAAACATGAATCCTACAAAAACCACAATGATCTAAAACCATATTTATCAATAATAACACTGAATGTAAATGGACTAAATGCTGCAAACAAAAGACATAGGGTAGCATAATTGATAAAAAATAAAAATCCATCTATTTGCAATAAACTCATTTTAGACCTAAGGACTCCTTCAGACTGAATGTAAGGGGATGAAGAAATATCTATCATGCCGCTGGAAGTCAAAAGAAAGCTGGAGTAGCTATACTTATATCAGACAAATTGGGCTTTAAAGTAAAGGCAGTAACAAGGGATGAAGAAGGGCATTATATAATGATTACAAGGTCAATCCATCAGTACGAGCTAACAATTATAAATGTCTACCCAATGAATACGGAAGCACCCAAATACATAAAATAATTAATCACAAACAGAAACAATCTTATGGACAAGAATGTGCTAATAACAGGGAACTTTAATACTCCACTTAAAGCAATGGATAGATCAACTAGACAGAAAATCACTAAAGAAACAATGGACTTGAACTACACATTAGATGGATTTCACAGATGCATTTAGAACTCTACATGCTGAGGCCATGGAATACACTTTGTTCTGAAGTGCGCATGGCACATTCTCCAAGATAGATTACATACTAAGTCATAAAGTAGCCCTCAATAAATATAAAAGAATCGAGATCATACCATGCACACTTTCAGATTACGATGCTATGAAACTTGAAATCAATCACAGGAAGAAGTCTGGAAAACTTCCAAAAACATGGAGGTTAAAGAACACCTTACTAAGAATGAATGGGCCAATCAGGCAATTAGAGAAGAAATTTAAAAATATATGGAAACAAATAAAAATGAAAATTCAACAATGCAAGCCCTAATGAATGTGGCAAAAGCAGTCCTAAGAAGAAAGTACATTGCACTCCAGGCCTATTTCCAGAAATTAGAAAAAGCACAAGTACAGATTCAAAGAGCGCACCCAAAGGAACTAGAAGGAGAGCAACAACCTCAAACTCAGTAAGAGAAGAGAAGTGATTAATATCAGGGCAGAAATAAACCATATAGAATACAAAAAAAAAAGTTGAACAGATCAATGAAACCAAGAGTTGATTTGTTGAAAAAAATAATCAAAGTTGACAAACTTCTAGCCACGCTTCTCAAGAAGAAAAGAGAGAGCACTCAAATAGACAAACTCATGAATGAAAATGGATGTATTACAACCAATCCCTCAGAAATACAAGCAATTATCAGGGAATACTATAAAAAATTATATGTCAACAAACTGGATAACTTAGAAGAAATGGACAAATTCCTAAACAGACACTCACTACCAAAATTCACATGGGAAGAGATAGAAAATCTGAACAGGAACATAACCAGTAAAGAAATTGAAACAGTTATCAATAATCTCCCAACAAATAAGAGCCCTGGGCGAGATGGCTTCAAGGGGATATCCTGCCAGACATTTAAATCAGAATTAAGATTCATTCTTCTCAGGCCACTCCAAAAAATAGAAATCGAAGGAAAATTTACAGACTCAATCTATGAAGCCAGCATCACTTTGATTCCCAAGCCAGACAGATATCCAGGAAAACAAACAAAAAAAAAGAACTACAAGCCAATATCCTTGATGAATACAGATGCAAAATTCCTCAACAAGGTACTTGAAGATCGAATCCAACAGCACATAAAAATAATTATCCACCATGTTCAAGTGGGAGTCATTTCTGGCTTATAGGGCTGGTTCAATATTTGCAAATCAACCAATGTGATACATCACATTGACAAAAGAAAAGATAAAAACCATATGATTCTGTCGATGGACGCAGAAAAAGCATTTGACAAAATACAGCATCCCTTCCTAATAAAGACCCTCGAGAAAGTTGGGTTAGAAGGAACTTACCTAAACATAAAAGACATCTAGGAGAAGCCCTCAGCTAACAGCATCATCAGTGGGGAAAGACTGAGAACTTTTCCCCTGAGATCAGGAACACGACAGGGATGTCCACTCTCACCACTGCTGTTTAACATAGTGCTGGAAGTCCTAGCATCAGCCATCAGACAACAAAAGGAAATCAAAGGTTTCAGAATTGGCAAAGATGAAGTAAAACTTTCACTCTTCGCAGATGACATGGTACTCTACATACAAAACTTGACAGACTCCACCACAAGCAAACTAGAACTGATCCATGAATAAAACAAAGTTGCCAGGTATAAAATCAACGCACAGAAATTGGTTGCATTTTTACACTAATAATGAAGCAACAAAAAGACAATTCATGAAACTAATCCCGTTGACAATTGCACAAAAAAACATAAAATACCTAAAAATCAACCTAGCCAAATAGATACCAGGTCTATATGATGAAGTGTATAGTAAACTTAGGAAGGAAATTAAGAAGACACAAAGAAATAGAATAACATTCGATGCTCATTGGTCAGAAGAATAAATATTGTTAAAATGTCAATACTACCCAAAGAAATCTACATATTCAATGCAATCCCAATCAAAATTTCAACAGCATTCTTCTCAAAACTAGGAGAACTATCCTTAAAATTTGTATGGAACCACAAAAGACGCCGAATAGACAAATATTGAAGAAGAAACCCAAAACGGGAGGCATTACCATCCCATACTTTAGCCTCTACTACAAACCTGTAATCATCAGCACAGTATTGTATTGGCCCAAAAACAGAACATAGACCAATGGAATACCACAGAAAAGACAGTTTTAGACCCACAAAGGTATGGCCAACTAATGTTTGACAAGGCTGGGAAGAGTATCCAATGGAAAAAAGACAGCCTCTTTAACAGATGGTGCTGGGAGAACAAGACAGCATAATGCATAAGAATGAAACTAGATCATTCTCTCACACCATACACAAAACCAACCTCAAAATGGATAAAGGACCTGAACGTGAGACAGGAAACCATCAAAACCCTAGAGAACAAAGCAGGAAACAACCTCCTTGACCACAATCTCAGCAATTTCTCACTAGAAACATCCTCAAAGGCAAGAGGATCAAGAGCAAAACTGAACTATTGGGACCTCATCAAGATAAAAAGCTTCTGTAGGGCAAAGGAAAAAATCAAAATAATTAATAGGCAATCGACGGCATGGATAAGATAGTTGCAATGACATATCAGATAAAGGGTTAGTATCCAAAATCTATAAGGAACTCACCAAACTCCACACCCGAAAAACAAACCAGTGAAGAAATGGGTACAAAACATGAACAGACACTTCTCCAAAGAGAACATCCAGATGGCCAACAAACACATGAAATGATGCTCAGCGTCCCTCCTCATCAGAGAAATACAAATCAAAACCACATTGACATACCACCTCACGCCCGTCACAGTGGCTAAACTGAACAAATCAGAGGACTCTAGATGCTGGCGAGGATTTTGAAAAACGGGCACCCTCCTATACTGTTGGTGGAAATGGAAACTGGCACAGCCCCTCTAGAAAACAGTGTGGAGGTTCCTTAAAAAATTAACAATAGAACTCCCGTATGACCCAGCAATAGCACTGGCTAAGAATTTACCCAGGGGATATAGGAATGCTGATGCATAGGGGCACATGTACCCCAATGTTCATAGAGGCACTCTCAACAATAGCCAAAACATGGAAAGAGCCTAAGTGTCCATCAGCGGATGAATGGATCAAGAAGACATGGTTTATATCTACGATGGAATACTACATGGCAATGAGAAGAATGAAATCTGGCCTAGTGTAGCAACATGGATGGACCTTGAG
>NW_027531567.1:0-247 GCF_008692635.1 Crocuta crocuta
CATAGGGGAGTTTTATTGTTAGTTTCCTGAGGAACCTCCACACTGAAAAACAAACAACTCGGTTTCATTGATTTGTTCAATTATTTCTTTGGTCTCTATGTTGTTTATTTCTTCTCTGATTTTTACAATTTCTCTTCTTCTACTGGGTTTAGAGCGTTCTTGTTGCTCTGCCTCTAGTTCCTTTAGGTGAGCTGTTAGATTTTGGACTTGCGCTTTTTCTAATCTCTTGAAATAGGCCTGGAGAGCA
>NW_027531567.1:383-704 GCF_008692635.1 Crocuta crocuta
GAAGGGTGTTCTTTAACCTCCATGTTTTTGGAGGTTTTCCAGACTTCTTCCTGTAATTGATTTCAAGTTTCAAAGCATTGTGATCTGACAGTGTGCATGGTATGATCTCAATTCTTTTATACTTATTGAGGGCTGCATTATGTCTCAGTATGTGATCTATCTTGGAGAATGTGCCATGCGCACTTGAGAAGAAAGTAAATTCCCTGGCACAGGATGTAGAGTTCTAAATATATCTGTCAGATCTATCTGGTCCAATGTGTCTTTCAAGTTCATTAATTCTTTAGTGATTTTCTGTCTGGTTGATCTATCCATTGCTGTAAG
>NW_027531568.1:0-9971 GCF_008692635.1 Crocuta crocuta
ATCAGGCATTCTGTCCACAAAACACACTTTGACCAATTTGAAAGAATAGACATCATACAATGTCTGCTGTAGGACCACAATGGAATTAAGCCAGAAATCAACAACATAAAGATAAAGTCCCAAAATACTTAGTGACTAAGCAACCCTTGTAAATAAAATATGGGTCAAAGAAGACATTTGAAATTTATTCTGCAAATTTTTAAAAATAAAAACACAACTTATCAAAAGCAGTGCTTAATGGGAAATTTACATCAAAAGCATGAAAGAGGCATAGAGAGGAAATCAACTTACATCCACATTTGTTACATCAGACTTATCAGACTCTAGCCCCAGCATAAACAAGAAAAGAATTCATGCAATGCCACATCTTGTCAAAAACTGAGCATGTCACCATTCTTTTCTCTCGTGTTTTCTCAACCTTTCCCAACTCTAACCTTGCTTATACAAAGAACCTAGTGCTACTCTTATTAAAATGTTCTTAAGGCTCATTTATCCTATAAATGCACAAACCTTTATACCCTATTGGAAGGTGTGCAAAGGGGAAAGAGAACACTGGAAGGCAAAAGTTGATAGCATGTCTTAAAGGAATCAGCCAGACATAAACAACACTGAGTTAAGCCTAGGTATGGTGTAGATTCTAAAGTGGCATTTTAGAGAAAAACTTTACATATTCAAAATTACCTTAAAAATTCCCTTTCAACTTTTAATACCCCACTTATAACAATGCACAGGTCATCGAAACAGAAAACCAAAAACAAACAATAGCTTTAAATGACACACTGAACCAGAAGGTTTTAACAGATTTATTCTATCCTAAAACAGCAGAATACACAATCTTTTCAAGTGCCCACAGAATATTCTCCAGTAAAGATCACATATTAGCCAACAAAATAAGCGTCAACAAATTAAAAGATTAAAGTCATACCATGCATCTTTTCTGACCTTAGTGTCATGAACTAGAAATCAACTACAAGAAGAAAACCTAGAAATACCACAAATACATGGAGGCTAAGTAACATGCTACTAAACAATGGATAGGTCAACCAAGAAATCACAGAAGAAATCAAAAAGTATATGAAAAGAGATTAATTGAAAACACAATCATCCAAAGCCCTTGGGTTGCAAAGCAAAAGAGGTGTTAAGAAGGAAGTTTGTAGCAATACAAACTTTCCTCAAGAAGCAAGAAAATTTTCAAATAAACAACCCAACCTTACACCTAAAGGAGTTAGAAAAAAGAAAATAAACATCAGAAATGATAAAATAATAAACATTAGAGCAGAAATAACTGATATAGTAGCTAAAAAATATAGAACAGATGAGTGAAATCAGGAGCCGGTTCTTTGAAAAAATCATCAAAATTGATAAACACCTAGCCAAACTTATGAGAGAGAGAGAGAGAGAGAGAGAGAGAACTGAAATAAACCCACAGCTCTTTGGCTAATAAATCTTTGAGAAAGCATGAAAGAATATCCAATGGGAAAAAGACAGTCTTCCAAAATGGTGTTGGGAAAACTGGACAGCAACATGCAAACGAATGAAACTGGAACACTTTCTTACACCATACACAAAAATAAATTCAAAATGAATGAAAGACCTAAATGTAAGACAGGAGGCCATCAAAATCCTTGAGGAGAAAGCTGGAAGAACCTCTTTGACCTTGGCCACATCAACTTCTTATTCAACACCTGTCTAGAGGCAAGGGAAACAATAGCAAAAATGAACTATTGGGACTTCAAAATAAAAAGCTTCTGCACAGTGAAAGAAACAACCAGCAAAACTCAATGGCAACCAACAGAATGGGAGAAGATATTTGCAAACGACATATCAGATAAAGGGTTAGTATCCAAAAAGAACTTGTCAAACTCAACACCCCAAAAAACAAATAATCCAGCGAAGAAATGGGCTAAAGACATGAACAGAAACATCTCCAGAGAAGACATCCAGATGGCCAACAGACACATGAAATGATGCTCAACATCACTTATCATTAGGGAAATACAAATCAATACCACAATGAGATACCACCTCACACCTGTCTGAATGCCTAACATTAACAACTCAGAGAACAACAGATGTTGGCAAGGATACGGAAAAAGATTATCTCTTTTGCACTCTTGGTGGGAATGCAAACTGGTGCAGCCATTCTGGAAAACAGTATGGAGGTGCCTCAAAAAATTAAAAATAGAATTACCCTATGACCCTGTAATTGCACTACTAGGTATTTATCCAAGGGATACATTTATGCTGTTTCAAAGGCGTACATGCACCCCGCTGTTTATAGCAGCACTATCAACAATAGCCAAAGTATGGAAAGAGCCCAAATGTGCATTGATGCATACATGGGTAAAGAAGAAGTGATGTGTGTGTGTGTGTGTGTGTGTGTGTGTCTGTGTATGTACACACATACACAATGGAATAATACTTGGCAATAAAAAAGAATAAAATCTTGCCATTTGCATCTATGAAGACAGAACCAGAGGACATTAACCAAGCTAAATTATTCAGTCATAGAAGGACAAATATCATATAGCTTCACACATATGAGGACTTTAAGATACAACACATGAACATAAAGAAACGGAAGCCAAAATAATATAAAAAAAGGGAGAGGGACAAAAACATAAGAGACTCCTAAATATGGAGAACAAACAAAAGGTTCCTGGAGGGTTTGTGGGAGGGTGTGGGATGGGCTAAACGGGTAAGAAGCATTTAGGAATCTACTCCTGAGATCATTGTTGCACTATATGCGAATAACTTGGATTTGATTTTAAAAAATAAATTAAATACAAATTTAAAAACATAAATAAACCAAAACATTACTGATGAAACCTCCAGATTTTATAGTTTTAGTTAATATTTGCTAAGTAAAACAAAGCAGACACAAATAAATAAATAAATAATAAATAATAAAGGTAGCATGTTAGAGGAAAAACTTCACATATTCAAAATTACCCTAAAAATTCTCTTTCAACTTTTGACACCCCGCTTAAAAAACAAATGGAGTATAAGCAAAGTGGAAGGTTGGGGGGAAATATAAAGAGTTCAATTTATTGCAGGTTAAGATTGAAGGCTCATAGAGCATCAAGGGGAGAGGTCTATGGTGAAGATGAAAATAAAAATTGAGAGCTGGCGAAAGATTTAGACTGCAGATAGAGATGTGGAGGTAGATAGTGTTTTTGAGAGGATGAAAATAGTGGATTTACATGCTATCATTTAAGGGAGATAATAGGAAATGAACAGTTCAAAATTGGAATTCTAGACAATGCCATACATGGGCTGACTGAAGAATCAATGGCTTTTCTCCTTATTTCTGAGGTGGGGGATAGGAGAAGAAACTCTAAAATCAGATAGTCTGAGATCGTACGCTCAATACTGACCAATTCTGGGACTTGGGCAAGTCATCAAATTCCATCTTTTCAATCTTTAAGAGGCTGGTAAGATTCCTTTCTGGAATACTTATAAAAGTAGCATAACATCATGGATGTAGAATTTGTTGAAAAAATCCAAAATAGTAAGCAGGAGGGAGACACCCTTCAACAGTAAGGCTTTAACCAAGCTCTGGCTTTCTCATACCTGTGGGGGCAACTTACAGGACTCCACGTATGGGTTAGCTCCCAGGCAAAACAAACTAAACTACTGTAGCAAATGAGATACAAACTTCATTTTAGGTTAAGATCAGGTGAAAAAGACAATGTAGACTTAAAAATAAATCAGAGAAGAGGAGACAAAATGATGTGAACCCTTGTTCAGGAGGAAGTAAGTAAACATCTGCATTCAACAGTGAAAGTCCAGTTTATCAAAGGTAAGCAGAGGACTGAGAGGCTTGAGTTGTAGTCACTAGTGACCTGGAAGTGCAGGGTATTACTTACAGCAGAGTTTTAGTTAAAGAAATAAGACATGACATACTAGTTGTCTAACACCCAGAAGCAGAAAAATCAATTAAAAACTTAAAAATAATGTTTCTTCAGGTTCACCTGGGAAGAGGGAAGAGAGAGAACCTACAAGCAGGTGACTGAGATCCCCATTCTGAGTGCAACCACATAACTCCACTTCGTTTATATTAGGTATTGAATGTCTTTTCAACAGAAAATTTCATGGTGGAAAAATTGAAGCGTGGGTCAATATTCCAATATTAACATCAATGTATCTACTTGATAAAATTATGTAAACATCCTCAGCTTTGCCATCATACAGAGGAGGACATTTTCTTTTTGGAAAGGAGTCCTCTCAGGGCTCCCATCATGTCTCTGTTCCTCAGGCTGTAGATGAAGGGATTCAGCATGGGGGTGACCACAGTGTACATCATAGCCATGACAGTCTCCTTAACAGTAGAATTATTAGCTGATGGACAAAAGTAGAGACCAATAACTGTCCCATAGAGTAGAGACACCACAGAGAGGTGTGAGCCACAGGTGGAGAAGGCCTTGCAGATGCCCCTGGCTGAAGGGACCTTGAGGATGGAGGACACAATCCGTGCATAAGACATGACGATGAGTAGGAATGGGATGACGACAATGGGCCCTCCTATGATAAATATCACCAACTGATTAACTCGAGTGTCAGAGCAGGCCAGCTTCAGCAGAGCAGACATATCACAGAAAAAGTGGGGGATTATGTTGTCAGCACAGAAGCACAATCTGGCCACAAGCAGGGTGTGCAACATAGCATGGAACATGGTCAGCACCCAGGACAGCACCACCAAGGAGAGACAGAGCTTGGGGCTCATGATAATGGTATAGTGCAGGGGGAAGCAGATGGCCACATAGCGGTCATAGGCCATGGCCACCAGGAGGAAGCTCTCCAGATCTGCAAAAAACAAGAAGAAGTACATCTGGGTCAGGCAGCCAGCATAGGGGATGGATGGGTCTTGGCTCAGCATGGTTTGCACCAATTTGGGAACGGTCACAGAAGAGAAGCAGATATCAGAGAAAGACAAATTACTGAGAAACAAATACATGGGTGTGTGCAGGTGGGAGTCCAGGTGAATAAGAAATATTATGAGGAGATTCCCCAATACGGTGATAAGATACATGGCCAGGAACAGGGCACAGAACAGACTTTGTTGCCCTGGCTCAATTGGCAGGCCCAGAAGGAGAAAGTCTGAGAGAACGGTTTGATTTCTTCTTGTCATGGTCTGTGTCCTTTAGGAGGAACTGATAGTGTCCATTGAAAACCTGAATAAAAATGAAAATATTTCTATGATACGTAGTCTGTAAGTTGTTCTGCAATAACTGACTTCATCCTTGTTACCCAGAACAACACTCTGTAACCACAAATAAAACATATCACTTAAGCTCATCATTTTCAGGGTTTTTTTTTTTTGGTTAATTAGCATTTAATAATATTGACTCTTCCATTCTTTGTGAAACACTCTGATCTCTTATCTTCTGTGCAAACATCCTGTTTCTCCAGCCCTTCATTCTGAATAACTGTGATTGGTGTCTTCCATAACAGACTATTACATATTGGTGTTTCCTTGGGCTTTTTTTCCCTCTAAATCCTGGGTATAAATGCTACATGGCCCTAAAAGAGTTGCTTACTCCCATGGCACAAAATACCATCTAAATCTCATTGATAGGCCTCTATCACCTTCAGAACTGTATTCTCAATTTCATAGTGATTATCTCTTCCTGTCATATCACAAGCATTTTTGGCTCAACATCACAAATAAAACTCATGACCGTACCATTCCCCTCTCCCAATCTGTCCTTCTATGTCTTTCATATCTCAGTAAAAGAAATCCAGGCTCAAGTAATACACCTGAGAATTTCTTTTACTCCCTCCTTTCTGTCATTATCAATATATAGTCTGTGAGGTCTTATATATTCTGACATGTTAAGTCTCTTTCTTATTTATCCACTCCTTATCTCAACCATCATTATCCTGGCGGGGCTGATGTCATGTCTTGTCTGTCCTATTGGAACAGCTTCTTCACTGATCTCCCTGAGTCTATGCTTGAATTCTTTCCTTTAATATCCTTCATTCACACTGTAGCATTCTAAGATGAAAATCTGATCATCATTCTCCCTAAAGTCATCATAGATTCTCATTGGGGAATCTCTTAGGATAAAGGCAAAATTCCTATCAAGGGCACAAAAGGTGCTTCATGACCTGACCCTGGCCTACTTCCACAGCTTCATCTGGCCCCATAGTGACACACACTCACCTCTCCAGAAACGCTGACTTAAAAGTCACAATTTCTTTCCTCCAGCCTTTTCTACTTGCTGGCTCTCCTGAGAAGCATCTTCCTCCTTTTGCTCCTCTTCATCTGGTTTGTGCCTACTTGTCCTTTAGGCATATGACACATCACTTACTAAACTATACGTCTCCTGTCCCCTCCAGTCAAGTGAGACCCACCTCTATGTTTCCACAGCATCCTGTGCTTCTCCCTAGAGACTAACTGCCCAGGGGATTTTTTATAGCTGTCTTCCGTAATGGATTATAAACTTCATGCGGAAAAGGCCGTGTTTGCCTTTGTAACTGCACAAGTGCCAGCACCTACAAGGTGCCTGGATGCAGCCAGTGTTTCATAAATATTTTGGCTGTGCTTCAGGATGAGACATGCATTTCTTCAACTTTAAAGAGAGTAGAGACCTGGGGCATTTAGGTGGTTCAGTAGGTTCAGCTTCAAACTCTTGATTTTAGCTCAGGTCATAATCCCAGTGTCAAGGGCTAGACTCTGCTTTCAGCTCCATGCTAAGTGTGGAACTTCCTTAAGATTCATTCTCCCTCTCAAATAATAACGAAAATAAACACAGCAAACTCAAGTTAAAATAGATACTCCTGCTAATTTCTCTCAAAACAAGAACTCAACTTTCAACCATTTAGCACTGAATTTGTCACTTTGTTAGGGATTCATGAATGTAATATTGTACCTAAGGAAAATGCCAGGGTACATCAGATGACACTACTCTTATCACTAATCCAACTGATACAGGAAATAGAGATATACAACTGTGTATACAGATATATATAAATATATATATTTTATATATCTACGNGAAGTGACAGACTCTGTAGTTGTTATCTGTGTCTACAACATCCTAACTCATATCTCTTGTTCTACACACCCCCAGGCCTAAAGGGCCCTGGATCTCAGAAGGGTCTAGATCCTAAAGGAACTCATTAAAGACACCGAACTTACCCAGGACCCCTTAGGACAAATGCTCTAAGAGTCCCAGAGCAATGATTGACTACATCACTGACCTCATCTGTTGTTGGGAAAGGTGTGGATAGAGAGAAGCTCATATAGGGATGGATGCTTAATCACTGCCCATTTTGGGAATGGACACTAGTCTTGGGGGCTGGAGCCTATATTTTGCGAGGTGAAGGAGGATGGTTGGAGAAGCCATGGAAATGAAGAGGGACCAGACTGATTATCCTAAAACATCTTACATTGTAAGAGGCTTTATCCTATGGCCAACAAGATGTCATCAGTGGTGTGTGAACAAAGTGCCATGAGAGATACGTTTTTGAAAACATTCCCAGGGTGGCATAANCAAATATATTAGGTATAGTTTTTCAAGAAGTTCCTCTTCCATGAGGTGGAAGAAGTTTCCTTCTATACTCCCACTTGATCGTGATGTTTAATCCTTTTCATTTATTGTTAGAGTCTGTGAGGAATATTAGCCTATAGTTTCCTTATAATTTCTTTATCTGGTCTTGATACCAAGGCCTCATAAAATGACTTGAGAAGTATTTCCTCCTCTTCTAAATACTGAGAGAATTACATAGAATAATATTCTTTCTTCCTTTCTTCCTTCATATAATTGACCAGTAAACTTATCTGGAGTTTTCTTTGTCAGACGGCTTTTACCTACAAAGTCTATCTCTTTAATAGAAACAATGATTCAGGTTATCTACTCTTTGTGAGTAGGCTTTGGAAATTGTGTCCTTCAAGGAATCTGTCCATTTTATCTAAGCTGTAGCATTTGTGGGCATAAGATTATTCATAGGATTCCATTATTACTATTTGAATGACTATAGGACTTGGTAGTGACATCTTCTACATCTTTCCTAATATTCTTATTTGTGCTTTTTCTTTTTTCTCCTCGTACTCATTCTGACTAAAAGCGTGTTTATTTTATCTATTTTTTCAAAGAACTAACTTTTGTTTTCTATTTTTGTCTCATTTTTCTGTTCGCAATTCATGGATATCTGGGTGGGTTTTTTTTTGTTGTTGTTGTTTCTTTTCATGTGCTTGCTTTAAGTTGCTCTTTTCCTCCTTATATCTTTAAGTTGGAAGCTGAGATCATTTATTTGAGAACTTCATTCATGTGGAATATAAGAATTCAATGCTGTAGATTTTCCTATACACACTGAGTTCGCTGTATCCTACTAATGATATGCATCCTTTCACTTTTTTTAATTCAAAACGTTTTCTAATTTCCTTTGTGACTTCTTATTTGACCTATAGGTTATTTAGAAATGTGTTGCTTACTATCCAAGCAATTGGGATATGCCTACTTCACACCAAATACAAAATCCCTTCCAGGTATATTGTAGATGTAAACGTGAAAGATTTTCAAACTAGAATGGAACAGGGGCCTTTGGGTGGCTGTCGGTTGAGTGTCCAAATTCAGCTGAGGTTATGATCTCCCCATTCATGGGTTCAATCCCCACACTGGCCTTGCTGTTGTCACAGCCCGCTTCAGACCTCTGTCCCCCTCCCCCCACTGTTTGTACTCTCACCAAAATGAATAAATATTTTAAAAATCGAGTAGAACATAACATCATCTAGAAGATAGTAGAGAATATCTTTAGTGTCTTGTATTTAAAATAATTTTGTTTGTGGTATATTTATACAATGGAATACTACATGGCAATGAGAAAGAATGAAATCTGGCCATTTGTAGCAACATGGATGAAACTAGAGGGTGTTATGCTGAGCGAAATAAGGCAGGCAGAGAAGGACAAATACGGTATGTTTGCACATATAGGTGGATTAGGAGGAAGTTAACGGAGGACGAAGTGGGAGAAGAAGGGGAAAAATAGTTGGGGAGAGGGAGGGAGGCAAATCATGACTCTTGAATGCTGAAAACAAACTGAGAGCTGGGGTGGGGAGAGAGAGGAAGGGGGGGTGACGGGCATGGAGGAGGGCACTTGTTGGGATGAGTACTGGGTGTTATATGTAAACCAACTTGACAATAAACTATTTAAGGAAGGATAAAAAAAGAAATGAGCAATCTAGCCATGACACGGAGGAACCTTAAATGCATATGGCTAAGTAAAAGAATCCAATCTGAAAAGGCTACATGCTGTATGATTCCAACAATATGATATTCTGGGAAAGGCAAAACTATGGCAACAGTAAAAAGATCAGTGGTCACCATGGGTTAGATGGAAGGGAAGGATAAATAGGTGGAACACAGAGGATTTTAGGGCAGTGAACCTATTCTGAATGACACTGTAATGGTGGATACATGTCACTACAAATTTGTCCAAACCCTACAGAATGTAAACACCAAGAGTGTACCCTCGTGTAGACTATGGACTTTGGGTGATTATGATGGATCAGTATAGGTTTAGTAATCACAACATATGTACCATGGGTGGAGGTTGTTAATGGGGGAGGGCTATGCATGTGTGAGGGCAGGACGTAATGGGAAATCTCTGTAGTTTCTTCTCAATTTTGCTGTGAATAGAAAATTACTTTAAAAAATAAGGCTTTTTATTTTAAAAAATAGTAATTTTTTGTATGTAATTAAAATTATAATTATAAATAGGATTCATTAAAAGTCCTACATTTAGCATTTTAGGGGTGCCTGGATGGCTCAGATGGTTGAGCGGCCGACTTCAGCTCGGTGTGTGGGTTTGAGCCCTGCGTCGGGCTCTGTACTGACAGCTTGCTGCGAGGCTGGAGCCTGCTTCAGATTCTGTGTCTCTTTCTCTCTCTGCCCCTAACCATTTGTGCTCTGTCTCTCTATAATAAAAGTAAAAAAAAAATTTTTTTTAAAGCTCTATGTTTAACA
>NW_027531568.1:9985-11348 GCF_008692635.1 Crocuta crocuta
CGTTTAACATTTAAAAAATATTGTCATCAAAAAACACCCTTAAGACATCAAATTACACCATTAATAATAAGAAGTCAAATCACAAATTGCAAGATATTTGTGGAGTGGTGTCATCAAGATAGCAACATAAATCATTCCCAGCTTCAGTTCTCTCGCCAGAAGACTACACTTTCCCTGACAAGACCCCATGAAAGGGGTTCATACACCGAGTCATGAAATTTAGGCTTAAGTACCACCCTGGACCACAGAGACCAAGAAGGACCACATTATAAGAGGAATAGATGAATTCACTATTATAGTTGGAGACTTCAAAACGAATCCCTCAGAAGTAGACAGATCCAGCAGGTAGAAAATTAGTAGAAATACAGTTGAACTCAACATCACCACCAATCAACTGGATATAATGGACATCTACCGACTACTTCAGTCACCAATAGGAAAGTACATATTCTTCTCAATCTCAACAGGCATTCTGTCCACAAAACACACTTTAACCAATTTAAAAGAATAGACATGATACAATGTCTGCTGTAGGACCACAATGGAATTAAACTAGAAATCAACAACATAAAGTTAGAAAAGGCCCAAAATACTTAGTGACTAAGCAACCCTTGTAAATAAAATATGGGTCAAAGAAGACATTTGAAATTTATTTTGCAAATTTTTAAAAATAAAAACACAACTTATCAAAAGCAGTGCTTAATGGGAAATTTACATCAAAAGCATGAAAGAGGCATAGAGAGGAAATCAACTTACATCCACATTTGTTACGTCAGACTTAACAGACTCTAGCCCCAGCATAAACAAGAAAAGAATTCATGCAATGCCACATCTTGTCAAAAACTGAGCATGTCACCACTCTTTTCTCTCGTGTTTTGTCAATCTTTCCCAACTCTAACCTTGCTGATACAAAGAACCTAGTGTCTACTCTCACTACAATGTACTTAAGGCTCCTTTATCCCATAAATGTGCAAACTTTTTATACCCTATTGGAAGGTGTGCAAAGGGGAAAGAGAACACTGGGAGAGCAAAAGGTTGACACCATGTCCATTGAAAACCTGAATAAAAATGAAAATATTTCTATGACACATAGTCTGTAAGTTGTTCTGCAATAACTGACTTCATCCTTGATATCCAGTAGAACACTCTGTACCACAAATATAACATATTACTTAATTTAATCACTTTCAGGGTTACTTTTTCTTGTTAATTAGCATTTACTAATATTGACTCTTCCACCCCTTCTGGAACACTCTGGTCTCTTAGTCTTCTGTGCAAACATTCTGTTTCTCAGCCATTCATTCTGAATAACTGTGATTGGTGTCTTCCATAACAGACTTTTACATACTAGTGTTTCCTTGGG
>NW_027531568.1:12479-14855 GCF_008692635.1 Crocuta crocuta
CGTTTAACATTTAAAAAATATTGTCATCAAAAAACACCCTTAAGACATCAAATTACACCATTAATAATAAGAAGTCAAATCACAAATTGCAAGATATTTGTGGAGTGGTGTCATCAAGATAGCAACATAAATCATTCCCAGCTTCAGTTCTCTCGCCAGAAGACTACACTTTCCCTGACAAGACCCCATGAAAGGGGTTCATACACCGAGTCATGAAATTTAGGCTTAAGTACCACCCTGGACCACAGAGACCAAGAAGGACCACATTATAAGAGGAATAGATGAATTCACTATTATAGTTGGAGACTTCAAAACGCATCCCTCAGAAGTAGACAGATCCAGCAGGTAGAAAATTAGTAGAAATACAGTTGAACTCAACATCACCACCAATCAACTGGATATAATGGACATCTACCGACTACTTCAGTCACCAATAGGAAAGTACATATTCTTCTCAATCTCAACAGGCATTCTGTCCACAAAACACACTTTAACCAATTTAAAAGAATAGACATGATACAATGTCTGCTGTAGGACCACAATGGAATTAAACTAGAAATCAACAACATAAAGTTAGAAAAGGCCCAAAATACTTAGTGACTAAGCAACCCTTGTAAATAAAATATGGGTCAAAGAAGACATTTGAAATTTATTCTGCAAATTTTTAAAAATAAAAACACAACTTATCAAAAGCAGTGCTTAATGGGAAATTTACATCAAAAGCATGAAAGAGGCATAGAGAGGAAATCAACTTACATCCACATTTGTTACGTCAGACTTAACAGACTCTAGCCCCAGCATAAACAAGAAAAGAATTCATGCAATGTCACATCTTGTCAAAAACTGAGCATGTCACCACTCTTTTCTCTCGTGTTTTGTCAATCTTTCCCAACTCTAACCTTGCTGATACAAAGAACCTACTGTCTACTCTCACTAAAATGTACTTAAGTCTCCTTTATCCCATAAATGTGCAAACTTTTTATACCCTATTGGAAGGTGTGCAAAGGGGAAAGAGAACACTGGGAGAGCAAAAGGTTGACACCATGTCTTAAAGGAATCAGCCAGACATGAACAAAATTGAGTTAAGCCTACGTGTGATGTAGATTCTAAAAGCAGCATGCTAGAGAAAAACGTCACATATTCAAAATTACCCTAAATATTCCCTTTCACCTTTTAATACCCCACTGAAAAAACAAATGGAGTATAAGCAAATTGGAAGGTTGGGGGGAAATATAAAGAGTTCAATTTATTGCAGGTTAAGATTGAAGGCTCATAGAACATCAAGGGGAGAGGTCTATGGTGAAGATGAAAATAAAAATTGAGAGCTGGCGAAAGATTTAGACTGCAGATAGAGATGTGGAGGTAGATAGTGTTTTTGAGAGGATGAAAATAGTGGATTTACATGCTATCATTTAAGGGAGATAATAGGAAATGAACAGTTCAAAATTGGAATTCTAGACAATGCCATACATGGGCTGACTGAAGAATCAATGGCCTTTCTCCTTATTTCTGAGGTGGGGGATAGGAGAAGAAACTCTAAAATCAGATAGTCTGAGATCGTACGCTCAATACTGACCAATTCTGGGACTTGGGCAAGTCATCAAATTCCATCTTTTCAATCTTTAAGAGGCTGGTAAGATTCCTTTCTGGAATACTTATAAAAGTAGCATAACATCATGGATGTAGAATTTGTTGAAAAAATCCAAAATANGGAACTGATAGTGTCCATTGAAAACCTGAATAAAAATGAAAATATTTCTATGACACATAGTCTGTAAGTTGTTCTGCAATAACTGACTTCATCCTTGATATCCAGTAGAACACTCTGTACCACAAATATAACATATTACTTAATTTAATCACTTTCAGGGTTACTTTTTCTTGTTAATTAGCATTTACTAATATTGACTCTTCCACCCCTTCTGGAACACTCTGGTCTCTTAGTCTTCTGTGCAAACATTCTGTTTCTCAGCCATTCATTCTGAATAACTGTGATTGGTGTCTTCCATAACAGACTTTTACATACTAGTGTTTCCTTGGGCTTTTTTCCTGCATCCTGTTTTCTTATAATGCTACATAGACAGCCCTAAAAGAGTTGCTTACTGCCATGGCATGAATTACCATCTAAATCTCATGGATGAGGCACCTGGGTGGCTCAGGTGGTTAAGCAACCGATTTTGGCTCAGGTCATGTCTCACAGTTTGTGGGTCGGAGCTCTGCATTGGATTCTGTGCTGACAGCTTAGAGCCTGGACCCTGCTTCACATTCTATGTCTCCCTCTCTCTGTCCCTCAAACACTCCTGCTTTGTCATGTTTTTTCTCTGTCTCTCAAGACTAAATATTTTAAAAATGAATAAGTAAACCTTATGGATAGAC
>NW_027531568.1:14979-15729 GCF_008692635.1 Crocuta crocuta
CTCTATCATCTTCAGAACTGTATTCCCAATTGCATGGTGATTATCTCTTCATGTAATGTCACAAGTTTTCGGCTCAACAGATTGCAAATAAAACTCATGATCTCACCATGCCTGTCTCCCAATCTGTCCCTACACGTCTCTCATATCTCAGTAAAAGATATTCAGACCCAGGGCACCTGGGTGGCTAGGTCAGTTGAGCATCCAACTTTGGTTCAGGTCATGTTCTCACTGTTTGTGTGTTCAAGCCCCACATCAGGCTCTGTCCTGACAGCAAAGAGCCTGGAGCCTGCTTCAGATTCCTTGTCTCCCCTTCTGTCTGTCCCTCCCATTATCATGCTCTGTTTCTCTCTGTCTCTCAATGATAAATAAATGTTAAAAAAAAATCCAGGCTCAAGTTATACCCCTGAGAACTTCTTTTATTCCCTCGTTTCTGTCATTATCAACATCAAGTCTGTGAAGCATATGTTCTGACATGTTAAATCTCTTCCTTATTTATCCACTCCTTATCTAAACCATCACTATCCTGCCTGGGCTGACATGTCTTCTCTCTACTACTGAAACAGCCTCGTCACTGATCTCCCTGAGTCCATGCTTAAATACTCTCCTTTGATATCCTTCCTTCACACTGTAGCATCCTAAGATGAAAATCTGATCATCATTCTCCCTAAAGTTGTCATAGATTCTCATTGCTCTTAAGATAAAGGCAAAATTCCTTTCAAGGGCATGAAGGGTACTTCATGACCTACTTCT
>NW_027531568.1:16774-19450 GCF_008692635.1 Crocuta crocuta
TAGATCTCTATCATCTTCAGAACTGTATTCCCAATTGCATGGTGATTATCTCTTCATGTAATGTCACAAGTTTTCGGCTCAACAGATTGCAAATAAAACTCATGATCTCACCATGCCTGTCTCCCAATCTGTCCCTACACGTCTCTCATATCTCAGTAAAAGATATTCAGACCCAGGGCACCTGGGTGGCTAGGTCAGTTGAGCATCCAACTTTGGTTCAGGTCATGTTCTCACTGTTTGTGTGTTCAAGCCCCACATCAGGCTCTGTCCTGACAGCAAAGAGCCTGGAGCCTGCTTCAGATTCCTTGTCTCCCCTTCTGTCTGTCCCTCCCATTATCATGCTCTGTTTCTCTCTGTCTCTCAATGATAAATAAATGTTAAAAAAAAATCCAGGCTCAAGTTATACCCCTGAGAACTTCTTTTATTCCCTCGTTTCTGTCATTATCAACATCAAGTCTGTGAAGCATATGTTCTGACATGTTAAATCTCTTCCTTATTTATCCACTCCTTATCTAAACCATCACTATCCTGCCTGGGCTGACATGTCTTCTCTCTACTACTGAAACAGCCTCGTCACTGATCTCCCTGAGTCCATGCTTAAATACTCTCCTTTGATATCCTTCCTTCACACTGTAGCATCCTAAGATGAAAATCTGATCATCATTCTCCCTAAAGTTGTCATAGATTCTCATTGCTCTTAAGATAAAGGCAAAATTCCTTTCAAGGGCATGAAGGGTACTTCATGACCTACTTCTGCAGCTTCACCTGGCCCCATAATGACATACACTCACCTCTCCAGAAATGCTGGACTTGAAAGTCACAATTTCTTACCGCCAACCTTTTCTACTTGCTGGTTCCCCTGAAAATCATCTTCTCCCTTCTGCTCCTCTTCATCTGGCTTGTACCTACTTATCCTTCAGGCATATGACACATCACTTACTCAGCTATACCTCTCCTGTCCCCTCCAGACCAAGTGAGAACCTGCTGCTATGTTTCGACAGCATCCTGTGCTTGTCTCTAGAGAAGAAACTGCCCAGGGGATTGTTTATAGCTTTCCCCCTTGCATTCTTCATCCAGATAAAGCCTTGTCTGATGTCATGACTGCAGAAGTGCTAGGACCTAGAATGGTGCCTGGATGCAGCCACTGTTTCATAAATATTTATTGGCTGTGTTTCAGGCTGAGACATGCATTCCTTAAACTTCAAAGACAGCAGACTTCTGGGGCACGTGACTGGTTCAGTGAGTTCAGCGTCTGACTCTTGATTTTAACTCAGGTCATGATCCCAGGGTCGTGGGATAGAGCTCCACTTTGGGATCCATGCTCAGTGTGGAGTCTGCTTAATATTCTCTCTCTCTTCCACTGCCCCTTACCTCACGTCCTCGCTCTCACTCTCTCTCTAAATTAACAATAATAATAAAAATGAAGACAACAAACTCCTGTTAGAATAGCTACCCTTACTAAATTTTCTCAAAAGAAGAACTCACTAGTTTCAACAATCTGGCACTGAATTCGTCATGTTGTTACAGATTTAAGTATGTAATACAGTACCCAAGGAAAATGCTAGGGGAACTCAGATAAAACTACTCTTATTGCTAACAGCTGATATAGGTAATAGAGATATATAACTGTGTATACAGATATATAAAAATAGATATAATCTCCAATTCATTCTGTTTCTCTGGAGAGCCCTGAATAACACACCTCCATGTATCTGAAAGCGGACAAATAAAGCAGAGAACCACCCAGATATGTGGGTAGCTCCTTCATTAAAGACATGACTGAGTCCACCTGCTAAGACTTGCACCCTGCTAGTGCTGTTTGATCCAACCACATTAACCATTCTTACACAAGGACTTTATGTACTGGCATTACAGTGGGAAGAAACATCTAGGGGAAATCACACTACTGTCTTCTCAGCATTTTGCTTCCCAGTAAATGAGTGGGATCCATCTCTGGAGTTGAGGGTATGATGAGGAATCACCAACTAGACATAGCACTTGCCGATGCTACTACTGATTATGCGATGACCATCCTCAACCATTGTCAGCAGACCTCAGACTAGACTGCACATAAGAATCACCTAGCACAGTACTTCTAAAATTGAATGCTCATGCAAATCACCCAGAATTTCTGCCACAACACTGATTCTGGTTCAGAGGGCCGGTTTTACATTTTTAAGTAACAACTGGTAACTGTAATGCTATGGTCCTACACAGTGAATAGCAAATACTTATGATGCCTTTAAAAATGAATATTACTGAGTGCCCTCTGATAAATATAATCATAATCTTAGAAGAGGCCTGTGCAAAGATTTGTAAAGCTCCCTGGTGATTCTAAAATAAAACGAGGGCTCAGACTATTGCATTAAAGCCCACCACAAGAGCCGTCAAAACATTGGAATGATACAGGCTTGTAAGAATACATGATACAGTAATATTTATAAATGCTATTGCTGACCACAAGATTGTAACTGGTGAACATTAACTGAAAGACATCTAGAGTATGGAGAAGTCTTGGGAGGCAAGGTGATAAAGAAGAGGAGGGCTATCATACCTGAAGCACCATTGTACAGAATATGATACAACCTGGGAAAGCGAGAGCCTCAGGTTGGAAGGACCCTAAGGGAAGGAACCCTCTGCCCAACTTACCCAGTGTGTCTGAGGGTAACTCCAGGA
>NW_027531569.1:0-453 GCF_008692635.1 Crocuta crocuta
TTGTTGTGTTTTCATTTTCATTTGTTTCCATATATTTTTCTTAATGTTTTATTTATTTCTATGAGAGAGAGAGAGAGATAGCGTGAGCAGGGGAGGGTCAGAGAGAGAGGGAGTCACAGACTGAAACAGGCTCCAGGCTCTGAGCTGGCAGTCAGCACAGAGCCCGACTCGGGGCGCGAACCCACGAACCGCGAGATCNATCATGACCTAAGCGAGAGTCGGACGCTTAACCGACTAAGCCACCCAGGCGCCCCAACTTTGGTACACTTTAACCAAGAGGTGAAAGTTAACATCACATGTATTATAAGACAGGCGCCCCTGTTTCCATATATTTTTAAATTTTGTCTCTAATTGCCTGATTGGCCCATTTATTCTTTAGTAGGGTGTTCCTCAACCTCCATATGTTTAGAGGTTTTCCAGGCTTCTTCCTGTGATTGATTTCAAGTTTCAAAG